>NC_062291.1:48113406-48430097 GCF_902655055.1 Lutra lutra
CTATCATTTTCACTGTGGCTCCTTGTTTGGCCTGGTTTAGAAGCCTGCAACTTTTGATGCCCCCACATAGCCCTGTCTTGCCCGGTAAAGGGCATCCAGATAATGTACCACATGGCATTGCTGTGGCACACGTGCATATCAGCGCAGGGAACAGCTGCCCACAAGATGGCGTGTCAGAGCAACTGCCCTACTGCACTTGAGTTGAAATCGTAATTTAAAGAAAGATGGGCCAAGAGCAAGGGAACCTGTGTTCTGATCTTATGGTTAACAGTGACTTTTCTGCATGGCGAGGTGCCAGATTTAGCCCATAAAATTACACACTTCCAGCTAAATTTGAGCTTCAGATAAACAATGGACAATTTTCAGTATACATTGTGTCCCAAACATTCATAGTTCCATATTTTATTTGGCAATTCTGTCTCTCGGGCCTGAACAAATAGTAAAGTTTCCTTTGTTCGTGATCCTTGTGTTAGTCCTTCGGGACTAATTTAAGCCAAATCGATGTACTTATTGCCACATTCATTCGTTTGTTCACTCACTAAGGAAGTATAGTGAGAACCTATTAGGTGCTGCACAGGTGAGCAATAGAGAGGGCCAGTCCCCAAGCTCCAAGGGGTAAAATGTAGATTGTTATTGATTCTCCTGGGCTCCCCTAAGCTCGGGGATAAAGTTCAGCTCAAATACAATAAGCATGGGTTAGAGGAGCCCTGGATGAGAAGAATGCTTCCAGTAGACTGAAGTCTACCCAGGTGAGCCCTGCTGAGTCTGCTCCCCAGAGCCCATCCACACCCTGATGAGAAGCCCCCCAAGTTCTGATGATGGGAAGGCAGCAGCCTGGAGCTGCCCACAGAGGACTTCTCCATTAAAGAGCTTCTCTCCAACAGGCCCTGTGAATCCAAGCTTGCTTATAAATTACCTGCAAGGCAAAGCAGGGGCTAGGATAACATATGCTGCCACTTCCCCAGCACATCAGGGACCGCAGTCAGCCCCAGGCCAGGTGAAGCATGATCAGCCCTCACCCACTTCATACTTCTTCCACCTTACCTGGCTGGGGACCTCGCTCTTTGCTATAGAGATTAGGGTGTGTTATATTTGCTCAGAGTCCATGAGGACCCTCTAAGCTGCTGTGTACCATTGGAAGCAGACTAATGCCAGAAGCCCCCAAAGGCCAGGAATATCCCTTCTCTCATTCAACTCGGAATGGTCAGCATCCTGCCCAGTTCTGCCCATCAAGTAGGAGAAGAAATACGGGCAAAAGAAGTGTAAAACTCATGTTCTTTCAATTCAACAACAACTGGTTAGGTGGTCTGATATTATCAATTCACAGAATCCTCAAATGTCAGAGTGGGAGTAGCAACCCACAAAAGGGCAGCTGGAAAACAGAGAAGGAGATATAAATTGATAAATGGGTAGACATAGATGGATGGATGGATGGATGGACGGACGGACAGACGGATGGTTGGAGAGATAAGAGGTTTCATATCATATGAATAGCTGAGAAGCCCGAACACAAGAAGTTTTTAAATGCACTGGGTCTTTTTGTCCTGAACAATTGGTTTTTATACTTTGGAAAAAACTGGACCAGTTGGTTGACTCTAATTTCTAATTAATTTTTCTATCTAGTCATCGTGAATCAAACAGCATGGTGGGACACCCCGTGGATATCTAAATTAAAAATGTAACAGCAACCTATATTTTCATGCCATCAAAATATTTGCAGGCAGTTTTAGTTGTAAGATTGTTATCACTATGATAATAGAGTTTATCTTGTGCCTCGCACTCATGTGTCTTTATATTTGTAATTAAGACTGACTCTGTATATATCTGATATCTTTAACATCTTGCTAATGTGATCTCACAATAATTATTTCACTCTTGACTAATGCATTGAGACACAGGACAGACACACTATAGAACCCAAAGCCCAAAAGTCACAGCTGTCTCCCAGCCAGTATTTAGAGCTAACTTAAAAAGCAAGCTTCACGCTATATGAGTGAGAAGTATCTTTTGCTTGCGGGCCATCTCTTAAGGGGAAATGATGTAAACTTCCTTCAGTAGAATCAGTCATTCCAAAGGCACTGCATTTATTCTCTCTTCTGACTTTCATAAGACCCATTCCCTGGACACATAAGGGGCCAGCCTCCCCTCCACTGTGACTACCCATGTGGCTTCAAATCATTCCGTGTGCCCTCTGCCCCTTCCCCAAACATCTGTGTCTTCTCATAAGCAGCCAGGTGGCAGGTGAAGATGTGGTTGCATCCTCTGGGACCGTCTGTGAGCTGCCCCTGTCTGGACCCTCTGGCCAGGGCTCCGAAATAGGCACTAATGTTTGACTTGGGCCCAGTCTGCTCTGGGAGAAAGAATTACCATTTGTCCAGTGCCCACCCTGGGCCAGGAACTGTGCGTTCATCTATTTGCTTTACAGGGTTAGCTGGTTTCCGGAATACAGGCTCACTGGGGTGTAAACATGAAGTGCTTTTATTTTTTCCATTCCTGCCCCCAGCTGTGTTATGTTGAGCCCCTCTTTCCTGTGGGCAGAAGGACAGATCGCTAGGAAGGGGATAGGGGACAGACTGGAGGCAGAAGGATGTCTGCGGAGCTCACAGCAACAGCTCTACCAGACACATGGTGGAGTTGATGGAGAGAGATGCAGACAGCAGGCATGGAGTCTTGCAGGGCCCCCATGACCGTGCGCGTTTTCTGACATTGTCAGAAGATCCACTCAGCATCATTCACTTGAGTGACATGTACCCAGGTCACGACTGCAGAGCTGCGGCTGGGCCCTTCCTCTATCTCTACAGCAATGACGCAGAGGTTCAGTTCTATCTTTAGAAAAAGAGAACTGAGGCTCAGAGAATCAAGTGACTTTCCCAAGGTAACATAGACAATGCAGCACAGCCAAAGAAAACACAGATATGTCTGATACCAAAGCGTATGATCTCTGTGCTATACTAGGCTCCTTTCTTTCCTCTGTCTACTGTTGCCTTTGCTCTAGCAATAGGAAATGCCTATCTGGGTGGGTGGGGGCACATTGCCAGCCCCGTGACTCCAAGGAGAAGGCGGCGTTCTGGAATCCTAGCATTCCCAGGGCAAAATATACCTGGAACAGAAATTGAAGCTGCTTGTCCCTCATGTCCCCAAAAGATGTGTCGCCTCTGGCTTTGGAATCTTTTGTCCCTTGGCCGTCCCCAAGCTCCCCCATGGTGTGAGCTTCTTGCCACATCAAACATGTCAAGAATGTGAAGATACAGATTTTTCATCCAGCATGGCCGAGGAATGGTAGCCCCCCACCTTCCCGGGTGCTCACCAGAGACTCGGGGCCCTCTTCTGCCCTGGGGGACTGCTGGCTATGTAGGGGCGCTGAGAGGCTGCATGAAGACCACCAGAAGTTTGATTTTCACTGTGTGGGCTCACTGTAAAGTCTAATCCCTGTGAGTTGCTCGTATGCTCTTCCCAGACAACAGGCTACCCCCTGTGTCAATCACATGATTCTCTCTACCCCCTCCCCCTCCCACACGCATGCTCAACCCTTAGAGGCACGTCATGCCCTCTGCTTCACAAAGCCACCTCCCCTTAGCCATTTCATTCGGTCCTCACTACCCTCCCTTGAGGTGGGAATAGTCCTCCTACCCAAAGATAAGCACGCTGTGGGGTGGAGTGGGGCATGAACTAGTTTATCCAAACTCCCACAGCTCACCTTATTCCAAGGCTTCTGGGTAGAACATTCTTTCCATGATAATAGAGCTGCAGCAAACAGAGTGTCTGTGTGGGAATCATCAGGTTTACTCCATGTGGCAGTTATCTGGTTAATCAGATCAGCGCGGCTCTAAGTGTCTTCCTGGGCTATTATGCATGTACAGCTCTGTCTACCCTTAATATTATTTACTTCTCCGTCCTGAGCACCCGTGCGGCTCACACATGTGCGGCTGGGATGCTGCTATCTGTCAAACTGCCCCCTTCCCCTGGTGGATAATAAGAATTCAACTTTTATTTGGAGCAAAAGTTCCCAGGGGGTCACATGGCCCAATAATAGAAGATTATGATTTCTTATTGGTTTAATAGCATCTATTTTGTAATTCTGAATGTACTCTGTTTTAATTGGATTTGTTAAAGGAACAAAAGGGAATAGGTGCCTTACGATTAAAATAAAATATTAAGATTATTAGTTTAACAGACTAGAAATGCCTTGTTCATCAGCGAACACATTCAAAACACACAAACCAACCTCTGCACACAGGAAAGCAGAAGGACCAGTCATTCCTGGCACCTGCAGACCTTCAGAGATGAGCGCTAATTCAGTTTCAACCAACGTGGTTTAAATACTGCTACTGCCAGATAGATGCTATTGCATTTTCTCCCCATGGCCTAGGCCTCCCCTGCAGATAAGGCAATGGGCTCCGAAAAGCAGCCTGGAATGGTGAAAAGTACAGAGGTTTCAGACCACCTGGGATGCCTTCTGCCTCCCCCTCTACCATCCGGGGGACCCTGAATGGTCCCCTGAGCCTCACAGAGCTTCAGCTCCCCCTTCTGTGAATAGGATCACAAAAGTGGCTGCTTCTGAAGGTGGGGTGAGCGTAGGCGAGCCCTGGAGGCCTGTGCTGTGCCTTCCTGTATTGGGGGAGAGGGGAAATCGTGGCATGATCAGGACAGTATAACTGGTCAACAGTGGAACCACAACTCCGGCGGTCCCACGGAGTAGAAATCGGATGCAGGCTCCACAGCCCCACGTCCTTACTGTGGCATCTGTGCCTCACCAGGTGCACTTTAGGTTACTTTATCCTGGGGGACAAGGAGACAGCTCCCTGAGCCACAGGACCCCCAAGATTGAGCCCTGAAGATAGACCGTGAGGGGACAGTTGAACTTCCCATGGCCCTCTTGGATTTACTCATTCATTAACAATAGGTACCTGATAGCCGCTGTGGATGGGTGTGGTTTCATACAGCAGGCTACAGGAACCGGGAGAGGAGCAAAAGCAGAGAAGCGTACAATACCAGGTGGCAAGGAGTGCTAGGAGGAGAAAGAGTTGGGACAAAAGAAACAGAGATGGTGCTGGGGGGAGGGAAGGGAGCGTACGCTTCTGGAGAGGGTGACCAGGAAGGGCCTCCTTGAGAAGAGACCCAGGCAGAGACTGAAGGAAGCAGGGATTCAGGGAGATGGAGAGGGTGTTTTGGATGGAGGAAACAGATGGAAAGGCCCTTGGCAGAGGGGAAGGGAGGGACAAGTGCCGGGGAGAAGGAAGAAGGAAAATGGAAGGAGGGTAAAGAGAGAAGGGGGTGGGAGGTGGAAGGGAGAGAGAGAAGAAAGGAAGGCAGGAAGGCCAGAGGCACAGTTAAAAACAAAATAAGCAAAAAACAACAACAACAACAACAACAACAAAAACACACCAAACAAACAAACAAAACTAGAACAGACATGATCTGTTTATTGCTTATTTTCCAAATGATACTCGGGCTGTTGTGAGAAAAATCCCCAGAGCATGTCATACCAAAGAGAGAGAGCCAGTCCCTACACTTCCTCCAAGGCCATCACAGACAAGCCCGGGTCCCCTCTGCTCTAATTTCTACCAGAGACAGGAGAAAACCCAGCCACCTGGCTGGCATCAGCCATAGTAGGGTACTGGACTGGCACGTCACTGTGCTCTCAGACAGGGTCTCGGGGCCACCAGGAAGCAATGCGCAGGACCCCTTACGTACAGCCCACTGGGTGGGAGCTCTCGGGGGCAGTGGACATAAACCAGATATGGCAGGGAGCTATCTGGGCTGGATGAGAACTGTGTCTGCCATGGGCTCCCTGGGGGCCATGGCCAAACCACTCACCTCTTCTCAGTCTACACCCCATACCTGGGTGATCTCACCTAGTCTCTTTATTTAAATACACTAATGACTCCCCAACTTTTGTTTTTTGTCTAGACCTTGCCCTCTGACCCCAGACTTCTGTATCTTTCTGCCTACTTAACATTGCTCCTTGCACTATGCAAAGACACCAAAACACATTGTGTCCCAAACCAATCTCCCTGTCCCCCCCCCCGCCCGCTGCCCCCACAGCCTCCTCCATCCAGGCCGACAGCAACAGCATCTCACATATCAGGCCCCAGACCATGGCATCACACTCAACACCTCTTTGCCTCTTAGGTTCCATGTTTGGTCTGTCAGGAAATCCTGCTCGCTCTGTGCTCAGGGTCGATCCAGAATCCTACCATTTCCCACCATGTGTCCGGGGGCCACCCTGGGCTGAGTCACTACCGTTTGCCACCCGGCCTTGGCGGTGACCTCCTGTCTTGTTATCCTGCACCTGTCTTTGCCCTGTGCAATCTGTTCTCGACATAGCAGCCAGAGGATTTCTGTTACCACAGCAAGTCCCTCTCTGTTACTCCTTGGCTCACACCCCTCCAGTGACTCCTGTCTCACCCAGATAAGGGCTGGACACTTTCCAGTGGCTTCATGGCCGGACCCACTGCCTCCTTTCTGAAGGGCCCCCCACCACTCACCCCCACACTCACTCCACATCCACCACTCAGCCCGGCCATTCCTCTAATCTGCCCCTACAAACTCCTTTTTATGGCCTTTGCTCCAGCTCTTTCATTCTTCTGGAAGGTTCTTTACTCAGATACTTACTTGACTGACCTGTTCATCTTCTTCAAGGTTTTGGGTAAAATTTACCTGCTCAATTCAGCCTGCCCTGATCCCCCAATTAATGAAGCACACCGAGCCCCAGCGTGTCTTGATCCTCCTTGTTCTGTTGCACCGTCTTCCATGACACTTATCACCTGAATATTATTTTCTAACAGGCTTACTTGTTGTGCTTATTTTTATTATCTGTGCCTTTCTCTCCCCCCCATCCCCCGATCAGACTCTGCACTCCCAGTGCCTGGGATGGAAGAGGTCTTCAGTCGGTCTTGGTTGAAGACATGAATTCTAGTTGCTTACCAAGGTCATCCCAGCTCCCACAACCCTAGCAAGGGGTCAGCTTCCTCCCAGATCCCACAACTGCTGTGGAATCCCTCTTGACCCACTATTTATGCACCTACTTTGAAAGGGCTTCTAGAACATGCAGACTCTTTTTTAAGGGAGAAATCTGTGGGGGAAAGTCGTCACTTTCACACCAAATATTTATCAGTCACCAAGTGCGTACCCAGCCCTGGGTGGGACACCCTTGAGGATAGGAAGACTTTCCAAACAGATGCATACAAGGGTGTGATGAACTTTTTGGCTGTGAGATAAAGTGTGCATTGAGGCTGGAAAGTGGGTTAGCAGTACGACAAATGAAGCTTTAATTGGGTTCGGCCAAAGGGAAAGAAAGCTTCCCTGGAGTGAGTAGCTGGATGTAAGACTTGTGGGAAAATTTTTGCTGATTCCCAAGGACAAAAGTCTTTGCAACCTTTTAAACACAAACCATTAATGATAATATTAATAATAAAAGAAAAAAAACATAGCAGCAATTAGAAGATATGATTATACCTTTGTCCACTGTTAACCTCTAGAGCTTGCTACAACCCAAGCTACTCACTTGCTCATTCATTCATTCATTCAACAATTTGTATTTGAGTCATTCTATTGGTCAGGGTCAATAGACGAGTAAACAAGGTAGACGCAGTAAACAAGGTAGACATTGCTATACTTCTCATGAAGCTCCTATTTCAGGAGAAGCAAATCAATCAATAAAAACAAAAGACCCAAGATCATTTCAGCTGGTATAGACACTCTGCAAAAAATCAAACCTGGGTGTGGTGTATAAACAATGAATCTTGGAAGAGTGAGAAAAATTAAATTAAATTAAATTTAAAAAAAAATCAAACCTGGTGGAGGTCCAAGGGAATGTCCAGGATCAGGGAGAGAATATCAGGGAGGGGTGGCCTAATTTAGACTCAGAAGGTGGGGCAAGTACTCTCTGAGGTGACGTTTGAACTGACACTAAAATGAGGGCACATGGGAGGATTTGGGGAAGAACTCCCTTGTGGGGGGGGTGCACCAGGGCAAAGTCCTACCAAGTGGGGAGGAGCTTGTGGTGTTTACCAGAAAGGAGATGTCTCGAGGGCTGGAACAGAGACAGTAAGGAGAGGGTAAAAGATGAGGACAAAGAGCTGGGGAGGGCCTGCATGAGGGGGGACATGTGACATTCAGAAGCATCACCCTGGTTGCTGGGAAGTCTCGGAGGTAAAGAAGGAAGAGTAGATGAAGATGGCCCCTTGCAGGCAGAAGAAGATGTTGTCTACCAAGGGGGTAGGAAGGAGAAGGATGGCACATATTTACCGTATGTGGTAGAAGCAGAATTAGAATGGTCTTCTGGGTTGCATGTGTGGGTCAAAGAGAAAATGCAGGCTGCCATTCTAGCAGGCCTGGCGTTTTCTATACATGTTTCCTCTCATGCTAAGCGCTAAGTTTATGTCCAAGTGCATTGTGTGTGTTATCTCATTTGATCCATCCACCCCACTTTACGGAGAAAGCCCTGAGCCTCCAAGTGTGTCCCCTGTCAAAGTCACACGCTGCTCAAACAGAGCCAGCATCTGCTCAGTCTTCTTGTCTGGGGGCCGAACTGGCATTTGGCTTTTCCGTGAAAGTTTGATTTTACAAAGTCCAGTGATAAATTCGACCCTTTGGGCTGACAAAGAAGCTCCTGACTCGTGTTTTCCAGACACTAGCCTCAGCGGAGCGAGGTTCTGTGTAACTCTCACTCTAGACCAGGTCAAGCCTCACCCTTGAGATTCACCCCTCATGGCAGAGATAGCATGTGTGTTATCGGACCTCACTCTGGGGACTGAGATGAGGTCTGTGATGCAAGACTGGGGAGAAACTAGAAGTTGGCAATGAATCGAATTGGCAGTGGATGGAAAGGCTGGCGATGGATTGTGTAGCCAGGGACCCATCATGCCTGTTTGGAGGGGTGCATGTTTCCCTGCACACCCTCTGTTGTAGGGAGACCAGGACCAGGAAACATCACCCAGTCTGACTTTCCCATCACATAGATGATGGCTGGAGGGAGAGAGCATGAAGTCACCCTCACCTCTTGGTAGCAACAGTTAAGAGACCCTTGGATCCCCAGGAGGAAATCGGAGCCACCAAGAACTAGGCCTTAAAAATTGGTCTCTAGACAACCGTGGGGCTCAGGGTCTCTGCAGAATGGGCAGTGACTGGCTCAGTACTTCCCTTTCCCCTGCAGGCTCCATCCAGAAGGCATGTGAGTCACAGACCAGTCGCAGCTCTGTCTCTCCCTAGATATGTGACTTCGTACACATTTCCTAACCTTTCTGACTCCCCATTTCATCCCACAGGAGCCGGTGTTCAGGACTCAGTTCACATAATATCACATACAGATCACATACAGTTCGTAAATGTATTGAGAACTCACTATGTGCCAGACCCTTTGCAAAGCAATGACACTGCATAGCTTTTAACACATTTGAATTCAGTTCCTGCTTTCAGACTGTGTGTAGCGATTATACTGACCACCTATTACAGGCCAGACATTTTACAAACATTATAAGGAATTCTTATAACCACCTATATATTGGTTTTCATCTCCACTAGACGGATATGGCAACCAAGGTTCAGTGAGGCCAAATAGCTTATCCAAAAATCACAAAGACTGGAACTAGGAGCACCTGCGTTTTCCCATTATACCTGTCTTGGAAATAGGGACATAGGCAGGTGTTCTAGTGTGTTCCTTGAACAGTCTCTCCTTGCAAGGCCCACCCCAGCCTAGGATATGACTGCTTGTTAATGGGTCCCAGCATTCAGGACAACTTGTGAAGAGAGTTAGCCTCCAGACTTCTCAAAAGATGGATTGTGCCCCCAAACCCCACTCCAGTCAGCAGTCTTTAGGCTCCAGCCTCCTGAGTGAAGAAGTGTAGCCACCCTGCACTCCCCCTGATGGGTTAGTCACTGGTGGGGTTAAGAAGCATTTCAAATTCTAGTCACCTCTGCCCGTGGAACAGCAAAATGCTCCAGACGCAGACTTTGGAAAGAGACCCAAGTGTGACCCCAAAGTCCCAGAGACTCACACACCGTCCTTCCCAAGCTGGCCATGGCCCCAGGCACCCAAGAAAGGCCGGCTGGGTCCCCAGCTAGGGCCCCTGCTAACTGCCCTTCCTGCCTGTGGCTCAGGGCCAGCTTCCTCCTCTTTTTAAATAATGAATTAGCTCGTGTCTGGGGTTTGTAAATAAAGCACACCGAGAGAACCAGCATTTCCAAAGTTGCTTACTCAAAGGAGGAGAGCAAAAAGCCAAGTTTGTTTGGCCGAGTTCAAGTAAATCGATAAATGAGGGCCACCACCAGAGGAAAACTTACCCCGTTTGTGCCAGTTTCTCCTCCTCCACTGTGAAACTTTGTCACCAGGCAACAAGAGACTTGGGACCTGGAGTTAATTAGCATAGTCTTGACGCCAGCCTGCAAGGTGGGAACACAATAGCTGAGAGGTCTCCAGGACACACAGGCGCAGGCGCAACTAGCTGTCCTTGTGGGGGGGTTGGGGGGGGACACCCGGGGTCTGGGCTCCTCCAGCTTCTTGTTGGGGGGGGCTTTCCTCTCTGCCACCCCCAGCAGCATGGTGGACACTTCTCCACCAGGCAGAACTGGCCTGCCATGGCCACACCAGAAGTGGACATTGCTAACGGAAGAACAGCCACGCTTGCCCCTTTTAAGGGACAAACACCTTACTTCTATATAAAGCCCTGAGTCAGTCCCATGAAATATCATTCGTCTTCCTCGTTATTTGTCCAAATAGCTTTTTCAGCTCTTTGATCTGTGAGAGAGCTATCTTTTATCTGCTTATTTGAATTTAATTATTTCTTGCGTTTTTCTCTTTGTGCCCTTTGCACACGATGAAGTCAGAATTGACCATAATGCGCGTATAAACCGTACAATTATATAGTCATTTTTGTCTCACTTAATATTATGTTAAATGCTGATGTGTAATTTCTAAAATCGACTGCTCAATAGAATGTGTAATACTGAATCTGGTGGATTGGGCTTTTCCTGTTGTTTCCAATTTGGTGCTGTCGTGAATAGGGCTGCAACAAATATATTTGTACATTTATAATCTTTTTGTTCAGTTTTTTCCTTTAAACTAAATTGCCAGAAATTGAGAAGACCAGCAAAAAGTTACCCATGAAAACTATTATGCAAATAATAACATTGTAGAAAAATTTGAAAATCCATACATAGAAATAAATAAATATGCCCGAAATTACACTACCCAAATGAAATTAAATAAAATAATTACCAGATAAGTAATTTAAACTACAAAATAAATCCAAGCACTGCACATTTTGAAAAGTATTAAAGCAAAAGGAAAGAGTTTAAATTAAAAAATAAAAATACGGTTAACCACAAAAACTTTAGATACATGAATATCACCACTGTTTTTTTTTAATGCAAAACTTAAAAAAAGGTCATTTAACTTAGACAATAAATGGATTTAAAATAATTATCAAATTCAGATAAGTAGAAAATTAAAAGTTACCCAAAGTCTTATGACCCAGTGTATTTCTAGACTATTAGTAAAAGTACATCATTTTAAATTAGAAAATAAACAATGTGAAAATCATAAAACACAGATAAGCAAAAATAAAATCAACATTTTATGGAAGAAAATGCACAAGAAGATAAATACATTTTAAAGTGCAGATATCGGGGCGCCTGGGTGGCTCAGCGGGTTAAGCCTCTGCCTTCGGCTCAGGTCATGGTCTCAGGGTCCTGGGATCAAGCCCCGCATCGGGCTCTCTGCTCAGCAGGAAGTTTGCTTCCCACCCCCTCTCTCTCTGTGCCTCTCTGCCTACTTGTGATCTCTCTCCCTCTTTGTCAAATAAATAAATAAATAATCTTAAAAAAAAAAAAAAGGTCACCTTTAAAGTACAGATATCTAAAACCTCATGAGAATTAAAGCCCGCTCAGTTTCAGCATCTGGAGATAACTTCCTGTTCTATATCCTTCCAGACTTTTAATACCTCAACAGCTTCATGTTTATCTCACGGGTATGCAATGATAACTTACCAACTTTGCTAGGGCTCGTTGTTTAAACACAAATTACTCATTTGTCAGGAAACTGCCTTCTAAGTCAGCCAGAACTAAGGTTTTTGCCTTTGTTGCCTTTTGTTTTCTTTGTCCTGGCAGAAGAAAGAGCTTGTCTTATGAGTGGGGGCCCTGGGTAGGGGTTTTGTCCGAGCGTGTGCTTTGCACAGCCCAGTGTGTCCAGGTTTCACGAGTCCCTGCTCTGTGCCATTTGGGGGTGAACTCCTCTTGGCTTCATGCCACTCTGTCACCCCACACATCCACTTTCTCTTCTGTAAGTGAAGAAATGGCTGCCTCATTAGGTCGTTGTGGAAATTAGACAATGGGTAAAGTCTTTGTAATCTTTAATGCGTGACAATTACTGGTATTTATGATGATGATGATGATGTCTCTGAGTGAAGGGGATGGGAGATGGCTTCCAGTTACAGAATGACTAAGTCATGGGAATAAAAGGCCCAGCATAGGGACACACAGTCAGTAATACTGTACTAATGTGTGGGGACAGATGGTAGCCACACTTGTGGCGAGCCCAGCATAATGTTTAGAGATGTTGAATCTCTCTATTCTCCACCTGAAACTAACATAACATTGTGTGTCAAGTGGACTCAAATAAAAATATAGATATAAAATTTTTTTTTAAAAAAAGAAAAAATCAGTATAGGAGTATATACATAAATTCTCAAATTAAATGAAATAAGACAGAAGTGGAAGTGATAACATAAAACAAACATATAAATAAACAAATAAAAAGTTATATCTATGACTCACCTTTGGTTAGGTGTCTCGGCAGTGCTGATAACGGCGTCCTTAGCTGGTCGTAAGGGAATGATGGATCTTCCTTGGAGCTCATAGCCGATGAAATGAGAAATGGGATGGTGACATGCCTCTATCTTCTGCACACCATTCCACCTGGGGGCAGTGTCACAAAAGACCACCGGTAAAATTCTAGAACCCTCTCTGAAATTGAAAATGGCTGAGATTGTCTCTCATTGCCTGAGCTATAATAGGTACATTTTGTCCCCTTATTTCCTGCCCCCCCCGTCAAACTTACAAAATAAAGTAGCAAGACTAGTGAGCTTTGCCATACGGACTCCACATGCTTGTAGCTTGACCTCCTCAGGAATGCTCAGCACATGTCCTTTCCAAGGTGGTGACCCCCACTGTCTCCAGCCTGGGCTCTGCCCATGTTCATAGCCTTTGAAGCAGCCTGCGTTCCAGAACTGGGATAGGTGGCCGGCCCCAGACTGAGCAAGAGAACCAAACCTTCGCTCGAGCCTTTGCAACCTAAAGCAATAAACTTGACTATCTTTTGCTTCTGTTCTTGTTACTGTCATTTGCCTAGTAAAATGGACATAACAGATGATTTCTCTATTGGGGGTGATGGTGTGGGGAGAGGTAAAGCCCAGCCTGGGAGCTGCATTCTATTTATAAAAAACCTACCAAGGAAAGAATTGAGTGAAAAGTGATGGGAAGCCTGAGGCAGAGTATAGGCCAGCATTGCTGTTGTGGGAAGGTGAAGGGAACTGCCCCGGCTAGGGCACTTGGGCAGCCAGGCCTTGTCCAGACAGACAGAGGCTGGAAGGATCCTGGTGCAGTGCATGTGAGTGGAACATAAAATACATGTTGGGGTGACATCTGTGGGCACTTGAGTGGGACTGAGGAAGAGTGAATGGCTGAAAAGAGGAGACATGATGTGGTTGGGTTTGGCAAAACATCTTGAACAAAGGTCTTGAGAGCGGAAGGAGAGTCAGAGAGGGGAAGAAAAGAGAGCTGAAAAAGGAACCAAGGGATACCACAGAGGCCAAGGAACTGGGTTCCACAAATCCATGCTGAGCAGAAAGGGCATTTCATGTAGAGAAAACCCCTTCCCATCCCCTTCCCAGCACAACACCTTGTTGTCCTTCTAAACTCTTCCCCACCACATTGGTCAAAAACGGCATTTCTTTGGTTCAATTTGTATTTCTCAATTCTATGTGTAGAAACATAAATCAGTACAGCCTTTTGAGAGGACAGGTTGGCAATATGTAGCAAACTGGAGAATGTTCATACTTTTCATCCCAGTAGAACCGCTGCCAGAGATTTCTCTCATGGATACGCTCACCAAGTTCCCAGAGATTTATGTCTGAAGCTGGTCACGGAAAGGCCATTTGTGAGGACAAATCCCCCCACTCCCACGCAGAGACAGGCTCAACACGTCCCAATCCATCTGTACAATGGGGTCCTGCTGCTGTAGAAACGGGTCCCATAGAGCACTGCGAGCTGACTCCACCCTGCTGTGAAGCCTGTGACAAAACACAGATGAGATTATCCCCTGTATCATCACAAAACAATAACGATACAAGCGCATAGATAGGCGTGGGGGTAAAACTATTCTGGAAACTGTTAACTGGGGCTCCTTGAGTAGGAGCGGTAGTTTGGAGACTCTGATTTTGTGGTCCTCCACATTTGTTAAACTACGTGCCTATGTTATCGTCCCATCCCAGTATGTTATAATCACATATATTACATGTACATGGGGAAAGCAGGCTGACACGTGGCTGTGGGAAACCCAGTGTGGGGTTGTGAGAGGTCAGCCTGCTTCTGCGTGGCCCGGGGAATTTCCCCACAGGCCACACCTAAGATAGCAGTAGAAATATTGCAGCATTGCAGCAGAGCAAAAGTGACCACAAGAGGCTAACCTTCAGTAGGGTAGTGTGGGGGCAAGCAGAGCTTGGATAATAGTTTTATTACCCTGCCTGGAGAGGGCCTGTATGCCCTGGGAAGGCTGTGGCTTTTCTGGATGCGCCAATCCCACAGAGCTCCAGAAGTTCCCACTTCTCCCCTCATTTGTGCCTTGAGACATTGGGTCACCGTCATTGTTTTCTGTCCCACAGGAGATACCCAGGCTCCGACCGGACCATGCTGCAGAGGTGGCAGGTAGAGTGACCCCGTAGAGGACTCTAGGTCTGAGGAAACCCTGTGGGAAGGCAAATTAGGAAAGAGCTCTGGCCCCAGTGATGGAGAGACAAAGCGTGTGGAGGACTTGGGAGGGATCTTATTTTTTAACTTACCAAAATGTCCCGAATATTTCCCTACAAAGATCTCAGTGATCAAAAGTGGTCTTTGAGGCTTGGAGTCCGAGGTGGGTGGGTGCGTATGCACCTGCTCCATCCACAGACACATATGTAGAAGTGGACACAGTGTAGAGGGGCTCCAGGGTTCTCTTCTTGTTCTGAGAGGACACTCATGATTCCCAGCTTGAATGAATGGACATTTAGCCTCTGATCCTCAGTGAAAGGCTAGGACCCCAAGAGTGCCAGTCCTAGAGATCACACGGCAACAAGAAATTAACTCCTGGTCACACTTGTCCCAAATCTTTTCCCAGCAAGAGGGCCAAGAGAGACCCAGCATGCGCGTCCCCTATGAGAGGTGACAGCTGTGCTGGACTCCGTGTCCTTTCTCCCCTTGGCCATTTTTCCCAAATACAGGCCCTGACTCCGCCTTGACTGTACATTCTAAGACCCTAAGAACGAGTGTTATCCCAGTAGAGAACGAGTGTTATCCCAACAGAGAAGGGCAGAAAGAAAGTCCCTAATTTCTCGGAGGGAGACCGTTTGTTCAGCCTCTTGGTGAGGGCTCCTTTCTCTGTGACTGCAAAACCCCCTTAGCTAATTTTTTTTTAATCATAAAAAGGTCAGCAGGAAGTTCACCCATAGCATTTGTGCTCTTCCTTTAATCAACTTTTGAGTATCACACCCAGCAGCTGAACAAAAGAAGACTTTATCCTTGGCTTTGGACTACTGAGCTGTATTGTTTTGTTTTGTTTTGTTTTTTTTGTATTTTCTTTTTTTTACTGGCTGACTTTGCTTCCTGAATATATTTGCTTCAGTTCATGTTGAAATTAGTGGGGCCTCCCTGCTTTGGCCTGGCTTGGGTGCCAGGTGCACGGGGAACACTGGAGGCGTGTGGGGCCTGCTCTCACCTGCACAGTGAGGGCTGCAGAGGGCTGAGAGATGGACCCCCATGGCCCTTAGGAAGATGCCAGTTGTGTTTGGTTTATCTCCTCTCTGTCTCTTCCGGCAGAAAAGGGACATCAGCAATTTTGAGTATCTCATGCACCTCAACACTGCGGCTGGGAGGACCTACAATGACTACATGCAGTATCCAGTGTTTCCCTGGGTCCTGGCTGACTACACCTCACAGGTATGGTAGTCACGTGGCTGCTGTTCAGATGTCCTGAGGCTTTCTGACCCTGACGACCAGAGAGTACTAAGTCAGCACACAGAGCCTCTGCTATGAGATTCGGTCCACCTGGGCCTGAGGGCTGCTCCATGTTCCAAAGGAAGCCTTTGGAGTCTGGGAGCTCAGGTTCCTCTCCAGATCTACCTGTGGGAAGGTGACCTTACCTGTGGGATGATCAATATGACAAGGACAGTTGCTAACATGAGCCCCAGAGGGCTTCCTGGCTTACTCACTACTCTGAAGGCAACCGATAGCCATCTGCTGAGACACTGCCCAGTCCTGCAAGTGAAGGAGGCCATGGAATTTATTCCTGAATCAACATGTGTGGGTGAGGGGTAGATTAAAGGAGAGAGACGGAGAGAGACCCAGAGACCCAGAGAGAACAAACTACTCCTCTGTATCTTGACTTCAGCCATCCAGATGTTGGTATGTGGACTTCACTCAGGATCTGGACTGAGACATGTTGGGACAGGGGTGCTGACAGCAAGGCCAGATCATTCCCTCTTGTGGCGTGTGCCCCTGGGCCTCAGCAGGTAGGGGAGGGAGGAGGAAACCTGACACAGCCAGGCCAAGATGACATTGCTGGGAATGATCTGGCCTCGAAGCACTGTCCCAGCCACCTGGGCTCTGGCCATTAAGTGGGGTGTTGGGCTGTGTGTGTAAAGGAAAGAAGGTGGCTAAGTCCTGGTTCAGACCAGCCCTCGCCAATCCTGCCTGGGGCAGCTTGGAGGACTGACACCCAGGATTTGGGAGAAGGAGCCTCAGGCCTTTGTGACCTCCTATCCCCAGTTAAGACATTTAACACAAAACTCTTCTCTCCAGCTGCACATTGCCTTTTATTTCCCTAATGATCCGTCTGAGGCTGAGCTATTTCAAAAATGAAGCATGCAAATCCCAGCTTTAACTCACATGTTGCAAAGGGGTGGTTTACCAGCCCCCTTTGCTTAGTCCAAAATTGTGATTACTTACCCGTGTTTAGAAATTGGGCAATTTCTCCTAAAAATGTGGATTTCCAATATCTTTTGGAGAATCAGGAGATGTAGCAGCCTGGAAGCCCCATTCTGTCCTGGCAAAACCACAGGGGTCTGAGAAGGGTCTGCCTCACTCTGCTCCCACCCCTGGTTCTGCAGGGGTGGAGATGGGGACAGGCCTTGCCTCCCCAGGGGGACTGCAGTGGTTCACGGCTAGTGAAAAGGAAAAGAAGTGTAAAAAACACTTTCTATGGGACATGAAAATCCTAGAGGATATTTGACTCCTCTGCTAACATGTAGAGCATCTCTGCTCAAAGCAAACATCTCTGAGGACACCTGGCCCTAAAAATCTCAGGTTTCCACTGCCTTATATTGTGTTCCCCAGGGCAGAGGAAGGGGTAAATTTGCATGCTGTCATTGCACAGAAGGGAGGGGCTCCAGACAAAAGAGGACGCTCCTCACATTTCCTTCCCAATCAGAACCTTCTAGAGAGTCCGTTTGATTCCCAGTAAGGACTGTGAACTACTGGAGCATATATCTCTCTCCACGGGGGGCTGGAGCCAAGCACCTTATCCACAACAGGGATTCTTTTCAAAGTCTCTTTTTAGTAACTGGTGGCAATGTTCTGATTTGGGTCAACTTGGAACAGGTTCAGTGTGAACTCAATCTTCCCCTCCTCTTAGTTTCCTTCTCTCCCTTATTAAGTCTTTGTGGATCACTGGCTCTGGGGCCATAAAACCCCAGCACGCCTGCTAATCACCAGAGGGGGTCAGACCAAACTACAATAAACCAATAAAGAGAACCATAAAACTAAAGAGCGTGGCTCCTGAAGTCTCACTGGGGCACAAGAGGGTCTGAGGGGAGTTAACTCCAACCACACATCTGCCTTCTAGACATTGAACTTGACGAATCCCAAGACTTTCCGCGATCTCTCAAAGCCTATGGGGGCTCAGACCAAGGAAAGGAAGCTGAAATTCATCCAGAGGTTTAAAGAGGTTGAGAAGACTGAAGGTGGGTAGATCCCAGCTTGACTTTTTTTTTTTTTTTTCTGCAGTGTTGCTCATTCAAGTGCCTTGACAAGGTCGTTGGTAATGATTCGGGCTCTCACCTAGCATGGAAACAATTATGTTTGGATAGAAACAGCTCTAATCCTCTGGTCTGCACCTTGACTGCAGGGAAGAGTTCCCTGGGCAGGTTTTACACCTACTGATGCCCAAGCCCCACCCCTAGAGATTCTGATTTAAGTAAGGCTGTGGTGAGGCACAGGGGATACTGAGAACTACCGTGCTAAGAGCTGCTTCCTCCAGACCTAGGGCTACCAGAGGTGGAGAGCACATTCGTTCAGCATTTTGTATATTCCCAGCACAGGCCAGCCCACATTCATAAATACAAGGGTCCATTTCAAAGAGAAGGGAATTAAACACGGACAGTTCAAACAATGTATTCAAGATCACAGCTTCTAAATGGCGGAGCCTGTATTTGTTGGACTCTAGAACCTACCTCCTAGTCTCTTTATCAGCACATCACTTTTATAATTTTTGCCACATTCACATGCGACTTGAATTCCTAATGCCTTAATTTTTTTTCTCTAGGTCTATTCACTTCTGAGCTTTGATGAATGTATTTTCAAAAGAAATTTTTCTATCATGCATTTGATGCTAGCTCTATTGGTTTTCTCAAATCCTTTAAATAAACATATAATTTAAAATAAGGAGCAGCTATCCATGAACCATGAAAATTTCCCTTGGGAACCAGAGGTCTTGTGCTTTGGAAAGGCTTACATGGTCCAGAGATGCTGCTTTTGGCGAGCAGGTTCTCAGCAGGAAAGGGAGGGTCCTGCTGCATCCCGCACAGCCCCATAGAGGCCTGCACTGAGTGGGGCTGGCACTCAGACTCGCTCAGGGGAGATGGGAGGATGTAGACAGTCGGGCAGGCCCTCTTTGCCCTGCTTATCCTCCTGAGGCTGAAGTTGAATCATTAGGACCCTTCTCCGGGAACCCCCCAACCCCGCATGCTGTTCCTCTGGCTGCTGGGCATGGCAGGACCCCTTCCACAGAAGCAGGCCAGGGGAGCATGGGATCTCACCGTGCTCTCCCATCTCACCTTGGGTGTGCATTTGAGCTGCCCATTGGATTTGGGACCTTGTGCAGGTTCCTCCACCAGTCCCCGGAATAACTGGCTTAGACAGCAACTCCATGGCACCAGGGAGGGCTTCAGGCTGTGCATGGGGCTGGCGGCAAGATGGTAAACAGTCACCACAGGGAGCTGGTTCAGGCCTTGGCCGACTGCGCTGGAGGGATTGTAGGCACCCTGGGGCTTTCTATGTGCCCCTTAACTCCGAAGACCAAAGCCACTGTCTTCCCATGAATCCTGAGTGCAGCCTTCCCAGAGCCTAACTCTGCCCACGTTCTCAGGATAGACCACTGGGGACTCGGGGGTGCCACTGAGGGTCTTGAATGTGCTTCTCATCACCATGGCTACTGGCTAAATCATGACGTCTGCGAGAAGAACCAAGGTTTCATTAGGCCTGCAGGTGCTGTCTTGAGGAGGGCTTGTGCCCGCCGCTCATGATTGAGCCTGGTAGAGTCTGTGTGTCTGCAGTCTGTCCCAGCACAGGGGGACATCCATGCCAGACTTGTCCTTTCGTTGCAGGAGATATGACCGTCCAGTGTCACTACTGTACTCACTACTCCTCGGCCATCATTATCGCCTCCTACCTGGTCCGGATGCCACCCTATACCCAGGCCTTCTGCTCTCTGCAGGTGAGCTCCCTTACACACACAAACACACACACACACCTCTATCTCACCGATGAATGGCTGGGCTTGGATGAAGCAGGGGTCTCCCCGCTAGCAATCCAGTCTCAGCCAGTGATTCCCACTTGATGTTGGCTCTGGGATCCTGGGTAGTCCAGCTGAGGCAGGCTGCCCATCCTCACCGACCTGCGGTGACCAGCGCATCTGCCCAACGGTGTTGCAGAAAGACTCCAAAAATAAGGAATGAGAGATAATAGGGGGAAACATGCATAAAGTCAGTTTTCGTGGAAAAGGAAAAGCAGAAGGCTTGAAGACTTCCTTGAAGGTGGCTGGCCGGGAATTCGAAAAATAAACACAAAGAAGGAAGAGTGAACAAATACCACTTGTGACTTCGGAATGCAGACAGCCACGCTAAGTGCAAGTTGAAAGGTTTAAAAGGACAAAGTACTTGAATAAGGAATAGCTGAACCAGAGAAAGAAGGTGACCAACTTACCTACCCATGAACCAAGAGACCAGTCATCATACCAGCCTAAGGTTGCCAGATTTCACAAATAAAAACACAGGATGCCCGGGTACATTTGAATTTCAGGTAAACAGTGAATTTTTTAGACTAAAAAGTGATTTGTTGTTTATCTGAAGTTCAAATATAGCTGGGCCCCCTTCTGTCTTTCCTTAGCCCTACGCAGCGTGAAGGGAGCAGGTCCTGCTCTGAGTGGGTGGTATGGCCAAGGTACATGGGGTTGCTGGGACAGGGTCCTTTGCAGGCAGTCGAGACATTTATTTTCTTTCTGACCTTATTGCTGGGATCCTGCTTCCCGGGTTGTCCTGGGGGCCCAGCTGTCAACTGCGGAGAGCCTCTGGGTAGCCCAGTTCCAGCCAGCTCCAAAGGGAAGCAGCTCACAGTGCAAGTGCAGGGCCTGGCCAACTCCAGGGCCTTCCCAGCATCCTACCGAGAGGAAGGCAGGAGCCACGGTGGGCAACAGGCCACGAATATGCACAGACTTACTCCAGTTACTAAGTTCAACAAAGAAAAAGTATGAGTGTTCCAGGAGTGTGTGGGGTTTTGGTTTGACCTCACCCAAAGGCCACTCTTTGTGGTCAGATGACCTTGGCCCTGAGAGACCAAAGGCCATGTCTGCACTAAATCCAACTCCTGAGCCCTAGGTGGGAGTGGGTAAGCAAGGTCAAGGTGATTTCTCCAATTAGGAACAAAATCCCTCCAGTCTTCTCTGTCTTGGCACAGTGTTCTCTCTCCTTAAAGGCATGGATTGTCTAGACTTTGTATAACCTCCTCTCCTTGGAAATACACTCAAAAATAATAAGTGTGCTTCCCCTGAGCCTTTCTCAGGCAACAAGCATTTTAAGTAAGTTTGGTTTGGAGAACAAACGGTCCCGGAGCTCTAGCCTGTGCCAGGAATCCCATCCAGACGTTGCTCATTAATCCACAAGAAGCGATGATCGCCGTTGATGATGATGGCAATGCATTCCGTTATGGCACTCCCTCCAGGCAGTTCTGGATGCTTGATAAGCTTTCTTTTGTCCCTTCAGTCTAATGCTGTTACATCTCTACCTGTTACTCACGTGGACAGGAGGCAGAGTGAACTTGAAACGGCATCTGCCATGAGATTTATACGCCAGATCTGCTACTTCACGGATACAGAATCTTCTGTGAGGGATCTTACCTCTGGAAATGAGGGTTGATTTTGCATAGCTTCCAGAGCTGCTGAGATTAAACGAGAAAGTGTGGGTAAAGCCCCTAGCGCAGGGCTTGACACTGCATAGGCAATCGATCCTGGTCACTTCCCTTCTCCCTGCAATCAGCCAGATGGAAGCTGAGCAGGCCTGAGCTTGTTCAAGCTGGTCCGGTCTGGGCTAAGCTAATTCAAGACAGCCTGGACTGCGGAGAAGCATTCCAGGATGAGACGAGCCAGATGAAACAGGTGTGCTGCAGACCCACAAAAATACTGGGTTAAGACCAACCTGAAGTTAGTCACAATTAGTCTGAGCTTTCTTTTTAGCTAGTTTGATCCATGGGTGACCACACTAAACTGATTAGAGGTGGTCTGAACCAGCACAAGATGTTCAGAACCAATTTTATCTGCTTTTGGGTGACACACATTAGCTCTGGCCCTTCAACTCCCATGCTGAAGTCTGATGTGACTCCTAGTTTTTCCTGGTTTGACTCTCTGTGGCTGTTGGCCCATCTGAGCTGAAATCAGTTGGGTTCTCCATGTGTACTACTTTTTACTGACTCTTCTAGCACATCCTGAGAAAAATCCACCATCTTCTGCTTTCTCCTTAGAATAAAAGATGAATTTTAGCTCCCAAGGGAATGCTTAAAGGTTACATCTGGGGGGAAATGCACCTGGCTCTCCTTTGGGAACCCTGGGACCTTCACAGACCTCCTTAGGAATGTTCCTGAAGTCAGGCTCTTTCTTTTGCCCCCACTGTGCCTCCTGGGGGACAGGTCCATTTCTTCTTAAGGGACCTTTGCTTCACTGCTGTCTGTTAACAAGGAAAGGAACCTCACTACGGTCTCAATAGACTAGACTTCCATTCCCCAGCATGGACCATGGGGTAGTGAAGAGTGAGAAATGTGGAGAAGATGCAGAATCCAGGAGTGAGCCCTTCTTATTTTATTTATCTGGAGAGCAGAGAACTGAGAGGGTCGGATGGACCCAGAGCCGGGTGTGTTTGCAAGAGTCGGCCTGACAAAAGGCGTGCTTCTCCATTCTGCAGGAAGTAAGCTCTGCCTCTTGCCTCTTAGTGTGAAGGAGCCAGACTTGCTTCTTGTTCATTCCATGGCTCGGCAGGGGGGACGCACCTTTGGTGTGGAAAGCCATGTGTCTAAGCCCTGCACCGGGTGTGGCCCTGCGCTCTGTCAAGAGGCAGACACGGTGCCTTGGGCACAGTGGCCTGCCCAGCCCCCCTGAGCTGGATGAGGACAGAAGGGGGGCCTCTGCCCCTCAGCCTAGAATTGCCATGCAGCATATTCTGATCCCTGGGTGGAAAGTGTGCTATGTTGCCTTCACTTTTGCATCTTGCTGACTTTGGCCTGCTCTCGGAATGCGTTCCTCTGTGGTTGCTGTGTTTGATCTTCTGCCTCGAACCGGGTATTACAATGATAGACTCTCACAGTCCAGTAGGTATGGCAGAGAGGCAGTGCGAGCTGAGCAGGTGACACACACAAGTCGCGGGGGATGAGATGGGAGCTGGTCATGCGCTGTCACCCCACTCTGTGGAGGCCTGAGACCGCTGTCTGCCAGAGCCGGGGGCTCAGCTTCTGGGACGCGGTCCCTCTCCGGCGTCTGGCCGGCCTGGAGCTGGTGCCTGAGAGCAGCCTGGAGGCTGCACCGCTGCTGGGGCCACAGCCCGCCCCCCTGCCCCATTCCCGCCCCAGCGGGAGCACCAGTGGCCATGAGGCCCACGAGGAGACTGGCCTGGGCAGGGCGGAGCGAGGCAGCAGCGCCCCAGCGAGGGCACAGTGGCCGTGCTGCTGCAGCTGCTGTTACATTTAATCAGAAGCTGAAATAAAGTGCTGTGTTAATTAAGTCGCAGCCTGTGTGACGGCAGCTGTTACCAGCAGTGGGGAAGGGTTTTCCGAACCACCTGAGGCGCTATGGCTGGTTTTCGTGTAAGATAGATGCTCACTGCGGAGAGAACGGAGAGCCGCCCAGGCGGTCCACGTGGGGGCTCCGTGGGTGACAGGCCACGGGTCCGGGGGGAAGCTGTGTCCAAAACAAAGGCACAGTTATCATTATGCTGACTCAACGAGGAGCATTCGGAAAGGCTCGTGTAATAGAGACAGGTGGACCTGAGTCAAAGTCCTGGCTCTAGATCTTTCTCATGGGTAGTATTGAATCACGGAGCTTCCATTCCTCCTTTAAAATACCCCCTGTCTCAGTAGGTGGTAAAGATGGGGTGAGTTACAGCAGGGGAGTCCTTTGGCTGGTTTCTAAATGCTCCATATTTCTCCACTGTCCTCCCTGTAAGAGTGGACAGCAGGCTTTTCAAAACTTTTGTGGGTTTTGTCTGTTGAATAAAGGGCCACATCCTCCAGGAAGAAAAGCTAATGGCTACGCTGGGGGAGGCTCACCCTGCATTGAGAACAAGACCGACAAGGCAGCCCAGCTGGTACACAGACTTCCCAAATTCTTGTCGGGCCGGCAGCCCAGCTGGCTGAGTGGGATGTCAGAGCCTGGATGTTTCTGAAGAAGCCCGCAGAAGGCCGAGCCTGCCTCTTTCCTCAGCTGTACACGTTGGCCCTGCCATTTCTTGGGTGGTGATAGGGTCTCAAAATTGACCAGTTGATGCGCTTGCTCTTTTGTTCCCCGTCCCAGACCCCGCCCCTGCTCACTTCCCCCCAGACCCCACCTTCTGCTTCCAGGAACTTTTATTTATTTATTTTTTTAGGTATGTATGTATTTTTTTTTATTTAATTTTATTTTTTTTCAGTGTTCCAAGATTCATGGTTTATGCACCACATCCAGTGCTTCCAGGAACTTTTAAATTCTTTTACTTTTTCTTCTTCAGAGCCCCTGGTTACCTTCCCCCATGTATCTGAGGTCGGGGCCCCAGCCCAGGATCGCTCCTCCATTCCCACTCTGCAAAGGGACAGGGGCGTCGGGGCAGAATCCTCGGGGCATCTCTTTCTGTCTGCCTGGCACTGCAGTAGGTGCCTCACACACATGTGCGCACACATGCACACTCACACTCACATGCTAACCCATGTTTGCACACCCACAATGGTCACCCCAGGTGGCAGAGTAGAGTGTGGGAAACATTAAGACTTTAAGAAACTCCCTGGTGGGAAACATTAAGACTTTAAGAAACTCCCTGGTGTTCACACTGCCAGGAGGGCAGAAACCCCCATGCCAGTCCACCCAGTTGCCCAGCTGGGGCGCCCTCTCCTCTCGCTGACACACCCTCTTTCACGGACAGAGGACAGCAGCTTAGAGGACCCACGCACACAGGGTCCTGTGAGTGGATTGGTTACATGGGATACTTGTAAATTACCAGAAAAACCATCTTCCAGGAGAATGGGTTGTTAGCCTGCTCATAAAACCAATCCCATACTTGGATATAGTGGTGGGTTGACTCAGGTCAGTCCCACAGGAAAGGAAGACTAGAGTTTCTAGCACGTAGTGTGCAAATCTCTGTGTTTAAGGGTACTTGAGTGCATGTAGTTGCTGTACTCCCTGCGGGTCTCGGTCAAGAATTGAATGGGTTTTTTTCAGCATAGTTTCCCCTCCCACACTGGAGAGGGCTTTAAGAATGTCTGTCCCTCTTGAAATGCTTACCCAGGGACACAGGGGCACACAAGAGCTGTGCCTTTACTACAGAACACTCCTTTCAAGACCATTTCCAGTTTTAAGAGACGTACCACAATTACAAACTTTCTTCTAATCTGAACTCCTGTCATGTCCGGCAGAAGTCCTAATTGGCCATTTCTCTCCCCATTATTTTGATTTTAATTTTGATTCATCTCTTCGCAAAATTTTGTACCCCTTGGAAGTATTTTAATTGAGGAAGGATACCTAGGGTTATATTGTTTGTGAGCCCTTAAATATTCAGAATATCTTTCTGGCTTCTTCATGAAGGAGTGATATCATTTAGAAGTAAAATTCAGCTCCTCTACCTTTTGCCTCCGAAACCTCCAGCCTTGGCTGCCTTGTCTTCTAGCTCTTTAGCGTCACATGGAAAAAGTTTTCTGCCAATGAGAGGTTGTTCCTTTGTTGATAATAATAATAATCATCATCTTACTATTGTTTTTTTCAGCATGTCGGATACACATAGGATTCATTGCTCTTGATACTCAAGGATGTGCTGATATGCAGAATAGATTTAGGAGCAAAATCTTGGCTCCATAATTCTCTCTGATCATTTGGTTTCCACCCAGTCTATATACTTAATTTTGTTGTTGCTTTATTTTATTTTGTTTTGGACTTTCCTCATGGCAGGGCTCTGCAGTCCTTCATTGTGCCTCCCTGCCTCGCTCCTTCTCTCCCTTCCTTTTCTCTGTCTTCTCTTCCTTTTCTCCTTCCTTCCTTTCCTGAGAATCGAGTCATGGCTGAGACTCCCTGCTGGCGGCCCCCGGATTCCGTGTCCACTCACAGACTTACAGTACAAGCAATAGAACAGCTCCACTTTTTTTTCTAGGGAATTTGGCTTTTCTTTTGTATTGCAGAGGTGAGAAAACCCATTAATTTTGAAACAAATGTATGCAAATACATTTATTAATATAGGAAATAGGAAAATCAGTTATTGCTTCCTTTATAAATAATACAGGCTTAAGTTTTAAAGATATTACTTTTGCTAAAATGCATTAGACAGCTGTGAAAAAAATAACATTTTTCTTTGTGGTAATATCTTTAACCAGATTTGTAGCACTAACAATATTTCCTATGTATATATTATTTTTATTTAATACAGGTAATCTTTTTATTACCAAATCATATTGTTTCTCAGGAGATTACCATCAGTACTCATAAAAGCTGCAAAAGGAATCCAGGAGGACGAGAAGGCATCAATCTCCTGCAGATGTAAGGCTCGGGCTGCAGATTAAATATGCAAAGCTCTTAATATGTTTCAATAAGCCACTTGTTAGGTGCAGATTTATTTAAAAACACTCTCCCCCTATTTTGTTTCCATTTCCATTTGAATCTGATGGTGGGCAGCATCCCCTAATTTCAACACAAGAGCAAAGTGACCTTGGAGAAAAGCCACATCCTTAAGCTGCCCAGGTAGTGTGTTCTGTTGCAGCTCTGCTGTAACTGGCTTTCTCGGTATCCCCGTCCATGTCCGTGTTCAGAGAACGACCCATGGGCCTCCCTGGATCCTCAGGTCTGACTCGGAAAACCGACCAGCCCACCAAGATGTCCAGATGGGGTCTGCCTCAGGCGAGTGGCAGATTCTGCCTTTGCAGAAAGAGCTGAGACTCCTCGCCCCACACGTTAGGAGATCACATTTGCCCCAGGTCCAGGGACTACCCCCAGTAAGCTGGCACAAGGGCAAAGAAGGCATGTCAGTTGGAGGAGCATCCGTGGGATTGACCCAGTTCTGCCACTGGTTGCTTTAATAGCCTTGGGCAATCCAGGACACGCTGAGGACCATCAGTTTTCTAGTCTGCATGCAGAATGGAAGTGGACTTCCTTCCTGACACCCCTGCTGTGAGGATCAGGAGCCAACATCTCTGTATAAAGTGCCTAACATGGGGCAGACTTGCCAAGGGGAGGTTGTAGCCCTTCTTTATCCCTCATCTACTCCTGCAGCTGCCCCAAAGCTTCCTTAGGTAAATGCTGACAAGACCTCAGTCCCCAAGAAGTGAAGGGAGCTGGCGGGTGCAGAGGAGAGCACTACCCATTTGTTCTCAGGCCACAAGAATCCTGCAGAAGTTGGCAGAAGGAGGACAAGTTCTAATTGAACGAAGGCCCAGCCTTAATGGGGACAAGAGAAGTATCCAATCCCGGGCAGGTGTTTTGGGGATGTCCGCAAACTTAAGTAGACCCAGAGCCCCACTTCAGAACCTCTTTCCTGAAGTCCATCTGCCCCCAGCATCGTCATTCCTCCAACCAGACCTTTTTTCCTCCGCCCAGCCCTCAAGGCCACCTGATAAATAAGTGTAGCATCAACTAAAGAGATTTGATGACTCAGATGAGAGGAGCAGAGCACCCAAAGAAAGAATTTTTTAAGTCTTACCTGGTGCAATCCTAGCTGCCAGGCTTGGGACGCATCAGGCCACCTGTGGAAATGGGAGTTGGAACCGGGGCAGTCCTTGGAGAGTGTGTAGACATCTTATCTTCATGGACCAGCTTCCTGTCTCCCGGAGGCTGGTGTCCCTCCAGATCTTCATCCTCAGACCTGTTCTCTCTTGTAAGGCTGCTGTGTTAGATGTAAGCAGGGCCCTGACCTAGCCTGCTTCCTTCTGCTTCTGTTCCTGGCCTTCGCCTTGCTTCTGCTCAGAACACTCTGCCTTCTTCTATGTCACCAGGCTTGCAAACTCACCAGGGGTCCACTTCTCTAGAAAACTTGCCCTGATCCCACATGACATGGCTGACCCGCTCTCTGTCCTGTAGTGGGTTCTTTCTTTGTGTCCTGTCCGTGTGTGATTCAGAGTGGGCCCTTAGCACATGTGGAGAATGGACAGATGAATCACTCTGCTTTTCCTGTCTCTGATCTGAGCCTGGATTTCTAAATGGAGAATGAACAGTGCATCACGTATCCTCTGGGGAAGCCTCGGGGAAAGGGTCCAGAGAACGGTCGAGTGAACAGAGGCACAAGAAAACCATGGCACGCATACGTGGAGCAGTGAACGAACGTGTGTGGGAGTGAATGGGAAGAAAGCTCTGATGGCGGAAGCCCTGCCTCAGTGGGCGTGGGCGAGGAGAGGCCCCCCCAGACGGTGCCTGCATGTCTTTCTCACTACAGGAGATCACATGGGCTCCCTTTCCTCACAGGGTGGAAGCTTTGATGTGGCAGACAGAATGTTCCACAGTGTGAAGAACGCGTGGGAGTCGGCCTCTAGGGAGAACATGAGTGACGTCAGGGAGCTGACTCCAGAGTTCTTCTACCTGCCCGAGTTCCTCGTCAACTGCAACGCCGTGGAGTTTGGTGCGTGGAGGCTGTAGTGCGGCCGGGGTGGGCTGGGCAGGGGAGGGATCGCTCCCCCAAAGCTCAGGTAGTGACCAACTTCATCAATAACTTTGTTGTGCACCTAAATGAAGAGACCCTTCATCAAACCAGTGTGGTCGTTGTGAGGTCTCCCCTCGATGGTGGCCTTCAGTGGTGAGGTGGGAGCCAAGGAAGGACTTGAGGCCCCCGGCTGCCAGGATGTCTCTGAGGCACGGTCCCACCCATCCTGTGAGGGTCCCCAGGCCTCAGTCTGTGGTGAGAAGCCCTGCTAACAACCAGGTCTATGCTGGCCCACTGCATGACTTGGGCAAACCCCCACCCCTCTGTGGCCTCGTTTTCCTCTGTGGCCCACGAACAGGTTAAGCTGGGCTCTGAGTTGGACCCAGAGAAGCTGGGTCTCCCGGGAGAGATTGCTTACCAGATAGTGTCTAAGGGTGGTGGTATGGGGACACTGGTGGCTCTTCCTCTTTCCTGTGCTTCCGGCTCCACCCCAGGATGAACTATGCCATCTCCCCAGTTTAGAGAAGGAACAACATTTTGAGGACACCCCCGTGAGCAGGTCCCCCGGTGGCTGTGTGTGTACCTTGGTAGCCTCCGCTGCAAATGTCAGGGTGACTTGTGGAAGGGGCCGTGTGGTCAGAGCTTGAGGCAGGGTGTGGACCACTGCACCCCCCAGGAAGGGAGATGGGATCCCTCACCTGGCAGGAGGCACTCATGAATTGTCACCAGCATACACCTGCACCCCAGAGCTCCCCTTCCTCGGGACCCTCCTTCCTCCAAACAGCCCACAGGGGCACCTTTTTAGGCACTGGGAATTTAGTTGGGGCCCCTGGAATCAACTGCTCTGAAGGTGTTTACATTCTGTACAGGCATGGAGGAAGGGGAGAGAACATATAAACATATTTATATAAGTGAAATTCTATCTGATGCTGAGAATTGAGGACAGAAGGTAGGAAAAATGGTTCAAGAGTGATTCAGAGGGCACTGTGTTATTCTGATCTCCAGGAGGGACAGCCTGAGTTGGTGACAGGGGAGCTGAGGCTGGCTGGTAAAGGAGCCACATGAGGCACAAACTTGCAGGCCAGAGAGAAGCAGGGAAGGTTTTATTTAGTTGTACCTTGAAGGCTCTGGAGGGTTTAAGCAAGACCACAACCAGTGTTTATCGGGCAACCATCATATGCCTGGAGTTTTTCTAAGCACATTATGCGTATTTCTCTTTTCATCCTTCTACCAGCCCCCTCCCCTGGGAGGTGGGTAACAGGTAGAAAAAGTGAGTCCCAAAGAGATTAAGCAATATGCCCAAGGTTGTGCGGCTAATGGGTAGGAGAGAGACTTGGGCTTGGATCCAGACTCATTCTATTGTCTGGGGAAGCTGCCTCTAAAAACCTTGCTGTCCTCACTTTAAAAATGGAGAGAAAATACATAAATTATAGAGTTAAATGAAGATTCAATAAGATGTTGTGTGCCAAGCACCTAGCATAGAGTCCTGGCATAGTTAGGTGCTCAAAATACAATAGCTGTTACTGTTACTGTGATTATCTCCTTACTGCTCTAGCCCCAAATAGAAAGCACCCGGATAAAAAGGCACAGAATGGTAGGGAGGAAGACAAACAATGACCACACCACTGCCATTTTATAGGCAGTTTGTGAATCAAACACAAACCTGCCTGGGAAGCAAGGAGGGCCTTGTGGAGGGTGGAAGGCTTAGAGACCAAGTAAGAATATTCCAGGCAGATGAGTGGGGGATGCAACAGACAGAAGCAGCAGCAAGTAGTGAGTCCTGTGCAGGACACAGCTCTTAGCCTGATCTGCCTGGAATCAGAAGTCCTAGACAGGACAGTGTATATCCCCCCTGGTTCCTAGCCCAGTTGGGCTCCCATTCACCCAAAGCCCTGCTGTTTCTCACCCCACTCAGGCTGCATGCAGGACGGGACAGCACTGGGAGATGTGCAGCTCCCTCCCTGGGCTGATGGGGACCCTCGGAAATTCATCAGCCTGCACAGACAGGTGAGTTGAGCAGGGTCACAGCAGAGGCCCTGGCATCCTGAATGAAGACTGCAGTATCTTCACCCTCCACGGAGGCTTTCTGTGTGAGCAGAGGGCTAGTGACAAATGTTTCTGAGGCTCTTATGTCTAGAGAGCCCAGAAAAGGTGCTGGGCTCCATTCTCCAGGTTAACAGGAAAAAGTTTGTGTTGTGGGCTCTTCCAAGAGTTCCATTAGATTCTGTCCTTGTGCCAGTCTGTTGTGGGAATCACTGGGAGAAATTAATTCAGTTTCTTTTTGGATCGCCTGGGTCAAGTCAGTGTCTTTAGCTGGGCCTATAGTCAGGGCCATGATTGTGCTGTACTGCTCTATATAGCTCATAGAAGGGCTGTAGACCCTGAGGGGCTCCTTTTGGCCAAAGGATTTGCCAGGACTGGGGAATACTTGGCTTCTCAGCCAGAGACGTTGATGTGGCAGAAGCCATTTTGGGACACATACATGCATTAGCATAAACCACAAAAATATATGTGATAATATCATTAGTCATCAGGGAAACATAAATTAAAATCACAGGAGATGACATTACATACTCACAAGAGTGGCTAAAATTTTTAAATATGACAAAACCAAGAGTAAGCAAGAATACGGAGCCATCAGAGTTCATTACACATTGTTGGTAGGAAAATGAAATGGAAAAGTCACTTAGGAAAAAACTTAGTAGTTTCTTACAAAGTTGAAGAAGAATTTACCTTATCACCCAGAAATCCCCCTTGCATATATTGACTGAAGAGAAATAAAGATATGTCCATGGAAAAGCATGCACAAAAATATGCACCGGTTTTATTCAGACCAATCAAAAACTGAAAGCAACCCAAATGTCCAGCAACTGGTAATGGATTAACAAATGATTCATCCACACAATGGAATACTATGGAGCAATAAAAAGAAAGAGATTGCTGATACATGGAGCAACATGAATTAATGCCAAAAGCATTATCCTAAGGAAAAGAAGCCAAAACTCAAAGCTACATACTATAGGATTCTATTTATATGACATTCTGGAAAAGGTAAAATTATGGGGACAGATAGTCGATCAGTAGTTACTAAGGTCTGGAGTAGGGAATGATGGAAAAAGAGTACAAGAGAATATTTTGAGTTGATGTAAATGTCCTATGTCTCAGTGGTGGTGTTGGTTACATGACTACATTCCTTTGTCAGAACACATTGAACTGTATATTTTAAAAGGGTGAATTTTATTATGTATAAATTATATCTAAAAAGAAAAAAAAATCTGGGGTGGGCCTGGCTAGTAAAAACAAAGTTGGACTCTTTCCTCTGTCCTTCTCCCTTGCCAAGGAGAAAAGTCTTCCCTGGTTTATCCTTGCCTCTAGAAGTGTAGTAATGGTAGGCATCTTTCCCACAACCCACTGGTCTTGAATAGCTGGACCAGAGGTGAACTTAACCTTCAGGTGACAGCAGCCCTATGCCAAGATGTTCTCAGAAAAAGTTGTTGACCTGGGCTGAGTGAGCAGATTCACTCTACAGGACTGACTGAAGATGCTGGTGGTCTAGTGGGGAGGCAGCTTGATTATATAACCACACAAATAACAGAGAAATTATAACTGCACAAAGTGCTACAAAGGAGAGAAATTCAATGCCATCAGATATAGGTTAGAGGTGAGACCCATGGGACCTGGATGATGACAACAGCGGGGAGACATCTTCTGGTAGAGTAAAGATTAGGTTGGAGTGGATTAAGGTGTTAATGATCAACATCAGTGAAAATATCAGAGTAAGAATCTCTGAAAATCCTCTACTCCATAAAAGCAATAAGAATAATGGCAAAGATTATCATTTAAAAAAAAACAAAACTCTCCAGAACTCTGGAAATTAACCAGAGGCTTAGAAAAATCAGGGGAGTGTTCCTTTGAGAAAAATGGCTGAATCTTTATAAGAACAGCAAGCTTTGTGTTGTTTTAATTTACACTCTTCTCATTTCTCCTCATCTCTGTAGTAGCTTTGAAAACCAACAGCCCACAATAATAGTCAAAACCAAGAGCCTAACAGTCATTGGAGGGTGAAGAATGGGTTTGGAGCTCCTTCAAAGCCCCATACCCAGAGAACTGTCATTAGTTGACCTGTTAATGTTTCCCTGAATGTCCCCACCAGCAAGGCTTTTCTTCAATGACATTTGTGAAAAAATAAACCAGAGACAATTGTTTGACACTGTGGCTGCCAGAGGCAGTGGATATAACAGACTAACCAAAAAGCTTAAATAGAAAAATTAGAGAATGAGATATTTATTAGGAGGCCTTGAAAAAACTTCAAAATGTCTCTGGAATCTAGAAGGACACACACAACTGTAGGGATACTTTCATGTGCAAGGCTGTGTTCATGCTCTTAAGGTCCTAAGCTTCACTTCAGGCTGACATTGAGGCTCTGTGCAAGCAAGATATGAGGTAAAGGCAGAGTTTTTATCATGCGGTTGCTGCCTAGCTGAGCACTGAAGCTTTGGGCTAACATGCACACAAAGTCCTTCCCTGGGGAAAGAATGGAATGCTAATTGGTTCTAGGCATTTAAAGAAATCTTCATCCAATCATAAGATGATCATTAAGCTAACAGAGCAGAAATTTTAGTGGCCACATACAACAACAAAAATACAGACCTTATAGAACTAGTTCAGAAAAGTCCTAAATAAACCAGCCAGCAAACAACAATAACAAACAGTAAAGCAACAACAAACCCTGGGGAGAGGGAAAAATCTTATTTCCAGAGTTGATACATCATATTACCTAAAATGCCCAGTTTTCTACAAAAATTATGAGACATGTAAAGAAAAAGAAAGTATGGCTCATAATGGGGGAAAAAGCAGTCAGTAGGAATACCTCTGAGGAAGCCTAACCTTTGGACTTACTAGACAAAGACTTTAAATCAGCTGTTGTGAATATGTACAAAGCATTAAATAAAACCATGTTTAAAGATTGAAAGGAGAGTATAACAATGAGAAAAGATATATAAAGAGATAGAAATTATGCACAGGAACCAAATAGAAATTGTGGAGCTGAGAATTACAGTAACTGAGATGAAAAATTCACTAAAAGAGATCAATAGCAGGCAGAAGAAAGAATCAACAAACTTGGAACATAGGTCAATTGAGATTATCCAATCTGGGAAACAGGAAGAAATGAGTGAAGAAAAATGAACAGAATATATGCATCTGTAGAACACCATCAAACATACCAGCATACACAAATTGAAAGTACCAGAAAGAGAGGAGAGAAAGGTACAGAAAGAATATTTAAAGAAATAATGTTCAAAATATCCCAATTTTGATGCCAAGTATTAATTTATACATTGAAGACACTCCATAAATTCCAAGTAGGATAAACTCAAAAAGATCTATATTTAGACACATCATAAATTGTCAGAAAGAAAAGTCAAAGGAAGAATCTTGAAAGCAACAAAAACAACTCATCACTTAAAAGGTATCTTCAATAAGACTAACAGTTAATATTTCATTAAAAATAGAAGTGGGGCACCTGGGTGGCTCAGTTGGATGGGCATCTGTGTTTGGCTCAGGTCATGATTCCAGAGTCCTGGGATTGAGCTCTGCAACAGGATCCTTGCTCAGTGGAGAGTCTGCTTATCCCTCTGCCTCTGCCCCTATACACCTCCTTATACTCTCCCACTCATGCTCTCTCTCTCTAATAAAGAAATATATTCTTTAAAAAAAATACAGAAGTAAGAAGGCAGTGGTATGAAATATTCAAAGTGCTGAAAGACTATGAACCAAGAATTTTATAGCCAGCAAAGCTATTCTTTGATAATGAAGAAATTAAGACCCTCTGAGACATATAAAACTAAAAGAATTTATCATTAGCACACCTGCCCTATAAGAAACACTAAAGGGAGTTCTTCATGCTAAAATAAGACAGTAACTCAAGTCCACATGAAGAAATAAAGGAGGTGAATGATAATAAGGAAACAGAAATGGTACGGTGGGAAGAGACAATACACATCAAACCCCAAGCCAGTGCCTGGGACCTAGAAAGTGCACAGTGCAATCATTGTAGCTAACATTAATTACATGGAGTTCACTGTGTACCAGGCATGGACACAAACCTAACCTCACATAATTCCACAAAGAAGGTACAATTACTGTCCCCATTTCATAGATGAAGATGAAGGAACTGAGGAACAGAGGTGTTAAGGAATGATCATGGCAGTGCTGGGGTCCAGCTGGCTCGACAGCATGTTCTCTTAACTGCGACACTTAATCTCAACCTCCTGACATTGCTGGTCAGAATCAGCTCTCACTTTTTCTTATATCGATCTCAATAGGACCCCAAGACTTTATTTTCAGTCTTCCATTTAGATATCACTACAAGACATAGATATTTTGAACCTCATGATTATAGCATGGAGTGAATGAGCTAGGGTGATGGCAGCAGTCAGATCTGTTTTCCCACTAGCTGGAGGCAGGAATGGGATGGTCATTGGGTTGCCCGCATGTCCACCCACTTAGTGCTCATCAAGCTCAGTGAGATGTCACACGTTTCCTGTGCAGAGACAGCATCCTGAGGCATGTGCCCCCCTCCTTATCTGTGCAGAGGGCTCACAAGTCCAAGAGAGGCCTTCATTTTTCATGCTCTTTCGGTTTTGGTTCCAGGCTCTGGAAAGTGATTTTGTCAGTGCCAACCTCCACCACTGGATAGACCTCATCTTTGGGTACAAGCAGCAGGGGTCAGCTGCAGTGGAATCTGTTAATACCTTCCACCCCTACTTCTATGGTGACAAAGTGGACCTCAGCAGCATCAGTGACCCCTTGATCAGGAGCACCATCCTGGGGTTTGTCAGCAACTTTGGACAGGTGCCCAAACAGGTACATCATCTATATTCTGGGTCTTGCTTTCTCAAGAGTGTGTGCATTGTGAGCTTGGGAGTGACTGAAGACATTTTCTCCTGGAAAGGACCAAGAGAGCCCTGGGGAGGGGAAATGGTCTTCCTATACCCCTCAACATCAGGGATTACTCCTCTGTTACCATCTGATGTTGATGAACATGATGATGTCATTAATGATAATGGTGAGGACTACCTTCCCCTGTGGGATATGTGATGGACACTATAGTAAATCCATAGGATTTAATTGTCTATATGGGTGTCTATGCTGCACAGTTACTGTGCAGAGCCAACGAATGGAGACATCAAGTACTCAAAAGTGACTGAAATATGACAGGCCTTCTGCAAATGTTAGTTACTAGTATGATTCCCTCATTGAATCCCCTCCTAAGCTCTGGGTATAGGGATTATTCTTTTACAGATCAGGAAGCTGAGGCTCAGGGAGGTTGAATACATAACTTGCCCACAATTATACTTCAGCAGATGCCAGAGGTAGAGCTCCACCCCCACCTGGCTGGCCCCACAGCCTCTGCCATGTCACCAGCAGTGGGAGACTATCTCCCAGGGCCCCTGGCGAAGTTGCTGGGGTCTCATATTGGCCTTTTGCTCCACTGGCTCCATCCCACATCAGGATAATCATGTAGTGATATGAGGCTGTGTGTTCATGGGCATGTCCTGGTGAATAGTGGGCAAGAGGAGTGCTTAGTTAGCTGATCCCAGCCTGGTTGGCCCTCAAACTTCAGTTCAGCATGGAAAAGTATTATTCCTAAGGATATCCAGCTGGGCTACTAGCATGGCCCCATGGGCTGGGGTCTCAGCCTGGGCGGTCAGGAGCCATGCTAGGAAATGAGTGCATAGGCCCAGCCAATTCCAGGGCCATCTTGGGCAGCAGCCTTCCCATGTAACCATGAGGCTTGGAAAGGCTCATCTTATAGTGCAAAATTAGTAACGTCTTTTCTGCCTGGTCTTGTATACCATGCTGCAGGTTTGCTCTGCTCCCAGGGGAGGGCAATGTGAGAAGTGCCTAAGGGTGACTTGGAGAATGAACAGTGCATCTAAAATGTGGGTTTGGCCAAGGAACACTTCGTAGGAAGGAGGGAATTTCAGGAAAGAAGCTTGGGTAGCCTAATGGTTTCATTTTTTTTTTTAAGAAGTGAAATAATCCAGATAAAGCAATTAAATCAAAATCGTAGTCTCCCCCAACCAATTGTTTCCTGAGTTGTGTCATTGTCCTTGTCCAAAAGCAAAAGATATTTTCACATCCATATGCTCAGAGAGTGCACACAATTTTAGATTTTGATTTCATTTAGTGATGTAGCCTATGAGCTTTTACAAAGATATTTCTAATTATCAGAATTAGAATTCTTGTAGTGGTCCCAACTAGAGGCAGGATTAAAATACTTCAAGGACCGTGCACTTGCAATCAATGGGCTCTGCGTGCTGAGGCTGTGACGGGCCTCTGGCCTGTGGTGCTTTAGTCATCCTGCTTGCCAGGAGGGACGTTCTTTATTTAATGCTCAGTTTAAAGTCCCCGTTCTGATTTCTGCTTGCATTGATCACTCACCCAGCTTTACTAGGTAGACCAGTATCTGATTGAGGCCTGTCACTGAGCCTGGGCTGCTGTGAGAAGCCCCCTCCCCAACCCCAGCTGCTTGCTGAGCCTCGCCTCTGCCCCTGTGCCCAGCTGGGGTCAGCTCCCACCCCTCCGTTGTGGCACCCAGAGGATGTTTCCATCGAGGAGCAGAAGCGTGGGCCTGATGACTGGAAAACACGGCCTCATTGGGGAGGGGAATGTGGTGAGGTGGCCTCGGCTACCCTCTGTGGCAGCAGCAAGATTCTGCCAGCAGCAGGGCCTTGCACGTCACGTGTCGCCTGGTTATGCAAAAAGTTTGGCCTTAGGGACAATTTGACAGCAGAGATCTAAGAGAAATGAAAATTAAAAAAGGCCACTCATGGGGGTTGCCTGTGCTCTTTGGAATGTTTGAATGGATGCCCAGACGGATGCTCCTACAGAGAGTTTGTAAGGGAAAGGAGAAAAAAAAATATGAGAAATAGCTCAAGCAAATGAAGAGAGACATGTGATCTAGAGAGGAAAGGGGGTCATTCTGAGCCCATTATGGGAGAGGCAGCTCTGCCGGGGACCAGGGATCCTCAGGGAGGTCATCCTGCTCCCAGGCAGCGTGGGAAAAATGACAGTTGGCAGCCAGGAGGGCTTTTTCCGCCAGTCCAACGCTAGGAGCTGAGAAAGGAGCTGCCCCTCTCTGAGCCCCAGGCCCCTCACCTGCACCCTTCGAGGGCTAATCCAGAGAGTTCTGTTCATGCTCATCTCAGTCAGGAGCAAGCCCAGCTCAGGCAGCACTCAGAGCAGAGCGGCCACATGACTTACATGGGGACACCACCGCTGCCACCTCTGGCCGTCTGTCCTTAATGACTTATGTGGTTTGCATCTGTCCCCTGTCTCTCCAGCTCTTTACAAAACCCCACCCAGCCAGGACTGCTGCGGGCAAGCCTTCACCTGGAAAGGATGTCGCCCTGCCTGGGAGCCTGCCCAGCCACCCGCAGCCCTTCTTCTACAACCTGCAGGCACTGAAGCCCTCCCAGGTCACGGTCAAAGGTGACTACCTGGTCTTGCTTTATTTGGCGCCCTGCCCCAGAGTTGTCCCTTCAGTGACTGTTGTTCCTTTGGAGGTTCAGGGGCACAGACCCTTCAGGATTTTGGGATCTGACTTGAGATAGCTGTGTTTCTAGTCACAAAAGGGATCTGGGGAGGTGTGCTCCAGAAATGTCCAGAACCACCTCTGTTAGATCCTGACAGACTTACCTATCAGTCTGAGACACACATTCCTCTCTTTCATGTATCTCTTTCGTGCACACATGCATACACACACACACACACACACACACACACATACCTCTTTCTCCCCCTCTCTCTCTTTCCTGTGCACATACACCCCTCCTCACCTCCAAAGCCAAGCAAGGAATTCCCAGATTCCCCGAGGGAGGGTTGCAGCCTCTGCTTCTTGGTACTTGTGGTCACAGTTGCTCCTGAGCCCCCCGGGTGGGCCTGTAGCCCTTAGGCAGGATCATCTGTCCTGGGCAGATGGCCCAGTGGGAGTTCCAGCCCGGCTGCTTCCTAGAGACACGGTGTGTGTGAGGTCTGATGTCTGCGCCACCTGCAGGCTGCTCGGCTTTGGGGAACTCGCACTACACGGGGCAACATTCTGGACTTGTATAAGGGCTATAAGGTCGGGTTTGTTGGGGTTTTGTGATGTGTCTTTTTTTCCCTTCAAATCCAAGAACAGGGTCTTTGGCACACCCCGCCCCACTAGATAAGGTGTCTGGGAGGGGCAGGAAGGGCAGAGCCCCCAAGGCTCCTGTGGCTTTGTGCCATCACCCAGACAGCCTCAGCCACTGCTCCCCTGGCATCAGCCCTTAGAGACACTGAAGACCTGCATGGCCACATGCGAGCTTCATGTATGTGTGAAAGCAGGGGATGACCTGAGGCCCAGGGCACCCAGCTTGGGACCAGGGTCTAACACGAGTGAGGCCCTCAAGTGACGTGCCCTGGCGAGCCAGCGGCGCCTGCCCAGGCTGGTGCTTTGCCAAGGCTGGGTCACCTGCCACAGCTCCTCTCCGGGCCCAGTGACAGCGGGTCTTGTCCTTTGGTGTGTAAGCTCCACCATACTAACTGGGGGGTAGATATGTACCTTTTCTCTCTAGGCTCCGAATCCCCCAAAGGAGCCATTGGCCACATCGTCCCCACCGAGAAGAGCATCCTGGCCGTGGAGAGGAACAAGGTGCTGCTGCCTCCTCTCGGGAACAGGACCTTCAGCTGGGGCTTTGATGACTTCAGCTGCTGTCTGGGGAACTACGGCTCCAACAAGGTGGGCGGGCGTGGGGCGCGGCCGCGGGCTCAGGGTCTCGGCCTCCATCTGCTGGGGCAGAGGCGGTCAGGAGGCAGGCCGGCCCAAAGCAGGCACAGCTGCCCACACCCCACCACCTCCATGCGGCTGTGCCCCCTGCCTGGGAGGGAAGAGTGTTGTATGGCTGGGCTCAGGGCCCTCGGGGCCAAGCCTCCAGCCTGGGTTCCGAGGAGTGGAGCTTGCAAGTTCTCAGTGCACACTGTCACCTCAGAGCAGTCTCTGTCACCACCTGGTCACTCAGACTCTCACTCAGCCTGGGTGGGAAGTCAGGGTTCCTCTGACCCTAGTCATGGCTCCCAGTCAAAGGACAGTCACTGGGCATTCAGCTGGTGCCAGAAGCTAACCATCTGGCTAGTCTTCCTCCACCCTTACCTCAGCCCACCCAGTGAGCTCACTTCGTGCTGTGGCCCTGGCAGCCTCCCAGGCTCCTTGCCTCCCCGCTCTCCCCTCCCTCCCTAATTCCCACCCACTGATCACATGCATGAACTCCCTGGCCACCAAGCTCTCTCTCCCCACCCCCAAACTTCCCTACCACTTCCTGAGGCAGCCAGAAACCAGTCCTAGATGTCAGTCCCTCCTGAAAGCTATCCCTGATCGCCTCAGGCTCTCGTTGGCCTCCCCACTCCCTAGAGTATGAGCTCCCTGGGGATAGGCTTGAACTGCCTGGATTTTGTCACCAGAGCCAGCCTCCCGAACAAGTGACAGGCCCCCCAGTTGCCGTGGCACACAGACAGGGCAGCAGTATCCAGACCTGCCCTTGTCCCTCTGTCACCCTGTCTGGGCTCCCAGCCCTGTGCTGGCCAGGGCACCAGTGCTCATCCCACTTGTATCTTCTAGATCCTAATGACGTTCGAGAACCTGGCTGCCTGGGGCCGCTGTCTGTGTACCGTGTGCCCGGCCCCCACCATGATCATCACCTCTGGGGCCAGCGCCGTGGTGTGTGTGTGGGAGCTCAGCATAGCCAAAGGCCGCCCAAGAAGCCTGCACCTCAGGAAGGTATGGTGCCTCAGGCGGGGATGGTGCCAGGGTGCTGGGGGCGAGTGCATGGTCTGGTGTGGCCCAACTCCCTGAGCACTGAGAGCCCCGCCTCGCTCAGGAGCAGAGAACACAGTGAGGCCCTGGAGGGTGTCACAAGGCTCTATGCCACGAGAGGGCCACGGTTTCATGCCCGTGGGGGATTTGACAAGTTCTCAGGGTAGGTGCCCCCATGGAGAGATGCCACTTCAGAGCCAGGGAAACCAGATTCCTTGCGCTAGAGAACGTTTTTGACCATGTGCCAGGGACATGCTTATGCCCACAGCCTCGTTTTGCCTTCTCAATAGCCCTGTAAAATAGGTACTGTTATCATCCAGACTTCACTGCTGGGGGGAAAAAAAAAGCAGGTGCAAGGAAGTTAAGGGACTCATCCTAGAGGCAGGAATGGAGAGGCTGTTTCAGAACAGAAATGGTTGTGCAGGAAGAGAGCAGAAGCAGGGAAGAGTGGACTCCTTCTGGTCCTGCTTCTGGAACGACCGCTGCTCTAATAACAAGCCGAGTGCCCTTACTGTTTACTTAATGACCCCATACATTCATCTTACTCCTGTAAAGCACACACAGTTATGCCCACTTTCTCAGGAGGACACTGAAGCTCAGAGAGAGCGAGTTTGCACTTTAATCTCGGTGGATCTAACTTGAAACCCACGCTTCCTGCCTGTGCACCCTTGGACTTGACTGAGAGTACCACTAGGTATCCTCAACTCTAAAAGGCAACTTATGTTTCTATCTGTCTTGTAGTTAGCCATAGAGACCCTAGATAACGAGAAACCCAAAAGAATCATACAAAACTCACCATGGGCCAGATTTCCTAAAGTAACCATGTTTCGCAGGAGCTGGACGTGGGTTCCTCTGGATGCTTTTGCAGCCCTGCCCAGCACATGGCCCGTGCACAGTGGGCTCTCAGTGAACGTGAAGAGAAGGAAGTCAGTGTTGAAGGGCCTGATGAACCCTGCAGGAGCAGTGGCACCTGCTGGAGGGGTTGCGGGGGGCAGCAGTGTGGGCCAAGTGCAGGCTGCCTTCACCAGACTCTCCAAGGTGGTCCTCCAAAGCCAACCTCAGAGCGCCCTGCTTTTTCATGTTTTCATAGCATTTTGGGTTTCCCAGCTCTTTCCATGAATTGCAGTCAGGGGGCTGGGTCCTAATTCCAGATCTGAATAAAGAGCCTGTGCATTCCTCTGTGGAGCATTCCCCTGGCCAAGGCACCACTGTGGGGACAGCCAGAGATCCAGCCTGAGGGCAGAACTGTCCATGGCAAGTCAGGGAAGGGGCCTCCCCCTGCTGCTCCGAGGTCCCTTTTAGAAATGAAGATGAACTGTAAAAGCCCCGGTATCAACAGCATAAAAATGTCAGTCATCATCCCCTCCTAGTTATAAATCAAGAGGGAAAGGGATGGGGAATCCCACCCGCTCTTATCTCCTAGGTGAAAAAGAACTCTTTCTCATTTACCTGTAGGGGCTGACATGGCCTTGGGGATCCCCCAAGAGCCCCAGCTGCTCAGTGAGGGGATCTGTCCCTGACTTGTTGACAAAACCATCATTAAATAATTTCATAAACTGTTTTTTAAGTTTTTTTTAAAGATTCTACAACATTCAAGACAAATTTCAAATTCACTTCAAAGTCAAGCAGTTCTCTCTAATCCCTATAAAAGTTTTCATTGTTGCTCCTGCCCTCCCCAGATATACATATTTATACCATTCTGATCATTGTGTAGATATGTTTATTCCATCTTTGCCCAGCCTATCCAATTGGTTCTGCTTTTCCACAGTCTCTGTAATTTACATTTCAATTGTTCCATATTATTCCATTTCCATAAAATTACATCTCAGTTGTTTTGTTATGTCTAACGCACCACAGTTTAATAAACCATTTCTTCTGAAACTAGACAATTACATTACTCCCACATTTTAACTATTTTAAAGAGTGCTGTGGAAAACAACTTATACAGATTGCTGTTTGCTTCTGATTAATTGTTTCCTTAAAATAAATTTCAAGAAGTAGAATTACCAAGCAGGGACATAGTGCTTTATCTCCAGTGGTCCCATAGCTTTTCAGTGCCACCGACGACTCCACGTGCCCGTCTTGCCACAGGTGTCCAGCATGAGTGATTATTTCTCAAGGCTTTTATTTTATTTATTTTGTGCTACTTTAGTTAGGTATGATGATATTGTGCAGTTATTTTAATTGGCCGTGGAGACAGGTACAGCTGTAGTCCCCTCCCCACCCCGCCCCTTTATTCTGGTTTCACTTCCTGTGGTCTCTGTTACCTGCCGGTCAGCTGTGACCTGGAAGCAGATGCTCCTCCTTCTGACTCATTGTTAGGAGGTTAGTAGTAGGGTAACACCGTGTCATGGTGCCTATGTCATTCCCCTCATGTCATCTTATCAACTCACATCATCACAGGAAGGAGGAGTACAGAGTCTGATAAGATTTTTCGAGAGAGAGAGGCCATATTTGCATAACTTTTATTACAGTATATTGTTTTAACTATCCGATTTTATTATTAGTTATTGCTCTTCATCTGTTACTGTGCCTAATCCATAAGTTAAATTTTTTCATAGGTATGTATGTATAAGAAAACAAAAACACAGCAGACATAGGGATCAGTACTATCCAGTTTCAGGTATCTGCTGAGGGTCTTGGAGCCTATCCCCCATGGATAAGGGGGACTACTGTTTTCTGAGAAAACAAAAGAGCCAGTAGGGAACACATTTAAATCTGCTTCGCCGATTTCCCCAGCCTTTCCCAACAGGGGTTGCTGAGTGCCTGACAGTGGGAGACAGTAAGCCTGACGTGGGTGGGCCGTGTCTGCACGCAGGCTGGTCCCCCTCACTCTCTGGTGCCTCCCCTCAGAAAGCAGCAGACTTGGCTCCATTAATGGACAGCACGCACGTGGGCCCTTGGGCTCAGAGCTTCTCCTTCTGAATCCCCTGCCCTGACTCCAGAATCCCCCTGGCTTACAAGCTTTGGAGTCACCATGTGCCCTGCGGTCAGAAATTAGTCATCAGAGCTCCGGGCAAAGCCTCTGCTTTTCTCTTCATTTAGATAGCTTCCAGTTTCCTAAGATGACCCAGTCCCTCTTCTGTGGGTCACAACCAGAACCTTGCCAGCACAAGCTGCTTAGTGCCACATTAGGACCTATTAGAAACAAACAGGGATCCTTGGCAGAACTTTTAATTGCAGTGACCAGGCAAAGTGACAGCTTTGAATAATGAAGCTCAGCCTCATTGACTCAAATGAGCGAGCAGTCATCTGTCCTGAGGGCGGAGGTTTACCGCTAGGTAAGCCAGGGTAATCACCTTTCAGAATGCCACCTCTGCACTTCTCTGACTAATTCCAGGGGACGGCAGCACAGGAGCACGCAGGAGCTCTCAGATCAGGCTTACCTGGCAGCTTCTGGGACGGTTGTGATGGAAACCACACTGTTGCCAGCAGCAGTGGGCCTGGGGGCGTCGGGTCACCCCAGCCCCTCTGCCATGCATCCCCGGGGAGCAAGGGCTCTGGCCTTATCTGGATACGTGAGCGTCTACAAGCCCGGCCAGAAGCAGCACAGGCCAACCTGAGGGCCAGGACCAAGTTGCCAAGTGGCCAGACGGGCTATGAACCCAGACCCATCACACATGAAAAGTCACATGTTTTTTCACTGTGACCTGACCTCCCTGCCTTCTTCCCGTTTTAGCAGGCAGACGCATATTTGTTTCTGAGGCTCCCTTGGTGCGATGCTCAAACTTGAGCATGCAAGAACATTTCCTGGAAGACTTCTGAGAACCCATGTTTTGGGGCCCCAACCCCAGAGTTTGTGATTCAGTAGGTCTTAGATAGGGCCCAAGAATTTGTATTTCTAACATCTGGGAACATGCACCTGGTTGGAAGGCCACATTTTGCAAATCAGTGTCCTTTCATATGACTGACCAGATGCAAGACAAGTGCAGGTGAGCACACAGCAAGAGGCTGCTACTGGCCTGTGTTTCACTTATGACAAAAGGACTGCAGATCCTGGCTGGGCCTCAGCTCCCAGAGATGAATGGGACTGAGCTGAGAGGCCAGCATGGACACATGCACATGCACACTCACACAGGCAGGAGCACACAAACCACAGACCTTGGAATCACAGAATCATCCTGAATCTCTGTTTCCTCCTCTGGAACCCAACAGTGAAAGGGAGGGCTGGATAATTCCACAAGTAGCTGGATTGAAGGTCCCTTTTGTAACCTGTGGGTCTGCCTCTTGTCCCCAGGCCTTGTATGGACACACCCAGGCTGTCACATGCCTGGCAGCGTCGGTCACCTTCAGCCTCCTGGTCAGTGGCTCCCAAGACTGCACCTGCATCCTGTGGGACCTGGACCACCTCACCCACGTGGCCTGCCTGCCCACCCACCGAGAGGGCATCTCTGCTCTCGCCATCAGTGATGTCTCGGTATGGCCCTGCCCTTCTCGATGTCCAGGAGCCTGCCTCGCAGCGTGGTGTAGTGCCCCAAGAGAAAACCCGGGGACAAAGAGAGGCTGACCCCCCAAGAATGTGGAGAGGCTCCCGGATGTGTGGAGTATTCTTTACTCAGGCAAAGTGGAGCCCTCAACATGTGCAGCATCTCGGGCTAGATTTTTTTTTCCTTTTTTATTTTTCTCCCTCAGGGGGGTGGGGGTTGTGGGTGGTGGGGGTGGTGGGAAGTGTCTGTTCTGGCACAGGCATGAAGTTGGCTTTGGTAAGAGATCTGCTCAGCTTGACTAATTCAGCTCAATGACTGCAAACCAGTGTTAATTCAGCAGGTGCTTCTGGTCTCTGTAGCAGGAAGTGCTTCTGCTTTGTCCCTCCGAGCTGGCTGCCGTAGATAAGCCTGTCAGGAACATGTGTGTGTGTGAGAGAGAGACAGACAGAAGAGAGAGAGAGAAATATTTATCTAAACCTCAGTGTGGAGTTTCTCACAGGCTGGTATCCCCATTTTAGGGCATGGGCTTCCCAAAGGATTCAAAGCCTCTGCATCTACTCACAGAAACACCCAGATCAGTGCATGGACAGAATGAGCGAGGGGATAATAGAAGGAGGGGGAGATGATCAAGAAGGCTCCTGGTACCAATTTTAGTCAAAAGTGATCTCCATGTAGGCCTGATCCAGGATGAATGTTGCATGGGCAGATAGAGGATGGATGGATGGATGGATAAATAGGTATGTGAGTGGATGGATGTTGGGTGAATTAGTGGGCAGATATGTAGATGGGCAGATGGAGAGTGGGTGTGTGAATGGATAGATGGGTGGATAATGAGTGAATGGATGAGTTGGGGATGTATAAGGAAGGGAACCAAACCCTGATCTGAGAGAGTGTAAATAAATAAATGTCTTCAGTCCTCAGAGAAGACTTAACATCAGGACAACAACTTGTTGACTTCAAGTTGTCCTGCTGGGCCCGGTGCTGGGTACTGGACAGAGATATATCAGACATGGTCATTGGCCTCAAGCAGACTCTATATCAAAAAATTCAGGAAAGGACATGATGGACCCCAGTCCAGGGAGCTATGGAGGGACACTGAGTTCCCTACATCCCTTTGGTGGTTAGGGAAAGGCTCAAAGGCATGGCTCCAGCTGGTTTATGAGGTTTCAGTAACAGTGACCACCACATCATTGGCTGTAACATAGACAAGGACTTAAGAAGAAAACTCTCAGCATGAACATTACAGGAGATTAAATGGGGACATTTTTCCTCAGAAATTCCCTTCAGAGGGACACTGTCCAATTTTATGATCCATATACAATCCTCCAAACCTCTTTCCTCACCCTCCACCAGTGATATGTTGATTTTCTTCATGGATACAGGGCTGGCCAGCCAGGTATAGGTCCCATGTCCAGAGCCAGGGGCAGTCTCCAAGCTAGGTCTTCTATGCCAGTGTATGGTCAGTGAGAGTGCTGTGGGAGGAGCCCAGAGGGTGAGCCAGCCAGCTTGTGTCAAGGAAAGCAGTATCCAAACATGTGATTGCAATAGGAAAATCACTAGGAATTTGCAGTGTGTGAAAACGCAGCAGACCTAAGAGCCATCTGGGAAGAAGTGGGTGTCTTAGAAGGTCTTGGATTACATCAGTTAGTCTTCAGAAGAGAACAGGATAACAGTGCTTCGGTGTATAAACTCTGGCAGAGCAAGGGGCAGCTGGGCAGGCAGTGACCCCAGCATGGAGTAAAGCCAACTCTCACGGTTGCAGGGCACCATTGTCTCCTGTGCGGGAGCCCACTTGTCTCTATGGAATGTCAATGGACACCCCTTGGCCAGCATCACCACTGCCTGGGGCCCTGAAGGAGCCATAACCTGCTGCTGCGTGCTGGAGGGGCCAGCATGGGACACAAACCATGTCATCATCACTGGGAGTCAAGACGGCATGGTTCGGGTAGGTGTGTCTTGGGCAGAATGAAAGCATGGTACAAGAAAGTGTTCTTCTCTGTTTTGCTCACTTCCTCCTAAATGTATAGGCTGCATTTGAAACCACGAGGCATGCCAGACCAGGTCTCCATAGCAAGTGAGGACAAGGGCAAGGCCCACTCCTAGCAAAAAGTAAATAAATAAATTCACATATATAGAATTTTATATACACATATACTTATGTAATGAAACACTTAATATCACAAGACGTGAGAGCTGAATGGTCAAATGCTCAAGAACATAGCCCAGTGCTGAAAAGAAATATTTGGGCCATCCATTCACACACTTGGCCATCCATCCACCCACTAATTCTATTCTTCACCCACTAGTCCATCCAGCTGTTTATGTCTATACCTATTCATCCATCCATCCACCCTCCATCCATCTTTCCATCTACCCATCCATTCCTCCATTTACCTATCCATCTGTCCAATAATACAACTACCTACCTATCCAACTATTTATCTCTCTGCCATTTCTTCTTTCTTTCTTTCCTTCCTTCCTTCCTCCCTCTCTCCCCCGCCTCCATCCCTCCCTTCCTTCCTTTGTTCTTATGTCTCTATCCAATGATCTTTCCTTCTATATATACATCCATTTACCCATGAATCCATCTATCCACCCACATGTCTGTTCATCTATCCGTGTATCCATCCGCTAATTCTGGCTCTATGCCAAAATCGTCATACAAGCCTTAGGGGACACACAAATCAATGGTAATAGGCCCTTACCTTCAAGATGCTCAGATCCTAGAAGACAAACAGAAAATACCTGTATGCAGCCCATGCTATGACCAGGATAATCAAAGAGTGTCATGGATCCTCTGAGGCAGGCCATGGCGAGGGAGAGCCCCAAGAAACCAGGAAGAGAAGGAAACAGAAACACTGAGGTGTGAGGATTAGCACAGGAAGAACAAGGTAATTTTTCTGAGACTGACAGGAAAGATGAAGGAATAAGTAAATATAAAGAATAATTCAGAGGCTTCCTCAAGAAACTGTCAATTGAATTCCATAGTTTATGAAATGAAATGTCAACTGAATGCCACAAGGTATTCAAGAAAAGGCCCACTGAATTCTACAAATGGTTATGAAAGCTTCCTGTGTGTGCCAGCAAGAGACAAAACTGAGGAAGGCCCCTCAAGAAGCCCTCTCTGTGGGCTCTCAGGGGTACATGGTCTCTGCAGAGAGCAGAGTGTCCTGGGCTAGCCAGAACATGAGGAGGCCAGCAAGGCCTGGGCATGGTGGGGCGTGATCCACGCTGTGGGTCAGTCAGAGGAGCCCGGGCTGTCTGAGCAGCAGGTGCATTTCTTCCACAGGACCCCAAGTCGTGAGTGGGGGTCTTCCGTACACTCGGCCCTCATTCATCCAGGATGGTCATGGAGCTCCTGGGATGGCCCGGGGCAGTGTTAGGCCTAGTGTGGAACTCACAGAAGCATTAAAGGAGGCTTGTCCTTGTCCTTTGGCTACAGAACTTCCAGACTTAGCTAGTGAGAAGCCCTACGTGGTCAGCCTGAGGACACTCACAGGAGGGCTTGGGACTAAGAGCCAGACACAGAGGATGGGGAGGCCTAGCTGCTGAGTGGTGAGAGAGGCCTTCAGGGATGGCGGCCGTGGGATGAGAGGGCATTAGCTGAGTAAAATGGCAACCAGCTTGCTTCTGAGTCTCATCCCTACAGCTGAGGTCGAGGGCAGAGGTCCTGTCACAAGAGTGCAGAGTTAACCCACCAAGCGGCAGCTGTGCTCGGCTGAAGCCTAAGTAATTTCTCCCAAAGAATATATTAGTCCTGGAGGTGAAAGGGGCCATGCTCCTGCCCCTTCCCTCAGAGACTCCCTCAGAGTCCCTTGGATGAGAGGCACACACCTGCAGACAGGATCGTTTCTCCAGCCAGAAAGATGTTCTTTTTGTCTCTTTTCTGGGCAGATTTGGAGGACCGAGGACATGAAGACATCTGTTCCAGGACTGGCAGCCCCAGAGGAGCCCTCAACTCCACCTCCAAGCCCTAGAGGTACATGCCTGGCTGAGGGCGTGGGGCATGCTTGCCTTGCTCAGTCTTCCCTATCCTCTCTCTCCCATCCTGTAGCTCCAGTCAGGCCTACAAGCCCAGGGAAGCCACTGAGTCTCTCTGGATGTTGCCAGGTTGGGGGGACAGAGCCATTAATTGCAAGCTGCTGGTGGGATGTGAAGCATCATGGAGAAGTCCTGTTGCATCCTGGTCCCATCATGCAGGGACCAGTGAGCTCTGCGCTGCTCCTCAGACATGAGAACAGTGGAGATGGTGACTGTCAGGAGCCTGTGAGCTTCAGAGCGGGGAGAGTAGGGGACATACCTTGCAGAGCTCGGTTAGATGTTCTCCATCTGCCTGGATGACCCTTCAATCCCAAACTTTCCAGTCCAGGGCCTGGGTCCAAATATCTACTTGCCTAGACAGCCAGGCTACAGACAGGAGCAAGAAGGGGACAGGGATGGGCCTTGCCATATGCCTAGGGAGAGGAAGTGGTTCCATAGTGCCCTAGCGTGCCCTGTGGATCGTGGCTCAACCCACCCAACCCCATAGCAAGCCCTTCAAATTGGGTCTTGGTGCCCTCTGCATCAATATCACCCAGAAGCCTTATTAAAAATGTAGATCCACCTTAAACTCCAGAAAACGATAGGGGGTTGTTAGATTTCCTTATCCAACAGGTCCCCAGGTAAGTGGGGTGTGCACCGAAGTAAGAGAACAACTTTTCTGGAGCCCTCTTTGGGTTGTGGCAGATGGGACTGAGGTAGGGGAATCTGCTCTCTCTCTTGCTATCATGGCCACTTGGTACCACCACCAGCCTGGCCGCCGTTACAGAACTCGGAGGGAGAGGACTGGCCAGGCTTACCATGGTGCACACTTGCCACACATTCTCTTATTTGTCACAGCAATCATGTAAGGTCAATTTTGTATGACACCCCTGTGTAGGATAAGGAAATTGAAGCACAGAGAGGCTTAGTAACTTGCCCAAAGTTATATGACTACTACTGTTCAGACTCAACCAACCTCAGACTAACTTCACACCGCCAGACTAACCTCGACCACAAATCCTGCCACACATCACCAACGACAAAACCACCCCCTGACCACAGGCACAAAGGTCACCATCGAAGTCATCACCTCCTTCTCTTCTACCCCAGCTGTCCCCATGGCCCCCACCATCAGCTCCTCCAATGCAGCAAACCTTTCTCAGCTCTGTATTCATTGAAGATTTTGGCACAGAACTGAGACATCTTTCTCGGTGTCCATGACGAAAGGAAACATGTTACCATGAAGGGATTCTCCTGTCATCCTGAGTCCCTCTGGTTAGCTTTGCATCCCAGGACCCATGATCTTTCATGGGAGAGAATTTTCCAGAGTTCTGAGGGCTGTCTTCTGAAAAGAGTAGGTATTTTCAGTTAGTTCATTTCTGGAATGTACTCCACACCTTCCTGAACCTTTAGTCATCCATTTATGGTTTTTTTCTTCACACAAGCATACACAGACATCTGATCAGCCCTTACTAGGTCCCAGGCTCTGCACTGGGAATCCTTTCCTTCAAAGTAAGGCCATCCGGGAACACTTGTCAATAATCTGGGCTGCCCAGACCAGCGACCTCACAAGGATCTACAACCACATTCACTTCATTGTTCCTAGTGTCTCAAGGGGGGGGCGCCTGGGTGGCTCAGTGGCTAAAGCCTAGTGTCTCAAGGGCCCTTTGGGACTATAAGGAATCAGCCCATCTCAGCTTAAAAAGGAAGATGTGTGGTGCTGGTGCATTTTAAGAAACTAACAGCACTTCCTTGGAGAGCAGGGGCCAAATGTCCTCCCCACTGCCACGCACATGGAAGAGAGCTAGCACAGGATCCTTATTCTCTGCCTGTGAACAAGTGCGTAGTACACCTGCCCAAAGGCATGCTAGTTCAGGCTCGGGCACCACTGCACATTTCTGGAGCTATGGAGGCCCAGTGAGGAAAAGGTAGATAAATGGATGCCTGAACAGAATGCAGGTAAATGGAAGGACAGATGAACAAAGGGCACCTCAGAGACTTTCTACTGGTTCTTGAAGTGCCAGCATATTCATGGATGTCTACTCAGGATCAGCAGTTGTGCTGAGATCGTGCTCATTGGGAATGGGGTCCAGAGCAATGGGAAGTGGGATAAAAAGTAGGAGACAAGGCTCTGGACCTGGCTCTGTCCCCAGTAGCTTCTCTGTCCCTCAGTTTCCCCCGCCCCATCAGCTGGAGATGCTCCTACACCCTCGTAGGGAGTAGAAAAATAATAGAGAATGAGAAAAATGAGAGCAGAAAAATAATAGGACATAGACAAGAATCTACTCAACAAAATGCAGGTCATCCTTGCAATTTTCACATGGTTGTAAGAGCCTTCCTGACTCGTATACCAGCTGATGACATCAGGGAGCTCACAAGACAGTTTCAGGCTGCCAAGACCCACCCCCCCCCCCCAGCCACCCAGGCCCAGAACCACATCTTTCCCTGCCATTTGTCCTGCCCTGCCTGAGGTCACCGCTGTCAAATAGAATTATGTGCCAGGGCTGTGATCACAGTTCCAGGGAGGATTCAGGTGAAACGACATGAGGGCACTGACACATTGTTGAAAACCAGGCGAGCCACCGTATGGAGCTAGAACGTCCACATGCAGGCTTACAAACGTAAGCCAGTAGAAGTCTTGCTGTTCTCAAAACATCGCTTGACACAGTTTTGCTGGAAAGTGACAGTTCTGGGTGTGCACAGATATCGGCACACGTGTCCTGTTGATGTGGATGTCGCTGCATCCCTTAGATGCTGTAAGGGGCAAGAGAGGGGATCTTTGAAGACATTAAGGATGCTGCATTTGTGTCCAGATGTAATCTGATTTCTTCCTGGAATTCATTTATTTGTCATTTGAAGCCAGGACCAACCCCGGGGAACACAATTCATTTTAGGAATCACCCCGTAGATTTTGACTGAATCTGGTACATAAAAAGTGCTAGAGGAGGGCTTGTTGTCTGGACTTCTGCACAAACACAAAAGGCACATGCATTTCCCAGGGCCTGGGAAGCGGCCCCCTTGGCCCAGCTGGGGCAGCGGCAGCAGCATCTTCCCACCCGGCCTCTGAGGGGCCTCGCGGGGATGGACGCAGCTGATGTCTCTCTGCCTCACCCCTCCATGCTGAAGGAATTACTGTCTGTCCCCAAATGCAGTCATGAAAATGAGTGAAGTAACAATCATCGAGTTATATTTTTTGAAAAAACGTTCTCAGCATTTAATTATTGGCTGTGGCGTGAGAGGATTTAGATAAGTTGATAATGCCGACTTTATGTAATTTATTTTTACTAGGCAATTACGGGCTGCATTACATCCTGGTAGCAAGGTATTGTGGGGCGTCTTATTAAGCATAAAGCCAGTAAACACTGATGAACAATTTTGCTGAACTAGGCATGCAATTTAGAAAGCAATAATACACAAATCCAATTTGGTACACAATGGATACCGCGGCCCGTCAGCACATGTAACTATCACAGGCTGCAAATTAAATTGGGACGGCCCTTTTTGCAACAGCACAGGCCAAGATTAAATATATTTTCCCCCTCAATTTAACAAGTTGCTGACCACAAATATAAATACGTGTGTATGTGTTTGTGGCCCCGTGTGTGGATGCACACGTGCCTGTGTGTGAGGCCACTCAGGGTTTCGGGCGACCCTCTTGCCGTGATCCCCACAGGTCACAGGTGGGAGAAGAATCTTGCGCTGTGTCGAGAGCTGGATGTCAGCCTTGCCTTGACCGGGAAGCCCAGCAAGACCAGCCCTGCGGTGACAGCTCTGGCGGTGTCCAGGTAACCAAGGCCTGGCTTCTTCAGGCCTCCAGCAGGGGGCGCCAGAAAAGCCCCTTGGCTCTAGGCTCGGGTCCCCAGGCCCTGGGAGGTGGCCTCAGTACCCCAGGAATCTGGGAGGGCCCACAAGGCACAAGAGGCAAACGGGGTGCCCGGGTAGGGCCCTAGGACATTTTTTTAAACACACACATGTTCTTGCTCTCTCTCTCTCAAATATCCGTGAACTCATAAAGAAACCATAAAGGTAAAATATATGGCTTTGTAGTTTCATGCCGTAGAGGGACTTTTTTCCTGAGGCCCACTACCGATTATAACATTTGGTGTGGGGATGATCCTACATCATTGAAAAAAGAAAATGCCCTTTTAAAGCTCCAAGCCAATGTAGAATGGCCAAGTGTCAGACACTACCCTTGATAGACATTATTTTATTCTTGCCAGTTACCCCATGGCAGTAAGGGGTGTTTACTGTCATTAATCCGTCCCACACAGCAGGAAGTGTAGCCTCAGGAGGCCATGGGCCTTTGTGAGCTGCTTCCTTCTTCCCTCACTGCCCTGGAGTGGGTGGCTTGGGGTCCATGGTGGTGGGAAGCACTCAGCTCTAGAAGCCAGACTGAAGTGAGGTGGGCCAGGGGAGACCATGGGCAAAGGGACGGAGAGTGCAGAGCAACTAACTCTTTGCTGGAAAACTTGCCATTTGTTTGTTTGGGGGGTCCAGCTGTGTCTTCACAGGATAACAGGCACACGTGGAGATGCTGGAGAGAAAAGTCTGGGCTTCACCCTGCCTCTTGGAGCCTGGACATCATGGAGTGTCCCCCCAAAGTCACGAGGGAGGCTACAACTCACATAGTCCAAAAGTCCCCCTCCCCCACAGTCAAAACATTCTCCTGTTCTCCCAGCGCACCCACCCCTGCTTCAGGTGGAGGCCAGGTGCATGTCCCGTGGGGTCCTGGACTGAACCCCCCACGTCTTAGTCTCTTGAGGGATGGCTGGGATAAGTGGAACTCACAGGCTTGGCTCTAACACTCCTACCTATTCCTTCTCTTCCCAAGAAACCAGACCAAACTCCTGGTCGGCGATGAGAAGGGGAGAATATTCTGCTGGTCTGCAGAAGGGTAGGAAGAAAGAGATGGCGGAGGTCTGGCCCAGCGGCGTGTGTCCTGAGAGGCAGCAGCACCCCGCAAATGCAGGCTGACACAGTCCCTGGGGCGCAGAGAAGCCTCCCCCGAGGAAGGGGCTGCTGGCCCTCAGAGTTGCACACCCTGAACTGCTCCACGGCCTGTGGGACTTTGGCTTTGGATTGTCCAAGGACGCGCTCTACAAAAATGAGAGCACCTAGGAGCCTGCGAGCAGTGATCTGGAAACCACGACTTGCTCACAAGCTGCCCACGAACTCATGAGACTCACCTTTTCAAAGGGCTAATAGGGTCACTTACTGGAAACTAATGGGAATACTGGATTGTCTTTATTTTATTAAAACAACTATTTTCCAGAAGCAAGAGGGCTTGTGAGTATAAAATCACCCCCCTTTTCCACTCAGGTGTTTTCCTCCCAGACCTAGAAAGGTAGGAAGGCCTCAGGGATGCACAACCCGCCCTGAGTGTTTCTCAGGCCCTCCTGTCTCCCTCCGTGGAACCTGGCTCTCTGGCAGGCTTGCCTGCCGGACAGGAGCTCATGGGGAGCGAGGGGCCATGTTCAGGAGGCCTACTTCTGTGAGATGGAGGAAGGGGAGCTTCTGAGGTCCATTGGGCCCCTCCCTGGGTGAGAAGGGCCCGTGTCTGACCCCAGGGCCAAGGATCACACCGCCTCCGGTGGCGCTCTTAGCAGACAGCCCATTTGCAATCCCCTCATCAGTCTGGGGCTGCACCGGAGGACTACAAATTGAACAGCAGAGAGCACCACTCCCCAGGAAGGCAAGAAGCAGGGTCATAAATATCAAGGCTGGGGCTGCTGTCATGTTTCAAAACACCATTTATCGCATTTTCCCGGGGCTGAAAGGTCTGCTGGCCCAAAGGCTGTCTTGGGCTCATTGACTTGACAAACACATCCTGAACCACTGCCTTTGCTTCCCCAGATCACTGGGAAAGGAGGGGGGGATGGCGTCAGGTCTTAATTGTTGGAGTTGTGGGGCTAAGATGTCTGTGCAGACAAATGTGACTTGAGAGGAATGCTGAAGAGACAGACGCCCTGTGCCCTAGGTAGGCCCTGGGCGATACTGTGGCTCTTGCAGTCGGCGTGGGCTGCCAGGATACAGTGTCTCAGGCTGGGTGGCTTAAACAGAAAGGCTTTGCACAGTTCTGGAGCTGGGACGTTTATGATCAGGGTGTCGGCCCGGTTGGTTTCTTCTGGGGCGTCTCTCCCCACCTTGTAGATGGCTGTCTGCGTCTTCACATGGATCTCCTCCTGTGTCTGTGTCCTAACCTCCTCTTCTTATAAATATACTAGTCATGTTGGATTTTAAGGTCCATCCTCATGACCTCATGTTACCTTAATTACCTCCTTAAAGATGTTATCTCCAAAAACTGTCACATTCTGAGGTCCTTGGAATCAGGACTTCAACCGATGAACTTGGAACCAGGATACAGTTCAGCCCAGAAGGAGGCGGCCCTGGAACAAAGCTTGGGAGGGCAACTGTGAGTCAGCCATGTGCGGGTGGAGAGCGAGACGTTGCCGGAAGAGAAGAGCGCGCTGGCAAAGGCGCAGGGCAGGCCAGGCCAGAGCCAGAAAGAGCAAGCCGGCAGAGCGAGAAGACCACGCGGAGGCTGGGAGCAGGAGGGGCTGTCACCTCAGGCAGCCTAAGTCCTTTTCCCTGCATCCCCACTTCCCGCCAACAGCAGCCTCAGTTTCTCTCTCTATAAAATGGGGCTACCTAACGACTTGTCATGGGGTTAACGTCATATCTATTTTACGGAGGGCTGAAGAGGACAACAGGTGGCCTGTCCTGACATGATGTAGTCTTTCAATAGATCACTGATTCAGTCACTCACCTGTATCTTCTTCTGCTGAGCCAAGCCCCTTGCCAGGGTCCTGGGGACAGAGAACATTCTGCCTGTTCCCAGAGAGGCTCCCTGCCTGGACTGAGGAGAGGCACGGAGAGAGCATGATGGGAAGCACGCTCTGTGCCTAGCACAGGTCTCTCAGGCTGGAGCAGGGATGTTCACGCAGGAGACCATTGCTTCAGGAATGTCCTGGAATGCAAGCCCACCTCTCAGTTTCTGGGTCCCTCCCAGAGCAGAAGCCAAAGTCTGCATGTTTAACAGTTCCCCAGGCCGTGCTGATGTGGGGCCTAGAGTGCCCACTTGGAGACATTCTGGAGCAGACAGAGACAGGACCGGCAGGGATGGAGGCCTTTGCCCTCTGCTGCCCACGCTGCCGTCTCAAGACAAGTGCTGAGGGGCTTCCCTGACCTCTGGGGTCAGGGACGCTCGTGTTCCACTCGCTTTCACTGGCTCAGCCAGAGACAGTGGGTGTGCCCAGTGCTCGCCCAGTTGAGCTCATCCCCATGACAACTACTTAATAACCGTGAGGCCAGGGGCACCTGGTGGGCACAGTCTGTTGAGCATCTGACTCCTGGTTTTGGCTCAGGTCGTGATTTCGGGGTCCTGAGGTTGAGCCCCCCTCGGCTCCATGCTCAGCAGGGAGTCTGCTGGAGATTCTCTCTCCCTCTCCCTCTGCCCCTGCTCACACATGTGAGGCTTTCTCTCTCTCTCTCTCTCTCTCAAAATAAATAAATAAATCTTAAAAAAAAAAAGAAAAAAAAAAACTGCGAGACCAATGCCACCCTCCCAACCCCACCACTGCGATGACAGAGGGCTCCCACACTCCCATCCTGGGAAAGTCTCAGCTCTGCTCACTATTCCCACCCATTCATCACAGTAATGCTCACCCTGACCTTTGGTTTTCCATCTCCGCTGAGAGACCAGGGAAGGGAATTCAGAGCAACGGACCTCCCTCTCACGGCAGACAGGACGGCGGGGCTTTCAGTCCAGTCTGCAAAAGTGCAAGATCAGGATGTGCATTTGAGTCAACCCTTTGGGAGACAGCTTTACCCACCGTGGGTCCCAGCAAGGCTCGAGCCATGCCCACCTCTCGATCAGGACAGGCTTAGGCTCACCTGGGACATACTTACCCTGAAAACTCTTCATTGCTTATCAGAAGTTCAAATTCAACCGCTTGTGTTTGTATTTGTTAAGTCCCAGTGCCCTGCTCCCTGGAACTCCAAGAGGCAAGGAAGGATGGTGGCCGGCCCAACGACCCCACACGCCCATAGTTCTCAGTGCGTGATGGTGGATTGCTTCCGTGAATTGCTAGAACTCAGTGGAGGGACTGCCAGGGGTTCTTTGAGCCACCAATCATGTTTCCTCTGGCCCTCGCTCTTGGTGGGTATACCCTGACCTTCCGGTTTTGTCCCTTTGTGCGCTGGACTCCACGTGGGACAGCAGCTGCCTCCCCCAGGCTCTGCCAGCAGCCGGGAGCCAACCCCTGAGCACCCAGTCTTGGGGCTGGTGAGAACTCAGAGATTGGATTTGGCCACATCAGCATGCAGCCGAGCAGGGCACATGTGGGGAGGAACAGACTCTTCATATGAAAATCCTGATGAAATTTGTTTAGCATAAAATCAAATCTCTCTAAGCCAAAATCAGTTTTGCTTTAGTAAGTTCTGGGTACATGTCACATGTGTAGATCCAGAGCACATGTGTGTGTGTGTGTGTGTGTGTGTGTGTGTGTGTGTGTGTTTGCTCACACGAGTGTGTTGTTTCCGGCTGCTGCCAGTAGCACCTTCATAGTCCTCTTAGTAAAGAGGATTCTCCAAATTATCTCCTTCCCCCAAATCCTTGAAAGCTCAGAGAACACTGTGAGGTCCAGGGCAGAGCTCTCTGTCTGCCCACAGAGCGGCTGATACGGACACCCCTCGCCCAGGACCCACTACTGCCACCTGCCAGAAATGATCACGTTACACCCCGTACCCTGCCATGACTCCAGGTGAGCCGGGCCCAGCGCTGTGCCTGGCACACTGTGCGGCCCTACTCCTCACTCAGGCAGCTGGAGGTGATGCGATCTCACTGACGGCAGAGTCACGGCTTAACTGTCCTTCCAAGCAGCTGCTCCTTCCTTCCTTCCTTCCGTCCATCCATCCTTCCTTCCTTCCTTCCTTCATTTACATTAACTACCCACGCAAGCGACTGCATATTCATTCATTCATTCATTCATTCATTCACTAGCATTGCCCAAGGGACCACTGAGTGTCTGTTCCAAGCCAGGCTGGAGCCTGACAGAGAGGCCAAGCCTGGACACAGATGCCTGAATCTTAAGCCCTAAGAGCCTGTGCCATCGGGGGTCACACTGTCCCTCTAATTCTGCTGTTTTACAGGTGGGGAAACCAGGGCCCAGAAAAGGGAAGGGAGGTAACTAAGGTCATGTAGCAAGTCAGGCAGGTCAGTGGCAGAACCTGGTCAGGGCTCTGGACGAGAACACTCCTGAAGTACCACACGGCCTCATGTTCTTTGGTGGGGGGGAGGGGTGGTGGCACAGGCAGATGGAGGTCTAAGCAGCCTGCTGCCAGGCCCCGGAGCCTCAGCCCCTGCCTTACTCTCCAGTCCCTGGGTTTCTGGGACCCTACCTCACCTCACAACAAAACATGGAGAATGAAGAGTGGATATAAATGCTTCTGGAAGAATAAAAAAGAAAAATGGGTTGAATACTTTGTATGGGAAGAGACCAGCTTGGATACCTCCTACAACAAGGAACTCAGTGCCTCAAAAAGTAGCACTCTGAGATCTGGGAGTTGACCCTCCCTACTGGGAGCACAAGTCACAGGAGGCTCCTGCACTGGGCAGCCCGGACCCCTGGAGTCTGGGGAGCAGAGGCTGCGGGATCGCCCCTTCGGACTGGGCGTGGCTCTCGGCTCTGTGCCCCTCAGCCCCGGTTGTCCTTCTTTCCTGGGGTTCTGTAAGTCAGAGGGAAAATTCCCCACCTCACAGGCTTCTGGAAAATTCAAAGAGATCCTGTGTGTAAGCTTCTACCACAGAGCAGGGGCTCAGGAAAGGCTTATTATCGTCATGCTAATTAACGTGGTTTCTCACACAGGGCCTGATAAGAGAATAATACTTTCCTTTTCTTCTCTCTCCTCTCCAGGGCATCATCCCCTCATTCAAAGGCTTCCAGAATTTTTCTCATTCCGGACCACCTTTACAATTTCTCTAGGCCGTCTGTATCAACAACAATGATCTTAATGTTGTCTTTAACTTCATGTGTTCTGTGAATTTTAACCTCTAAGCATTAATGTCTGTGAAATCACAGGTTTGAGACACAGTTCCTATTTTTTCTAATTACATAAAAATAAAAGAGCAAACAACTCTTCCTCATGTCCCCCTACAACCACCCAGTCCGGGGTCTCCTAGATACAACACCAAAAGTACGATCCAGTAAGGAAAAATAGGTAGATTGGATCTTGTTCAAGATATTCTGTTCTTTGAAAAATACTGTAAATAAAATAAAATACTGTAAATAAAATAAAAGACAAACCACAGATGGAAAAAAAATTTGCAAATCACATATCTGACCCAGGACTTGTATCCAGATGATACCTTAAAGCTCCCAAAATTCAATGAAAAGAAAATAACCCTGTTTAAAAAAAAAATGCAAAAGATTGGAAGAGACACTTCACCAAAGAAGGTATCTGGCTGGCAAGTACGCCCACAAAAAGATCTGAGTATCATTATCATTTGGCAAATGCAAATTAAAATCAAGTAATAGGCCACAACATTATAAAAATGGCTAAAACTGAAAAAACAACCACACCAAATATTGTAAAGGACATGGAGAAGTGGAACTCCTGTATGGCGGGAGGGAATGTAAAATGGTACACTTTAAAAAACAGTTTGGAAGTTTCTAGAAAGATAAACTCTTTCCAGTATGAAAGCAGTTATAGACAATGCCCAGATAACGTAAAGGGATAGGTGTGCCTGTTCTAATACAATTATGTTTATGGATACTGAAATTTGAATTTCATGTAATTTTTACACCACAGTGTATTATTATTCTTTTGATTTTTTTTCCCAAATATTTAAAAATGGAAAAACCACTGTTCACTTGCAGACTACATCAAAAGAGGGCTGCAGCTTGCTGACCCTGCTCTTGGTTAAGTACCCAGGGCCATTTCCACCAGGAACAAGGAGAGGCTTTGGGCATAAGGCCTCTGCTAGAAGGCTGGAGACAGCAAAGCCAGGTCCCGGTTGGGAGAGGCGACTTCTCCCCATTTCTGCGTGAAACACAGCATGACTGGGGTTCAGTGAGCCAAGGGACACAAGGGACCCAGATGGCCATGGAGCACCAGTGAGAGAAGGTGAGGAAGGTGGAGACCCATCGAGGGGCCGAAGGTGACACCCACAGGAGGCTGGACCAGGGGAAGCCCTGGAGTCACCCCTGAGGGCTCATGATACCTCCAGTCGACTTCCTGGAACAACGGAGGGGTCATCCCGTTTGGATGATCCTCCATTGCATGGCAGAGAAAGCCCACGAAGGAGGGGCATTCCTTCCCCATGCTGGAGAGGCCTAGGGACTTTGGGGTCCCACGGTGCAGAGTGAGCAGGCTCCTCCTGACCAGTATGACGGGATTGGGCTCTTCAGAAGCCCCCAGTGATCAGGGATCGGCCACTTGTGCTCCTGGCCCTTTACTGCTCAGAGTAGTGACTAGTGATTACCCCCAGCAGCCTTGAAGATGGGCCACCCAAACTCACATATTGGGGATCTTTGGGGCCTTGGGACCATGGCAGGGTCACAAACGGGTGGTTTGAGGGGCATGGTAGAGCCTTCAGGTGTCTTCTGTCTGGGCTGGTCAGAGCGAATCATTGTTTGGAGTCTGAACGCCCTGGGGAGGTTTGAATGGCACTGCCAGTGTGGAGCCCACCCTGCTGCTTCCTACAGCTGGGTCAAGTCCACATCATCAGGCCGGCCCCAAACCCATTTTAATCTACAACCACTAGGCCAGCACCCTGGGGGAGACTCAAAGCCTGGGAAACGTGCAGGCACCCCCACTGCCTGGCACTCGGGGGCAAAGGAGCCCACGCCCAGGATCCCCCGAACCCAGACCCCTCAGAGTCAATAAGTGGCTGGCAAGAATTCTCGGCCATTCCCTGGGGTGATGCCCGCCTCTGGGCACTTTCTAACCCATTCCACGCTTATCCATAATTACTTTTCCAGACCGACTCTTCTCAGGGCCCTGACTCAATGGTGAACAAGACAGATTGAAGTCCCTGCCCTTAGGGAGCTGACAGTCCAGTCATGGACACAGACAAGGACACACTGAAAAGATAAGCTCGTAAAGCGGGCCATCAGGGGACACTCAGGCTACAGCAGGGAGGGACACCCTTCAGAGAATTGGTTGCTGAAGGGCAAACCCAGATACATGTTGTCTCGTGTTATCTTGTGTCTTACAGTTAAGGAAACTGAGCCTGGGAGAGGCTGGGGGCCCAGTCCCAGCTAAGGGGCCTGGATTCAGGGGGGTCTGTGTCCCCGCCTAACAGCATCACAACAAAGAGCTGCGGGCGGTCCTTGTCGGGACAACACTGAGCCCTGCTGGGTCTCTCTCCGTGTCCTTTCCTTGGCTTTAAGACGTGCCTCACCCTGTCCCTGCCCTGTCCTTTCGGAAGCATCATGGCTCTCTCTCCCTTGTGCTCCACAGACCATCTGGACAGCCAGCAGGTGGCGCTGGTGGGAGGGGTGGGCTCTTCTGTGCCATCTGCCTCCCCTGGACTGTCCTGTCACCAATACAGGAGACAATGGCTGCTTCCTCTCTGAGCACTAGCACCAAGTCAAGGGCCTGCTGCGGGGGACAGGGACACAAGGCCGTGAACAGGACCCAGAGGGGCACCTCAGGTCTGGGTGAGGCAGCACCCTCTGGGTGGCTGGGGAAGCCTTCTCATAATGACTCCAAGGACGGCTCTTCATCCCACCTCGGTTGCTGGAGAAGAGGTGTGTGGGGAGAGGAGTGCCTGAACCGAAGCACCAACCAGCCCCCAGCCAGACTCTTCCCTGCCCCCCCCTTCCCCCTGCTGCCTCCACCCTAGCCCATGGCTCAGGAGCAAAATTCCTGCTTTCCTGCCCAACCCCCTGAGCATCTGTGAGGTCCTGAAGATCAGAAATATTGTCCTGTGTATTTATGTCTGTCTGTACTGCCTGGGGGGCTGGTCCCATGCGGGCACTCCGGGAAGGTGTGTTGAATGATGAACTGGAAGGAACCCTCAAAATTCTACAAGTCTGTTTTCCCAGCATCTGGCCAGGCCCTCATAAGCAGTCACTGCGGAGAGCAGCACCGTGGCTGGGAGGCTGGAGAGGAGCTCCAGCAGGGGTACGCCCCGGCTGTTTGGGCCATGGACCCTGTGGCCTGGGGACGAGCAGACACTGGGCTTGGCACTAAAGCAGTGAGTACTGGAGGTGGAAGACAGAGACACAAAGGGGAGTAAGAGACAAAGAGAACGTGGGCAACATAACGGAAGCAGGTGGCTTCTTGGGACAAGACCTGGGCAACAGGCAGGACACCTGGTGACCAGCTAAATGCAACTGGACCTTCCCGAGATTGGCAGTCTCACTGCGGCAGCCAAGAGGTGGGAACACCGGACCCTGGCTAAGACGTGGCTTTGAAGTAAGACAGACCGTGGCTAATGTCCCAGCTCTGCCCATGCTCTGCTGAGGAACTCGAGGAACCTGATGTAACTTCTGAGTCTCGTTTCCCAAATCTATGAAATATCCACAATCATACCCAACCCTTGTGAAAATGTCTAAGGTGCTGTGCACGCATTCCCTCAGCCAGGTGCCCCGCACAGCTGCTCTGTGGCGAAGCTGGCCCTTCGGTATCCTCTTGTCAACCAGCCTAGAGCCGTGGGCTGCCCTTTTCCTCCAAGGACATTCCAGCCTATTCTCATGGCCTCCTATTTATTCGTTCGTTGAACGGTGAACTCTCATGGTGTGTCTGGTGCTGGTCAAGGCCCTGGAGATGGAGCAGGGCCTGATAAGTGAGTCCCAGCCTCCAAGGAGCTTGCATTCTACTCCAGGAGATGAGCAGTAGAAACATAAGGAAAATACCCGGTAAGTAAGGTGCCACTCCATGTAGAAACAGGTGGGAAAGGGGCAAGCGGAGCGGGGGGGGGATGGCATGTGAAGGGGCTCCCAGGGATCGCTGCCCCAGGAAGGCGGCATCTGGCCCAGGAGAGTAAGAATTGAAGCAAGCAAGACAGTGAGCCAGGTGGGTGTTGTGGGAGAACATTCCAGCACAGAGATGACCCAGTGCGAGTCCCTGAAGCAGGAAGTGCCCAGGAACAACAGGGGTCGGGGAGGGGGTGACTTTGAATTGGGGCAGAGTGAGGAAGAGAAGCAGGGACAGGGGCAGAGTAGAAATGAGGGGAGGGTCCCAGGGAGCACGTCACCCAGAATGGCCAGAGGTCACTGCGCTGCATGAAGAAGGGAGGGCAAAGGGTTCCAGGGTTCCAGACCCTGACCATCCCACATACCGGGACAGTGCCTCCTGGCTCCACCTGAACACGCAGAGGGCTCACCCACCGCCACCGCCACCAGCTCTCGTGGGCCACTCCTTCCCGTTCCTGTGGCCACAGCATCTCACATCCCGGGCTCCATCTCTGGAGTCTGGCCACAATGCTGTGGGCATTACCCACACTGGGAGGCCCACGTCAACTGCCTCTCCCCACTTGGCTGAGGCTGGGCCCCGGTCGCCCACTCACGTCAGCTCCCGGAACAGCGTGTCCGGGCTGGGCGGGAATCCAGCCGCCGGACTGCAGGCGGAGCCCAGGGCCGTGTGTGGGGATCGCTGTGAAAAATAACACAGATGGCAAGCCTCGCCATTTCCTGTACAACACATAATTAGGTTAGATAAGAAACTAGCTGTGTCTAAGTGCTATAAATGTCTATATTAAGCTATTTTGAAAGTGCCGAGCACTTTGACATTTCAGAGTTCAGAGTAATTGAGGTATTGAAATAAAATTGCTTCTGTTATTTAAAAGGTCATTATCGTCTTCAGCTAGATATATGAGGACTATTTTCCACTCTAGTGAGCCGTTCTCCCTGGCGCAATTAGTGTCGCTTGAGCAGCGGCCTGCTGGGGGACCCCCAGCCGCAGCCCCCGCCAGAGCCCAGGCAGCCGCTAGGACACACGGGGCAGGAGGGAGCGGAGAGAGTCTCCGTCAGTGGCCGTGGACCCCACCCTCCGTGCACGGGGCTTCCACAGGCACTTCCCACGCAGTTGGTCCCACCCTCATGGGGACTACAAGGACGCCTGCACTGTGGGAAGGCTGTAGAAGGGAGCTGAGGCCACCAGCAGTGACGGAACAAGGGGGGGTGACCCTGGGAGCCGGGAGGGTGGCGAGCGCTGGCCACCATGCACCAAGCACTTGGCACCCTCTGGAAGTCTGCCAGCCCTTTACTGTTCTGGCTTCTTCGAAGTTTGTCATCATCCCTAGAGGAAATGTGCCCATTTCAAAGATGAGAAAACTGATCCTCAGGGCAGTTGAGAAGCTGGAAACAGCAAGAAAGTGGCTGGAAATGTCGGAAGACTCAAGAATGGGAAGAGTATTGTTCAGGGCCCAAGCCCATTCCCTGTAGCTCAGACAGCTCCGGCCTCTCTCCACCATGACCTTCCCCTTCCCCAGCCTGTGTCCCTGTGCCTGGAGGGCTCCTTGCAAAGAACAGAAACAAGAGTGGCCTCAGCTGGACTACTCGGCCCCACAAACTTGGACCAGCAGTTCCTGGGAGGGAGACTCTGCTGACCCAGGGCGCTGGCTTGCAGGAGAGCTGGGCACCAGGGTACACATACTGGTACGGGTACAGGGCGCCCTTGCCAGGCCTCATCAGTCGCATGGTGTTCCTGAGAGCATCCAGATCAGGCGCACATCTCAAACCACCCTCTGCAAGCACGGCTCCTGGAACGTTCCTCCATAAAAATCAAACATCAGGGGCGCCTGGGTGGCTCAGTGGGTTAAGCTGCTGCCTTCGGCTCAGGTCATGATCTCAGGGTCCTGGGATCGAGTCCCATTTCGGGCTCTCTGCTCAGCAGGAAGCCTGCTTCCCTCTCTCTCTCTCTCTGCCTGCCTCTCCGTCTACTTGTGATCTCTCTCTGTCAAATAAATAAATAAAAAATCTTAAAAAAAAAAAACAAAAAAAACAAACATCACAGCTCTTCTCCCATTCTCATTCGAGCCCCTCACCACCCCCACCCCCGGTGGTTAAGTTCAATAAATAGAATGCTCTTAACTAGAAATGAGACACCTAACTAAGTACTAAATTATATTCTTGGTTATCACTGATATAATATATCACAGTCTCCAAATGTCCCTCAAAGGGAATCTTTTTTTTTTTTTTAAAGATTTTTATTTGTATATTTGACAGATCACAAGTAGGCAGAGAGGCAGGCAGAGAGAGAGAGAAAGAGGAAGAGGCAGGCTCCCTGCTGAGCAGAGAGCCCGATGCGGGGCTCAATCCCAGCTCCCTGGGATCATGACCTGAGCCAAAGGCAGAGGCTTTAACCACTGAGCCACCCAGGCGCCCCCCTCAAAGGGAATCTTGACTTCCAAAGGCATCTTCAACTCAACAGTGTGGGGTCCACTGCTCTGGGAAAGAGACAAGTGGCAACAAGTCAGCACTCCACCAGCCTGTGGCCCTGCGCTGCACAATGGGGGAAAGCTTCAGAAAAAGCACTCGCTCTCTGAAAGCAGGGACTCTAACTGGTATCTGTACACCCATCTTCATGGCAGCACTATTCACAGAAGCCAGAGAGTAGGAACAACTCACATGCCCATGGATGGATGAACAAATGAGCAAAACATGGGAGACAGGTGTGACGCAGTAGTATTCTGCCTTCAAAAGACGGGAAATTCCGACGCGTGCCGCTCTATGGCTAAACCTTGAAGACATTATGGTCAGTCGAGCAAGCCGGTCACAAAAAGACAAATACTGAATGATGTCACTGATGTCACGCCCCTGGAAGGGTCGAATAGAGACAGAAAGCAGAATGGTGGGGCCGGGGACTCAGGGTAGGGCCGTATTGGGAATTATTGTTTATGGGGAACAGAGTTTCAGTTTGGGAAGACGAAGAAAGCACTGGAGACGTGTGGCAGAGAGGACTGACTGCCTTGTGAGTGCCCTCATTCACGACAAACTGCTAAGACGGTCCATTTAATGTTAGGTATATATTATATACATAAAACAGATAAAAGTAGAAAGTAAAGAAACAAGCATCCTAGTGGGGCCATTGACACGGCCAGTGACGTGTGGCAGGTGTGGCAGCATGGGGGAAGGCTCAAGTGACAGGAGACCGAGCAGTCCGTTTTACATTGGTCTTACTTGGGCTCATCAGTGGTTACGAGTTCTAGTCCTCTCTGCTGCTTGATGGCTGCTGGAAAGCTATAAGGTCACACCGGGTTCCACGGAGGAGAAGGGAGCCTGGCTGAGCAGCGCGAGCAGCGGGGCGCATGGGGCCGTGGCGTCCCTGGTGGGGGTGGGACGGCTGCCCCACACGGATGAGGAACCTGAGATGATGGGCTGGGCCGGGGTGCAGGGAGGCACCAGCTGACACCCCTGCTTTTGCCAAGGATCAGGGAAGAGCTAGAGTGGTTGGAAACTAGACCAACCCTGGCCTTTCCCCAGAGAGAGTACTAGAGAGAGTACCAGAGTACTAGAGAGAGTGCTAGAGAGAGTACTAGAAAATGGAGTGTCAAATATGGGGGAGAAAAACAACACACCCGAAGACCCTTTGGAAAGTGTAAGCAGTTTACAACATAACCTTCTCTAACTTCGTGGTCCCAGAGTTGGGATTTCATCTGGAGAAATAAAATATTGCCTAAGCCTCTAAACATTAGCCCGACCCCGTCTAGATACTGAAACAAGGTATCTTCCTAGGCAGGCGAGGGCTCTTCCCCCACACCCAAGTCCTCAGCTCTGGTCTTCTGACTCCAGATGTTTCTGAATTGTGGGGCCAGCCCTGAGCCAGCCTCCTGGCCATCATGATCCTCATGATCCAGTGTTTTCCAGGGAAGAAGCACCACCTCCTTCTTACCCACAGAAAAGGGGCCTCCATGGGCCTCTGAGGCTGTCGACACCCCCCAGGTTCCCGCCAAGCCCCCAACCCTGCCGGGACTGACCACAGCCCGAGCGCAGCCAGCCATGGCTTCCTCATCACCACCCTCCCCGCCCCCGACAAGCATGTGATTGCAGGCTGGTCTTTGATGGAAACTGGTGGAAGGGGCTGCCAACAGGACAAATATAACTGTCTTTTTGCTGAGTTGTGGAAGCTCTGGATAATGTGGTTGGGGGCACAAGGTTTGGATGCCTTCGGGAGGAATTCAATCTATAGGAAAAAGTTCCCCTGGTATGGGTTGTGTTTTTTAGTGTTCAAAATGCCTTCACTGTCCTTTTCCATCTTGTGTCCCCTTTCTAGATATCATGAAGCTAGTGGATGCTGGGCTCTGTGACAGGCCTCAGGGACAGTGTAGTGACAAAGCAGATAGGGGCTGCCCTTAGTGGGACTCACTGTGCCCTGGGGAGAAGAAAGCCATCATTTCCTTGTCCTGTTCCCCAACCATGAGCACTCTGAGGAGGAGGACGTGTTAAGGAAACAGTCAGGAGCTGGAGGCCAGTTGCTGGCATCTCGTGGAAGGTTCTGGAAGCAGGGAAAGGAGGTGACTCTGTGCCCAGGCCTAGCGCTCCATGTGTTCATGTGGGTCAAATAACTACAAGTAGATGTTTTCATCCTCAGTCTAAGTGACAACAAGCCGATGGGAGAGCCAGCCTCCCTGCACCAGCACTCCCATCCTAGGCCTTAGGGCAGCTCCTCCCTGGGGTGCAGCCCCTCAGGGAACCCTCCACACGCCTGTCCCTCCCTGCTGTCTTCTGAGGCTCACAGCGAGGGGGTAGTGATGATGAACCCAGCCTCCCCTCCCCTCCAGAGGCCAACTCCTTCCATACGGGAAGGTAACTCTTTAAATGTTATCAGCCCTGGTCATTTTTCACATGAGGGCACTGAAGGCCAGAGAGCTTGAATAGCTTCCCAAAGACACACAGCAGTTAAAAGGCAGACTCAGAATTTGGACCAGAGCTTCTGACTGAATCCTGTGCTCATGTTATTGAGTGAGAAAAGCCAGGACACCAGCAAACGAAAACCCCAGACCAGAACTCCATTTATAGGCTCTGATCTGGTCTCTGGCCAAGGACAGTGGGGAGGAAGGGAGGTCCGCAAGTTCTCAGCTCTGGCCACCAGGGGGCGCTGCCAACCCCGAATGGTGGGGCTGCGGTCCAGACTTGGCCAAAGAGGGAAAGAGGTGGGAGAAGCACCTGGCCGGAAAAGCTGGGGGAGGGGCGAGGAAACGGCGTGTCCTCACCACCTCCCAGTCTCTTAACTCAGGAAGTCCCAAGCCCGGGATGGATGCTTCATGATCCCCTTCCTACCACTCATGATTACGCGGGCCGTAAAAAGAAGGAGCTTGCCAATTAGCAAAGGTCTCCTTTTTACTCACCTATCTGGAACAATATGTGTGGCCAGTTATGGGCATAAATTCCAAATCTATCAAAATAAGAGAACACACTAAAGCTAAAAGGAACAAGGCCACCAAGCTCCCTTCATTGGGGATGGGAGCGGGCAGGATTCTAGAATTTTAGGGACTTTCAGTGAAGACCTTTTCTCTGCAGTGTCATCTTTTTGTTCTTTCTGCCGTCTGTCAGGTGTACCAAATTATCTTTTTAATGCAGCTTTTCTCCTAACCTGAATGGCCTCAGTTCCTTTCTTTCTTTCTTTCTTTCTTAGATTTAATTTATTTGACAGAGAGACACAGTGAGAGATGGAACACAAGCAAGGGGAGTGGGAGAGGGAGAAGCAGGCTTCAAGCTCAGCCCCAGTGCAGGGCTTAAACCCAGGACCCTGAGGCAGACACCTAACAACTGAGCCACCCAGGCGCCCCTGGCCTCAGTTTCTGCGTGATGATAAGGTGATCCCCACTGCTGGTTGTGAGGGGAAGCACAATGCCCAGTGTCCCTCAGCCTGTGCACTGTTTGCAACCCCATTTGAAAGGCCTGTGGCCCATCCCCTTTCCCAGGCAGCCCCGGCTCCTGTGCACTGTGGTCGCCCAGGTGAGGCAGACGAGGAGCCCCCCACACCCCCTGCTCTCCCGCCATGCACCTTCCCACCAGGAGCTCTGCGTGCAGCAGGATATTCACAGCCCAGGGTACCCCCTGTCCTCTGCATCCGGGCAGATTCTCACCCCTCTACAGAGCTCTGCTCAAGTGGACACTTTTTGCAAAAAGCCAGTCCTGACCCTTTCCTCCTTCTGGTTGCCAGGGTACTTGGGGATTATTTCCTTTTTTCTGTGCCAGATGACAATAAGAAGAGCACAGGATTGACACAGTACAACCGGGACAGTTAAGCCAGCTCTGCAATGCATGGTGCAGCGTTGGGCAAGCTAGGTAGATGCTCTGAACCGCATTCCTCCCAGTCTGCACTCAGAGCTGATGGAAGGCGGGAGCCATGTGGCTCGAATGGAGGGACAGGTGCCGGCAACATGAGGAGTGCCCACAGGAGATAACGTGACTCCAGCTCTGCCCTCTTGAGCAGGCTAGCTGAGCTCTCTGCGCTCAGCTTCTTTGTCTGCAGAAGCAGGCGGGACAGTCTTGATTTAATGAGATAATACAGAAAATGTGCTCAGTAGGGTGCCTGGCCCCTGGTATTTGTCTCTAAAAGTCAGCAACAAGTCTGCAGCTGCTGCTCCTGACCCACATCTCCACTGACAGTTTCCTGGTTTAGTTTCCAGCCTGAGGAGATGAACAGTGGTGATCTTAAGCAGCACGGCTAGCTGGGGAGGGGTCTGGGGTGTTCGTGATGTGGTCAGCCATGGACACCGGCTTCTGAGAGATGCGGGTGGTGCTGGGGGAAAGGGCTAGTGGGTAGACTTGGAGCTCAGGAGAAGGGCCAGGGACCCCAGGTCCAGCACTCCAACTGGTAGGCTGCCTGGGGCCAGAGCTTGGGGGTGGAATTGGGGGGTTTGTGTGAGGATATTGAGGGGGGACAGTCACCAGGTTTGATTCCCACTGGGCTCTGCTGCCAACTAGCAGCTCCTTCCCATCCTTACCTTCCCCAGCTGTAAAACAACAGATTTCATCATGATGCTCCTAGGGGACATTGCCATTAGGACCCTGGCAAAAAGTCTCTAAAGGTCCCGTCTTACGTGGAGCACGATTCCTTTAGAAAACTGACGAGGGCATCAGGCAACACAGAATTCTGCATAAAAATTCCTGGGTGTCGGTGGATTCTCTCAGATCCCACCCCCCATAGACCCGGGAGTCTGGGGTCCTAATCATCCTCATGCGTAGGAAGGGAGCATCCCCAGCGACCTGATAGCGAGCTGTAATAACGGAAAACAAAATGCCGGTTCTACCAGCCATGGCCACGCCCACCCCCCCCCCCACCAGCTGCTAATGAGTTTTTCTCCTGTTTGTGATGGAGGACACTTGTAATAAAGTTTAATGTGGAAGAACAAGGTGCATTTAACCAAAGCTGTAAACATCTCTAATTCTATTTAAAACTATAGGGTCCAGTACATTAATGTTTAACAATCAGACACGAAATTGGTGTGAAGCTAATCGAGCTGTGTTTATTAGAAAGTGGAGGCCAAGTCATCTTTTATCAATGACAACAGAAGGAGCAGAAAACTGCAGTGGCCCCTGTCCCCCCCACCCCACCCAGGCATTAATTAAGAGTCTTCCCCAAATTGCCACCCCATGGAAAGACACTGATTGTTTCTGGGAAAATCCGCTGAGCAGATAACACGGGGCTCAGTGCCAATGTCTGTCAGTCCTGTGTACTTGGGGAAATCACTTTCCCCAGCAAAACAAATCATTTTTTAAAAATGCAAAATGTACAATTAATTCAGAAAGAGCAAAGGCTCAACTTCTATTCTATTTGACCTCTGCAGAGTGCCCACTGCTGAGGGCTTCCTTCTTCGAGAAACTCCCAGACATGGTTTTCACCAGCCCTCTCCCACTCCTCTGATTGCTTGGTTTCCCCTGGCCTGCTTCAGGCTCCTCACCGGCTCCTGGAGCTGCCAGCAGGGAGCTCCCCATCACTCAGGCCGAGGCACCATCTCTCCACACTGGGCTGCCTCTCCCTGGGGATTTTGCTCACTCTCAGGCTTTGGCTGTGACCTGTATTCTGAGGACAGCCCCCAAACCTCCAGGGGTTCCAGATCCACATTTCCCAACAGTTTGCATTGATGCCACTCAAAACATGGTCTGGATTCAGAAGCATGGACATTCCTTGGGGGCTTGTCAAAAACACAGACTCTTGAGCCCCACAGAGACTTCCTGAACCACGATCCACAGCTTAACGAGATCCGGCGATGTGTTAAAGTTTAGGGAGTCCTCGTCTATCCTACCTATCTGGACACTCCATCATAGCTCACATTCAACTTTGCAGAAGGCAGGCTGAAAGCAAAAGGCAGAAGGCAGGCTCTTCCTCCAAACCGCGAATGTCTTTGTTTTCCCACCAATGATTAGCTTCTGTTCAGTGTATGGGGTGGGGGTAGGGGGTGGGATGGTGATTCAATATCCCACCATCCCCCAACAGCTTCACCTTGTAATGGGCTAAGAATGACACAGAGCTGGGTCCCACCTTCTCCCCCAGGAAATACAGGGATACTGAAAGTCATCATGTTCTATACGGAAGCCACCCTAAACTTCACAGCCACACAAAAGACTCCCTCCAGTATCCCTGTGATGTGGCTCAATTGAATCTCCACCCCTTGTCCTCCTCCTATTGTCCCCAGTGCTGCTTAGTACTATGCCAGGCCTGGAGGTGTCCATACTCCAAGCCAGAGGGTACCTCCATCAGATCAGTCCCAAAACCTGACAGTCCCTCTCCATCGAGAAGAGTGTCTTCAGGGTCCTGAGAAGGCAGGCTCAGTGGAAAGGTACAGAGCACAGCAGAGCTCATGGCTCCAAGTCCCTCATAGGATATAATGTAAGTGGACCCCTTGGCTAGTGAGGCTCAGGGCAACTCTTTTGCTTCCCGACCTGGGAAGTAACTTGGACGCATACTATGGCAGTCAGAATTTTCGCCATTGCAACTGGATGAGCTTGAATAAAACTAGGACTTAGAAGGTAGGAAAATGGGGTAGTTGACTGAATCAAAAGAAGATCTAAAGGAAAGAGAAGTCCGGGGGATTCTAGGGTCTGGGGGTAGGATTCTGTGCTTTCCTCCCTGCTTCTCTCTCAAAGTCTCCTTCATTCTTGAAGGCTTCTCTACTCATCAGAGACATGGCTGGAGGCAGATCTGGTACGCGGCATCCTGGCTTCGCTTCCCAAGGGAAAGATGGTTTGTTTCTCCCAAGGATTCTGGTTAGTCCAGACCAGGCTTCTTGCAAGCTTTGGACCTTTTTTTTTTTTTTTTTTTCTTTTTTTGTGGCCTGGAGCATGAGCTCCAGCTCATGGTTGGCCCAGCCTAGGTTGTTGTCATGCATATCAAAGGCTGAGTGATGAACAGGGGTGTGAATCGTCCCTAAAAGCATCAACCAGTTTAGTGTTCTTATCCCAAGTGAGTGTTTGGGCTTATCGATGTGTGGGATGACCCAGATGACTATGGACTGAGAAATACCAAGGGTCCCATGTCATTTTCACTCCAGCAAGTATCAGGAAGGGTGGGAGTGGGGCTGCTGGCTTTTTCTGACTCACCCTGTGAGCTAACAAAATCATGATGTTTTATTGAAGACATGATCCCAAAGAAATCCCAATCCTTCCCACCACACCTGCTTTAATTCAGAGCATGGGGGATGCTGTTTTTCCATTCGGGAGACCTTGCCTCCTGCCATGTTTCCATGTTTCCATGCAATGCCTGGCCTAGGTCAAAGTTCACCACCAAATTTTAGAGAACCTATGAACGATGGGTTCCTGTTTTGAGTTCACTTAAATGTACAAGTGATTGTCCCCTTTGTAGACTGCTTTAATATAGTTGTTTCAAAAGACGCTTGAGAGTAAAAGCAAGATGAAGAGCTTTTCCTAATTTCTATTTGATATGCTTCCCCTTTCTTAACGTTAGAAATGTTAAGGCATGGTTATCGTCATGTCTAAATATGGTAAGTATGCCAACCATATTTGATAGAGAACAATGAGTAGACCCATTTTCTAAGTTTACTATGATAATGAAGTCGAGATTTATCTCCCCAAAGAAGCCCCAGGGACAGATCATCCATTGCTTCTAGTTGTGAGCTAAACTGGGATGGTTTGCTTCTGGAGATAATGGTGGGATGAGCTCTGCTTAGATGTGGATGGTACCTTCCAAGATTCCCTCGGGAAGCATTTTCAGTAGGGGAGATGGTCTGCGCAGGCTCCTGTCATCCTCTCTGTCTAGCTGACCCCCCAGTCCCATAGCCCAGGGTGGATTTGTGCCACTGTTACCAGAATGTTGGAGGAAACGTCTGAGTTTGACTCTCTACTGATGACCTGTTTGACTAACTTGCAGCTACCAGCTCTAACATGTGCCCTTCTTCATGGCATGCATTTATTTCCATCTATGATGGCCCTATGCTCCCTCTGAATTTAAGGAGAAGGCTTGAGGGTGACTGAAGTTCAATTCAGTTCTGTGGAAGCCTGGGGGCTCCCTACCCTCTTGCCTGTCCCCACAATCTTCTCTTCATGTGCCCCACTCTCCACCCCCACCGGGCACCCCAGGGTCCCACTAGCCTGTATGGCTCCTCATGCAAATGAAGAAGTCACCCTCCTTCCTCAAAACACCACAGAAGCATATTCTGCAGGAACACTGCCATGATAAAATAAGATATGCTGTCCATGATAATTATGATAGGAATTATACGCCAACCATATATTCTGCTCCCATAAAGGATGATCTGGGAAGTTCTAGTGAATTCTTCCAAGTGGTATTTCTTCTTCAAAAGCTGTGTGGTTTATTCACTATCTTTGGAATTTGGCAGAGGGGAAGGGAAGGAGATGCAGGTAGAGGCCAAAGAGAATGACTTCCTCTTTGTAAAGTCAGGCTATTTCTGCTTCTAGAACGTCTACCCGCTCCCAATCTGGACCCTTTCCAATAAGCCACAGGAGATACTCATAAGCTATCATGGGTCTTCAGGAGTGTTACGGTAGAGCTAAGTTAAGGGACAAACATTTATTTTTTGAAGCTATGGTAAGGAGAGCCTTACACTGAAAAGAAATTTCATTCTGAAGATACGTACTGGCTGTCGCATGAGCGGTTAACCCAGTGTAGTGGGAAGCAATGTATTCTACCCAGAATCTGGGAGTAGTCCTTATCCCATTACATGAACTCTACGGCAGGTTAGGTCACCTTACTACAAACATGAGTCTGAGGTAATTAGGGAATAAGACACTTGACTGAGTTCACTTGGCTATACAGAGGGGCACAACTCACATTCAAGGTTGTGTTTAAAATATATAATTTACCATATATACATGGTCCATTACAAAGCCGAACAATTTCTACAGTGTGCTATCAGTGAGCACCCAGAGCACACCCCACAAAAAGTGTCCTTAACAATACAGTCAACAGCATGTCTCTCTTCTAGAAGGTCTCAGTCTTCAGGGAGATCCTGGGTGTTGTAGCAGTCACACAGGGCAACTTCCGCACAGATCTCCTTGACCCGCATCCCTGCCTGAGCCCAAGCCAGACACGTGAGAAACCCCATGTGAAGTTGGCTTGGGAGAGGTGCTCTACAACAGTAGGGTCTTTAAAACACATTTTTCCAGCTCGGCTTGCACCTCCTACTCTCCTAGCCCAGGGGAACCAGGCCGAAAGCTCTGCTCACACAGGAGCAGGCATGCAATCAGAGCAGTAACTCTGCACACTTCTAAGAGGCCCACTTCCACCAGTGTGTCCATGGATGGCTGGCTCCCTCCCTTGCTCCTTTGGAAAACAGTAAGAACTTTCTGGAGAATAAGAGTTTCTATAGCAATGCGGGTCCACCGTGCTGAAGTCCTTTTGAATGGTGCGCTACTCGCCCTGCAGCCTTCGGGGATTCCGGGTAGGGAAATGGGCACTGGCATATTTGGAGGTAGTGGGCTGTTAGCTTAGACAGCAAGGTTCCCCACAATCTGCTGCTGCCCTTAAATCTCCAGGGTCAATGCATCTGTTTAGAACAAGAGATGCTTTCTTGAGTGACCGTTTGCAGTAAGCAGCTCGGTCCACTTCAAGGTGCCCTAGAAATGCTCTCTGACCTTCTGAAAAAACAATTAGTATGTGTCTACCATCTCACACTTGGGCCTATAATGGCATTTCCTCTAGCTGTATACTATGAGCTTGATATCACAAATACAGGAAGAGTAGAAGATTAAAATAAGATTTTAAAAAAGATTAAAACCCAAAGAAAGGAGAAGAAAACATGAAGGGGTTTGGCTCAGCAGAAAATCTCCTTGGGTCCTCTCCGAATCAGAGTCCATTCTGCTCGGGACTCAGACCCAGACATGTCCCATCCTGGGAGATTTGTCCTGGGAGATTCATCCAAGGGCTGCGGCCCCTGCTTTTTTATGGAGAGGAGCCTTGTACCCCACCACACAGGAGGCACGAAGGAAAATACAAAAATAAGGGTTTTGTTTCCAAGGTATCATAAATAACTGGGGTGGCATGTATTAAATAGGACCACGGAAGAGGACCACGGAAGAAGACGCCACGTTACAGCTTGTTCTCCTCAAAGAGGATCTGGGCATAGACGGTGCTGGTAGGGAGGCCTTTGGCAGCCCGGTGGGGTTTGACCAGCTCCAGCTCAGCGTAGGTCAGGCTCTCCTCCGCGATCTTCGGCTAGAAGACAGAACACAACACAACTCTAGCTGACCACAGGGAGTTCCACATCATACCTTCTTTCACTGGGTGTGCGCTTTCACTGCATTCTGGGATCCAAGGGGGGAAGAGATGGACATAAGTTTTCCAGGATAGATAAAACCTCAATAACATAGTAATACAGATCTGTCTTCTAAAGAACATTATGCCCTGCAAAGAGACAGCATGAATTATTCTTAACTCGACAAAGAACACTAACAAAAAATGATTAAACATTAGGCTACAAGGGCGCCTGGGTGACTCAGTCATTGGGCGTCTGCCTTTGGCTCAGATCATAATCCCAGGGTCCTGGGATCCGGCCCTGAGTCAAGCTCCCTGCTCGGCGGGAAGCCTACTTCTCCCTCTCCCATTCCCCCTGCTTGTGTTCCTTCTCTCCCTGTGTATCACTCTGTTAAATAAACAAATAAATAAAATCTTTTAAAAAAATTAAAAATAAAAAAATAAACATTAGGTCACAAAGTAAACTTTAATTCTAAAAATGTTAACAGTTTCTCTCTCTCTTTTTTTAAGAAATGTTTTGTTTATTCATTTATTTGATAAAGAGAGAGCATGAGAAGGGGGAGGGGCAGAGGGAGAGAATCTTAAGCAGACTCCCCACTAAGTGTGGAGCCCAACTTGGGACTCGATCCCATGACCCTAAGATCATGATCTAAATGGAAATCAAGAGTCAGATGCTTAACCAACTGGGCCACCCAGGCGTACCACTAACAGTGTCTGATCAAAAGAAAAAAAAAATGATAGAAACAGAAACAAAAAATTCTAGAAATTAATAACAAAATTAGAATGGTACCATCTACACATTTTTTTGAATCACTTAACCTGTATAAAACTAAAGTTCTGGAATATCTTGATAATGATGAAAAAGAAAGTATTACTTGCTAGAACCCAAAGAATGCAGTACTCACTGAAAAATCATAGTCTTAAATATTTATATTAATAATATGAATTAAATGTATCAAGCAACCAATTAAAGAAGTTAGGAAAGAACAAAATAAATGAAAAAAAGTAAGAAAGAAAGACTAATAAAATTAAAACCAGATAATATGAATCAGAAAGCAGAACAAGAGTATTATAAAAATACCCAAAAGCCTGTGTTTGGAAAACACCAATAAAACAAATAAACTGAAAAATAAATTAATCAAGATAAAAAGGGATTTTGGAAAAGCCCAAATGAATAAAATAAGAAATGAGGAAGGGGATATAATGTAAATAAAAAATTTTTTTAATTTAAAGAAAAGTTGCTTTGCTCAATTTATTGTCCCACATTTCAAAATACAGGATAAAATGGGTAATGTTTCAAAAATATGTAAATTACAAACATTAACTCCAGAAAATATGAATGTACTAATTATCATTAAAAAAAAAAAAAGGAAAAGAAAAGAAGGGAAGGAGGGGTGGGAGGGAGGATGGGAGGAAATAGTGTCAAAGAGCTCTTTCTTAAAAACACCAGGCCCAGGCAGCTTTATAGGAAACTTTCTACAAGAAATTCCTTTAAGGAAAAGATAATTCCAATGTAATTAAACTGATCCAGAACATTAAAAGAAGAAAAACTTCATTTATTTAAAAACAAACTCACTTATTAATGTACAGTTTAAATCAGATTTACTCAGAATGAGGAAGCACATTAAAAGGCAGATAACTGTATTCCCGGAATGCAAAGACGGTTCAATATTAGAAAAAAATCTACCAATACAATCCACGATAGCCATAGAGGCAAACAATAATATAGTTATCACTATAGATGCTGGAAAAGCATTTAGAAATTAAAAAGAAACGTTTTTATTAAAAACAACTTTTGAATGAAGGACGTAGAGGTGTTTATTTTTCCTACCATGCTTAAGGAACATAACCAAAATAAAGAAAAATTGGTGGGTTGTTATGGAGTGACATCAGCATCACAGCAGCATGTGTCATTCCTTTTTTCTCTCCCCTACCATGTACAATTAATTGGACATCCACAACACAGCATACCAGGACAGCCAAGAGATCTGTCCATCTGTGCACCTAAAGGTGAGTGGACCCGACTGCAGAGGGAGGGGTGGTGGCAGAGAAAGGGTGGGCTGCCCCAAAAAGCAGTCAGCACCACCTTTCTGCCAGAGGGGTGGAGGGTGAAGGCAGTGAGTGGTGGTCCGCCTGGCTATGTGCCTCCCAGCTGGAGGGACCTGTTGCTCTCTCTGAGGAGACCATAGGGATGGGGGAGAGGAAGAGAGACTGAAAGAGGACCATCCCCACTTCAGGATCCCCCTATGGAGCAGTTGGCACACCCCTATGGAGCAGTGCCCCAAGCACTGAGTACACACCTTCCCTACTCACACTTGCTCTGCCCCAACCTTTTGCTTTTCTAAAAAGGAATAGTGCTCCCAACCTGAGTAGACCTGCAGATCCCTTACCAGAAGCCAAAAACTTGTGCTATAGCGCCACCTTCTGGAAAACAAAAGGAAGGTTCCTAACTATAGACCTGTTGAATTGAACTGTTAGAATCCAAGTAAACAAAACCTTGCCTACATAAAAAAGGTGTTCACTACTTCAAATGCAGTGGCAGAACCACTTCTCTTCAAACACTGTGAAAAATCACAGTAATATGAAAACAATCACAGTAACATGGTAATACAAAAATAAAATGACAATTTTCCAGCAACCAAACCCAAAGATATGGAATATTGTAACCTAACTGATAATTTAAAATACTTGTTGTAAAGAAGTTCAACAAGCCACAAGAAAACTCAGTTAGATGATACAGTGATCTCAGCAATAAAACTAATACACAGAAGCAATGCTTTACCAAAGAGACTGAAATTCCAGAACAGAACAGAACAGAACAGAAATTCTGAAGCTGAAGAACTCAATAAATGAGATGAAGAATGCATTAGAATGTACTGGAAATACAGCAGATCATATGGAAGAGAGTTCTAAGACAGAAATATAGAAAATATTCTGGCATAAGAGACAAGAGAACTGAAATGTTTAAATAGTGAAGAAATCATGTGAATCATCTGACTCTATTAGAAAAGCCAACATAAGAAAAATGGGTATCCCAGAAGGAGGAGGGAGGGGAAGGGAAGAGAGACTGTTTAGAGAAATGAGCTGAGAACTTCCCACTCCTGGTGGAGGAACTGTGAACATCCAAGTTCACAAGACTAGCAGAACACCTTATTATCTCAATGCAAAAAGACCCTCTCCAAAACACATTATATTAAAATTGTCAAAAGCCAACAAGAAAGAAAGAATTTTAAAGACAGTGAAGGGCGGGGGGACAGTAACCTACAAAAGTACCCTTGTTAGGCTATCTGCAGATTTCTCAGCAGAAACTCCACAGGCCAGGAGAGAGAAGAATGACATATTCAAAGTACTGGAAGATAAAAACCATCAGCCAAGAATATCTGGCAAAGTCATCCTTCAGAAATGAAGGAGAAATAAAGGTTTTCCCAGACAAACAAAAGCTGAGAGAGTTCACGACTACTAGACCTGCCCTGCAAGGAATGTTGAAAGGAGCTCCTCAGGCTGAAAGAAAAAGAGGAAAGTACACAAAACTCTTATTAAGGCTATACATAGAATTAGAATACAATAACTCTTCTTTAGAAGAGTTATTAACCTCTTAACTACAGAGTAAAGGTTAAAGGAGAAGAGCATTAAAGAGAACTATAGCTACTACAACTTGGAACATATTTTAGAACAAATGAACTTAACAGACATATACAAAACATTCCACCCAATAGTGACAGAATACACACTTTCTCAAGTGCACCTGGAACATTCTCCAGGATAGATTATCTTAGTCCACAAAACTTATCTTAGGAAATTTAAGAAGACTGAATCATAACAACTATCTTCTCTGACCACATGGTATAAAACCAGAAATCAACAAGAGGAAAAATCTAAAAATACGTGGAAACTAAACAACGCATTTCTAAACAACCACTGGATCAAAGAAGAAATCAAAAGGGAAATAAAAAATTATCTCAAAACAAATGAGGATGAAAACATAACATCGAATGCTGTGGGATATATCAAAAGCAGTTCTGAGAGGAATATTTATAACATTAAGTGCATATAATAAGAAATTAGGAAGATCTCGAACAACAAATTTTATATAAAAGAAAACAAACTGAGCCCAAAGTTAACAGAAAGAAGGAAAAAGTAAGCATAAGAATGGAAATAAATGAAATAGAAACCAGAAAAATAACAGAAAGGATCAGTGAGACTAAGAGCTGGCTTTTCAAAAAGATAAACAAAATTGGAAAACCTTAAGTTAGATTAATTAAAAAAATAGAGAAGACTCAAATAAAAAATTTAGAAATGAAAGAGAAGAACTTAGAACAGATACTATAGAAATGCACAAAATCATGAGACTACTATGAACTATGCCAACAAATAACGTAACTGAAGAAAAATGACTACATTTCTAGAAACTCACAACATAAGGAGACTGAATCAGGAAGAAATAGAAAAGCTAAAGAGAAGCTTAACTAACTGTAAAGAGATTGAATCAGTAAAAAACAAAACAAAATAAAAAAAAAACTCCGAACACAAAAAATTTCAAGAGCAGACAGCTTCATTGGAAAATTCTACCACACATGTAAAGAACAATTAATACCAACTCTCTTCAAACTCCTCTAAAGTATTAAGAAGAAGGGAATGCTTCCAAAGTCATTCTATGAGGCCATCATCACTTTGATTCAAAAACCAGACAGGGGTACCACAAGAAGAGAAAACTATAGACCAATATTCCTGATGAATATCAATGCAAAAATTCTCAAAACAGTGTTAGCAAATCAAATTCATGAACATATTAAAAGGATTATACAGCATGACCAGGTGGGATTTATCCCTGAGATGCAAAAATGATTCAATGTACACAAATCAATAAATGTAATTCACCACATCAATAAAATGAAAGATAAAAATCACATGATCATTTTAATAGATACAGAAAAAAGCATCTGGCAAAACACAGCATCCTCTCATGATAAAAACCTTTAACAGACTAGATATAGAAATAACATACAAAGGGCCATATATGACAAATCCACAGCTAACATTTTACTTAATGGAGAGAAACTGAAAGCGTTTTCCCCAAGATCAGGAACAAGGCAAGGATGCCCATGCTCACTATTCCTATTCAATATAATACTGGAAGTCCTAGTTAGGACAGTTAAGCAAAACAAAGAAATAAAAGTCATTCAAATCAGAAAGGAAGAAGTACAATTGTTATTATTTGCTGCTGATATGATCCCTACATATAGAAAATCCCAAAGAATTAGTAAAAACCAACATATAGAAATTATCTGCAGTCCCTTACACTAAAGATGAAGCACCTGAAAAACAAGTAAAGAAAATGAACTTGTTCATAATGGGACATCAAAAAATATATATATACTTAGAAATAAATTTAACCAAAGAAGTGAAAGATCTGTACAATGAAAACTAAAAAACTTTGCTGAAAGAAATTGAAGAAGACACAAACGAATAGAAAGATATTCCATATTCATGGATTGGAAGAATTTGTATTGCTAAAATGGCCATACTATCCAAGGCCACCTACAGATTCAACATAATTCCCATCAAAATACCAAAGGCATTCTTTGAAATAAAAGAAATAAAAGAAACAATCCCCAAATTTATGAAGAACCACAAAAGACCCCAAATAGCCAAAGCAATCCTGAGATAAAAGAACAAAGCCAGTGGTACTGGCACAAATATAGACATATCAGACAACTCAAAAACCCTAGCATATATGGTCAACTAATATTTGACAAGGGAGCCCAAAACACCCGATAGTGAAAGGATAGTCTCTTCAATGAAGGGTGCTGGAAAATTGGAGAAACACATGCAGAATAATGAAATTGGACCACTATCTCACATCACTCACAAAAATTAACTTGAAAAGGATCAAAGACCTAAACAAAAGATCTGATACCATAGAAGTCCTAGAAGAAAACACGTGGAAGAAGCTCATTGATATTGGTCTTGGAAATAACTTTTTTGGAAATAACACTAAAGATACAAACAACAAAAGAAAAAATTAACAAATAGTTCTACATAAAACTGAAAGCCCCTATAGAGGAAAACAAACAATTAACAAAATGAAAAGGCAACCTATAGAAAGGGAGAACTTTTTTCAAACTATATTAATGGATAAGGGGTTGAAATATTCAAATAATATTCAAAATGTATACAGAGTTCCATCAACTCAATAACAAAACAAAAAAATCCAATTTAAAAATGGGCAAAAGAATTAGACATTTCTCCAAAGAGGACATCAAAATGGCCAACAGACACAAAAAGATGCTCAACATCACTCATCATAAGGGAAATGCAAATCAAAACCACAGTAAGATATCACCTCACACTAGTCAGAATGGCTATCATCAAGAACACGAGACCGCAGGAGTTGGTAAGGATGTGATAAAAAGGCAACCCTTAAACATTGTTGGGAAGAATGTAAATTGGTCCAACCACTATGGAAACAATATGGAGGTCCCTCAAAAAATTAAAAATCGATGTATCATATAATCCAGCAATTCCACTTCTGGGTATATCCCCAAAGAAAACAAAAAACAGAATTTTAGTGAGATGTATGCTACCCCATTTTATCGCAGCATTATTCACAAAGCCAAGATATGGACCCAGCCCAAATGTCCATCAATGGATGAATGGATAAAAAAGATACACTATATATATACAATGGAATATTATTCAGCCATGAGAAAGGAAGACATTCTCCCCTTTGTGACAACATGGGTGGGCCTTGAGCACATTATGCTGAAGTAAGATAAGTGAGACAGAGAAAGACAAGTTCTGTATGATATTACTTATACGTGGAATCTCCCAAAGTTAAACTTATAAAAAGCTGAGAGTAAAATGGTGGTAATCTGGGGAATGAGAGGAGTCAAATCAGAGTGATGGTGCATAAGGGTACAAACTTGTAATGAGCAGTAATAAGGCACAGAGATCTAATGCACAGGACAATCCATGTAGACAATAATACTGTGCTTTAATTATGTACACGTGTATGTACATGTATAATTATGTAATGTGATAAACATCGCTACATTGGCAATCATATTACAATATATAAATGTATCAAAATAGCACAGGTATACCTTAAACTTATACCATGTTACATATCAAACTTAATAATAAATAAGCATTTTTATTAAAGATAAATATATTTCTATATATGTAATAAATATGTTATATTATATAAATATATTCATTAAATAATTGTAAATTATAAATATATTTATTAAATAAATATATAAAGAATACCAGGAATCCAATTCTAGTGATATTAAAATCTAAGGCCGTAATAAGTAAAATACTGTGGTAGTGGCAAAGGAATACACCTATACGTCAATGAAACTGATGAAAAAGTCTAGAAATGAACCCAGAATAATAAAAAAAATTATTATTTTTCAATAAATAGTGTTAAGACACTTGGGTAGCCATTTGAAAAAAAAATCCCTACATCATTCTTTACACCAGACAAATTCCAGATAAATTTAAAATTTTAATGTGGAAAATAAATTCATAAGAAGTGCTCGAAGAATGTGTGGGGACATTTTCAAAAAATAACTTCAGTGTATAGGAGGCATTTTACAGATTAATCCAGGATTAGTACAAAATAGATATGTACATCTTCGTGCCATAGATGGCAAGATATTTCCTAAATAAAGCAAAAGGACCATTAAAAAATGAAGAAGAAAATATTTGCAACTCATATCAAAAGGCCTTACAATTCAACAAAGATTATAGCCAATAATCCATTAGAAAATTAAACAAAAGTACAACAGACAGGACCAGATAGTTCACAGGAAAGGAAATTACAAGGCTCTTACACATACAAATGAGACTCAACCTCTTGTTAAGAGGTAGTAAGAGAATCACGATTTAAAATCAGACATCACTTTTTGTCTTGCGTGTTAACAAACATTAAAGAAGAAAGATTGCCCAAGAAACAGAAGAAATGGGTCCTGTATATTGTTAGTGTAGGTGTTTGTTGGTACAAACAAGAATCTGGAAACACTTCAATGGATGTCAGCAGGAGACGGCTGTGTTCATACAGTGCGTATACGGTGCAGTCTTTAAAAAGAATGCTGGAGGGGTGTCTGGGTGGCTCAGGGGTTAAAGCCCTGCCTTCGGCTTGGGTTGTGATTTTGGGGTCCTGGGATCGAGCCCATCGGGCTCTCTGCTCAGCGGGAAGCCTGCTTCCTCCTCTCTCTCTGCCTTCCTCTCTGCTTACTAGTGATCTCTGTCTGTCAAACAAATAAATAAAATCTTAAAAAAAAAAGAATGCTGGAACCATACATGTACTATATGTTTTACTATCATTTGGGTAAACACGTGTGCTTCTATTCTACATGCTTAGAAAGCCCTTGGAACCTGCTTGGAAATCAAGCACCTGGTACGAATCCATGATGCCCTCCGCTGATGATATCTGGATGGCCGAAGGGAGACCCACAAGTTAGTGTGTAATTTGTTGAAACCTCTCACATTTTCTAGTAGGCACATGTATATAAGCAACACATTAATTAGTTTTTAAGTCATAATCAGAAAAATAAGAGTCACTAATTTACAGTCATAAAAGACACATGACTTGCTTTTAAGCAACCTGTTTGTCATTTTGGTTTCTTGGCTTTGGTTGTGTTGTTTTGTTTGGATTTTTGATTTTTCATGCTTCCACCTTGGTTATCGAGCCAAGATTCAGGACAAGTAAATCATTCGCATCCGATTTAAGTTTTTTAAAAAGAATGCCGAAAACAAAAAGCCTCTTTTCTTCTGAAGTGGAACATCCTAACAGAGACAGGAAGCAAGAGACAAGGAGAGTTCCTAAACTCCTACAGCCAGTACGAATGCCAAGCAACCTTCACAAATTGGCCATTTTTAAATTTCCAAGGACATTTATAGGGATGAGAGCCTCCTGCTGGTCTTTGGACATCAACAGTCTTTACATGGCTTCCTAGTTGTCCATAGATTCCAAGCCAACAAAAATCCCGTTTACATCTTGCTTTTCTTTTAATTACATTTCACATTATAATGATTCCATTTAGAAATGCCATGTGTCCTCAAAGAAGCACGCAAAACCTAACTCATGTAAATTTTAGAACCCGGATTTAGGAAATCATATTGTCCAGGTGTTTTATCACATTACTTTGAAATTGCATTGTTTTCTAGTGTGGATTATCTGTTTATTCTTAAGTTATTCCATTACGTTTGGATATGAAAAATAACACTAGATTTCTCAATACAGGTCACCAGGCTGGCTGGGCTGATGTGTTGTTTTCATACATTTTTATGATGTTTCTATAGTAAACATAATTCAATAAAGCCAAAGCACACTAAATAAATAATTGCATCTAGAAAAGCAATAAAAACAAATAAAATTAGTACTTTCATAAGTGGAAAGGTACTTCAATTACTGCTACAAGCAACAACTCACCATAAAATGTGTAGAATCATTTCCCTTATGCATATTTCTGGGATATAATAATTTGATTGAAGCTATGAGGCAGCACACAGGAGGCTCCACGACGTGAAGTGTATACAGTTTCCAACAGAAGATGTGTAATGTCGGTCCTTGGCACCTTTAAAGAACCTTTTGTTTTTCTGGCATGCACACTTGGCTGTCACCATCAACCATGTGCTTAATTACACTTCCCAGCTTGTTTAACTGGAAACAAATTCCTGATGGCCAACGGAAGGCTGTAAATGCAAACTCCTCACCAGTTCTCACCAAACCACCTTGTTTTTGCCCGGATGCTTCAGTGGAAGGTTCAGGGGAGAAGCAAATTGGAGCAAATGATGGGAGTCATTAATTACTGGTGAAACTGTAGAACTGGTAGGAAAGCCAGGAGCCAGGAGCAGCAAGTCAAGGTTAAGGGGAGTGATGCAAGAGGGCCCAGCTGGGGCGAGGACCCTGCAGCCCGTCTTCTAGACCCCATTCCTACTCACACAGAAATGTATGGGCACTCCAGAGAACAACCTTCCGTGATCTCCAGTGGGCTGTCCACACCCACCCAGCTGCTTTAGACTTCTCTCAGACACAAAAGAAACTCCTAGAAGCAGGATTTCCAGGCCCCGGACACTTGGGTCTGATGTTGCTCTATTCACCGGAGAGCAGGAGAGGGAAGAAACAGGAAGGAGGGAATGTGGACCAACTGCTGAGAAGGTCTGATGGGATCCTTTAGAAAAGGCCCTAGAACTTTCCAAACATGAGAGAAGCATCTGCTCCATTTTCTTTTTGTCAGGATTGTTTGGTTTTATTTTCTTTTCCCTCTCAGCCTACAGAGACCCCTGGCCAGTTTCTCTATTCCTCCAATAAGGGCCTGGGATTTCTGTTCCACTGCTTGGGATCTTGCCTGTTCTAAACCTCTTCTTTGCTTTATGTACCTGTACTCTCACTTTGGATACATTTTCTCCCAGCCAAGGGAGAATCCATTCCTTTTTCTGGAAGGGGACTCAATAAGTAATAGGGGATGGAGGTTCACACACAGACATGTGTTGATGCATCAAAGAAAGGCCTGAATGGAATTCTGAAAAATTCTCTTGGTTGGTGGAAATGTTCATGGAGAGGAGGCAAGGAAACCAGCCCTGAGGCCAGCATCTTGGGGCTGCCAGCAGAGAATGGCTATAGGACCACTTTGGACCTGGGCTCCGATGTCAGCTGTGTGACCCTTCCACTGTCCTTAAGGACCTCACAGATCCTAGACTTGTACTCAACAGCACACTGACCACCACTGAGCCAGATTATAGTCCCACATAGCACAACTTCCCCTCGGAAGGCTTCGGAAAGCACCATCACACAAACCAGTTTTCTCGTGCAGGGATAGAACTTTCTGGACTCTAGGTGTAATGAGGTCAGTGTGCAGTGAAATGCCAAGTCTTCCATGGCCCATCCTTCTGTGCTGCCAGTGGTGAGACACTCAACAGCAGATGACAGTCCCCAGGATTTCCCACTTCTAAGTTAAGCTATTTTTTCCCCTGGCTTTAGAGTATTGATTATGGAAAGTGGGTCTATGGGGAAGGATTTACTGGACATGGCTCACACTAGAGAAGTCAACCCCCAAGAATTCAGAAGTCCTGCACCTCTTGGGGACACAGCACACTTCAAACTCCCAATTGGTAGTTTCTGAGTATTTCATTCCAGGATTCAAACCAAAACTTAACATTCCTACTAGGATTGAGACAGAGAGAAAAAAAAAGAGAGAGAGAGAGAGGGAGAGAAAGGCTGATTGAACATTCCATGCAGACTCCTGCAAAGCAACATTTTTTTCCTAGAGATCACAGCTGGATGTGCACATTGAATTCAGCTGCAGGAATAAAAGAAAAATGGAATTGCAGCCACTGCAAGTTCTCCAATGTCAGAAGTTCAATTGGGTAATAGCATTATCTGAGCAAAAGATCAATAACTAGGACATGGGGATGTTTATGCTAACGTCACCTTAGAGTTAAAAAATGTGATTGCAGTTCTACCGACTTGCACTATCAGGAATCTATTTGCCCAAGAGAGAATTACATATTATCAAGGGCAGACTTCCTCTTCCCCCTTCAAGATAAGTGCTCATTTTTTATTCAACAGAGGAATACCTAGTAAAACAAATGCTCCCCTCACGACGCCCACACACAGGACTCCAGCCACCGAAGACGTGGAGGCAGTCCTGTGGTCGAGGCTCTATTTGATGGTGGGCCCTGGACAGGTAGCCGTAGGTCCAACCTCTGGAAAGAAAACTATGCCATCGTTCTCACTGGTTCTGTTAGAACTGACATGCCTTGGATATGAACTTGACTTAATTTTGAGTTCCACAGGTCAGCCAACTGGCATACTCTGCTTTGGCCACACTGTGTCAGGTGGCAGCAGACTTTTTTTTTTTTTTTTTAAAGATTTTATTTATCTATTTATTTTAGGGATAGAGAGTGAGGACAGGAAGGAGCAAAGGGAGAGAGAGAGAGAGAGAGAGAGGGAGGGAGAGAGACTCTGCATCGAGGGCAGAGCCTGAAGTGGGGCTTGATCTCAAGACCCTGAGATCATGACCTGAGTCAAAATCAAGAGTCAGAGGCTTAACCAACTGAGCCACCCAGGCGCCCCTGGCAACAGACCCTTGAGTAGAGAAGTCCACCGGACAGGTGGGACTAGGAAGCTAAGCAGTGAAAGGGTAGCACTGGAGAAGGCCAGGGGAATTTTATGAGGGAACTGCTGGAGTCACATGCCAGGTCTACTCACCATCTCCTTGGAGGTGAGATCACTGGTCCACTAGGACCTCTGGCTTCAGCAACATAACTGATACCAGAATCCTCACTCTGAGGGGAGGGCTGGAATTCAGCCACACTCCCCAAATTCAGCATGCAGCTGTGACTGCTGACATGGATGGGTGCCTCTTGACATTCTGAGCCAGGGTCTAGAGACCAGGACCCTTGGTCATCACACAGCGGCATACAGGCACATAATGTCTCCTTTGTCTGTTGCTTCAGACTTCCATAAACCTCGGGATTGTATCTGCCCAAATTCCTTCCCCATGCCTGGCTTTCACATGATTATTCAGAATTGATAGCCAATGAACTAGTGTTCTCTATGGCTTTGGAAGGATTTGAAAGGCTCTGGAACTTAGGAGAGAAGTTTTGGAAGGAGATTAAGATTTCAAAGTTGTATCCAGGTTTTTGGCACCGAGGGTTGGATGAAGTCACTTGGAACTCTTGAGCAGAGCAAATTCGCATCATGCTCTTGACTCTGGAGAATTCAAAGGATGTTTAGCAAAGCACATTCCCAGAATGACTATGACATGATGGAAAGTCACGTGCCCCTGGCTAATTGCTCTGAGGACGCTCAGAGGTGACCAGCTATAGAACGCTAAAGCCACGCACAGAAAAGGCCCAAGGCTTTACAAGTCATCAGACAGATGGAGGTCTCTAGATTTCACCAATATATGTTTGGAAGCTAAAATGTGATTATAGATAAAGCTCTTGGGGAGGGTCCTGACACATGAAACTTTTCATAGTGGCACAGTGATAGCGGTGATTAGCTCCGTGATCTAATACAGACACTCATTTTCTCTTCCCCATGGACCATAGATGTATGTTTTCCCAGATTCCTTCCAAAAGTACTTTTACTGGCAGTATTGTTCAAAAGAATATTTATGTTTAGAAAAAGAGAGTGTTTGATTATCTCCTTCTACAGAGCCCGCTATGAGAATCTTTGATTTTGAACCCTCCGTCTTCCAGTCAACTGGAATCCTTAACACTCTGACTCACAGAGTGTCTGGGCTTCCAGGGTCTATGTGGTGGTACATAACAGCATAGATTCTCAGGGACAGAAAGACTGCTGTTTTCCTGCTCTGTGACCCTAGGTGAGTTTCGTGGCTTCCCTATGCCTCCATTTCCTTATCTATAAAGTGAGACTCATGATAGTACCTATCCCACAGGGTTGTTTTGAAGATTAAATGCATTAATATGTGTAATGTACTTAGAAAATGACCTTGTCTGTAAATAGTAAATACTACACAAGGGCTCATTTATTATTATTACGATAATTTTTATTATAGAGTACAGACAAGTGTTGTTTTGACAGTTCGTCCCTTTGAAATACTTAGAAGCAGAAAGAAGAAGACACTCAAAAATCATTTGGAAAACACCACCTGCCAGATTCTGATGGATGCCACTGGACCTCAGGTCAGTGCCAAATACATCCAGTAAGATATATATACACACACACACACATATAATATTATATATGTAATATTATTTTTTTATATATAAATATATATTTGTATATATAAATATAATTTATATTTATATTTATATATCTTATATAAATATTTATATATATAATTTTTATTTATATCTATAATGCATAGTGGTAAAGTTGATCCTTCTAAAACAATAAGTCAAACCACTCACTTCTCTGCACAAAATTCTCCAGTGGTTTCTTATTATACATAGAATAAAATCTAGAGTCCCTATCAGGATACTGATCCTTCATGATTTTGTCCCAGGAATCCTCTGACCTCAGTTCACACCACACATCCCCCTTGCTGACCAATGCTCCAGCCAGACTGGCCTCCTGGTGTGTGTCAGACACACCCGCACAGTACTCCTTGTCCAGAGCCCACCTCAGGGCCCTTGCCCGGGCTACACTCTCTGCCTGGAATTTCTTCCCCCAAATAGCAGTGTGGCTTGCTCCCTTACTTTACTGGGCCTTTGTTCCAAGGAGGCACTCTCCCCATCAAACGCTGTCCTTCCTGGCTCATTTGCTCTGCAGTACAGGTCTGCAGGCCACATATCACTCTGGAATTATATAAAGTCCTGTTCATTGCCTTCTCCCACCAGAATGTAATCACAGCACCTAACTCTACACAGGAAGCACTCTTATCATTGTCATCGTTTTACCCAGGTAGAAACAAAGGCACAGAAATGGCAGGCTTGAGGTCACCAGCTAGGAAGCGGGGGTGCTGGTGCTAGAGCTAGTCTCCAAGCATGCCGCCCAGCTCTGCAAAAGCACGGACTCTGTCCACCCCTTCACTGCTACATCCAAGAGTGTGCTGGGAAACTGTGAGCAACTCGTTCTTCAAGAAAAATGTTCTGCTTTATGGCACTGGCTGACTTACACGTGTAAATTTCATGATGCCAAAGGGATTTGTTTTCTCTTGTGGACAGACGTGGGCTGGAGCACGCCACTGGCTGAAACTTAGCTTCCCGGAAGGTGCCTGACTCAGGTGCTCCTTGGCACGTAGGGGATAGTCAGTGCACATTTTTACAGGATTGACTGAATGAGTTTAAGACGAAATGAAAGAAAATCAGTCTGACGCTGCCGGAAAAACCCTTCTCTGAATATCCTGGGCCTTAGGAGTACAGCGAGGGGATGCTTTTGGAAATCATGAGCAGACCGATGGGATTTTTTTTTTTTCTCTTTCAGCCTATTTAAGGTTTCCGTGAGCACATTCTACCAAGAAGAAGGATACCTAGGCTCTACTTCTTAGAATCATATAAATCTGCATATGGCTTTCAACTTCATAAGTTAAAATATTGACATACGATGATATCAGGTAGATACATGAAAGAAATGATACCATGACACTTTGCAGTTATTAAAAGAATGGTATGGATCTACATATGTACTGACATGGAAATACGAACCTGACATATATTATTAGTGAGAAAACATTTCAATGTGTAATCATTTTGTTTCAGATCATTCTCATTTTTAGGGAAGTTGGCACACATTAATCCTTCGTCATAATCTGTAACCATGACCTACACTGCTTGTGGGCTGACTGTGTGTACACTTTGGGAATATATATAGAGAAAGATGGATATAATAAGTGTGTACATACACAGAAAATGGCTTCAAGAATACAAGCCAAATAGGAATCTGGCAACTGCAGAGAAATGAGAGCCTACGGGAGGAACTTCACTTTCTAACCTTAACAAATGGATATTCTGAACTACCAGCCCCAGTCCAGTGCCCCCACGTAGGATCACCATCGCAACTTTCATCATAGAAAAACCCAGCCAGTGAGGTCAAAACAGAAACCACTCCAAAACGTGGACTAGAACTCTCTTGAGTGCTCTCGATGAGAGGCCACGGAGCCCGGAGCCCGGGGCGGGGACGAACAGGGACGCGAGGCCAAGTGCCCGACCAGACCCTGTACTGTCACTTCCCAGTGGGTGAGCTTGTACCAGTCCTTACCTCCCTGAGCTCCCTGCCTCATCGGGGAGATGGAGCCAACAGCAATTTTAGGTCAGGTTGTGCCAGTGTTCCTAGGGACAAGCACGGGGATAGCGGAGAGTGCCATGGAAGGGAAGGGTCCGAGTCATCACCGTCAGCACCATCATCATCTTCATCACATCACCACTGTCACCATCACCATCGCCACCACTAGCATTATGTCAAGGGCACAGGGCACAGGGCACAAACCGAGCGGTAAGACCAGACATAAAATAAGAGAAGGTATGCTGGCCCATTTGTTGAATTCATATGTAATGTGAGCAATGGGCACACACGACTGAATTCGCAGTTTGCAATCTTCAACTTTCTGTGTGTGCCCTAATCACACATGCGCGAGGCTTCTGGACATCACACAGGCTTGTTGGAATGTATGAATTCAGCTTTTGGAAGTTATAATAATAAATTAGAATTAAATCTGGCTACAGGGGCATAAAATCCCGTCAGTAGCTCCATTAGTTCTTCAGGAACTCAGAATTTCACATCCAGATTTCCTTCCGGATATTCTGAATACTTAGCTTGATGTCACAAATACAGTGATTTTTTTTCTTTTCTTTATTTTTTCTCCAAAATGGCACTTTTTTTCTAGTATTCTCTATTTGAGATAGAAAAAGCCTTTCAATAACAATTCTGAAATGTTTTGCACTCAAAACTGAGGTTTTAAATGAAATCAGCTTTTTCAATAAAAAAAAATCAGATATGAGTACAAATGATATTATTTCACGAGCTTACAAAAATAAAATAGAGTAAAAAAGTTTTTAAAAAATTTCCCAGCAGTGCAATGATCCCAACAATGAAGTGCCCAATAAAAGCAGCAAATCAGCTGAGCTGAGCCGGAAAACAAGCCACCGCTCTGAAGGGACGGTCCCTGCAGACACACAGGGCTGGGCCTACCCAGAGTGGGCCTCTGCAGGACCCCCAGGAGCAGGATGGGCCTGTGCCACATGGTGGGGCCACTCACAGGGCTGGACCTGCAGGACCTTCAGGCCTCCCCCCAGCCTCGGTCAACCTCTAGCCCAGCTTCCCTCTCTGCCACCTGTTCCCCTCGGTCAGGAGGTTCTAACGCTCATTGCACCTGTCCCCACAGCTCCTTGCACACTGCCTGCCGGCACTCAATAAATGTATGAGGAATGAACAGGTATGTGGAAGACTGCAACGTGACAGGACGGCCTAGTGACACAGTAAACAGGGACCACAGTCCTGAGGCGGTCAGTCCAGAGTTACCTTCTTCCTCAGAGCACAAGGTCACATTATTCTCCTCAGACGGGGTGAGGCGGGCTCCTCCTACAGCGCTCACTCATGGTGTAGGATCCCCACCGTCTCCCAAAAAGGGGTTCCTCACGAGTGCTTAAGGTGCTACCCGTCTTCCTGGAGAGGAAGAGTGTCGGTTGGCCCATCGTGAATAAAATCAGAGCCTCCAGCGATCTCCACTGGCCTCTGACTCAGCTGGGAAGCATCCAGCCAGGTGGCTGTCTCTGGTCAGCGCCAAGCAGCAGAGGGCCCGGGAGGTGACATCCCTGTGACAGAGTTGACAGTCCCTAACAGGAGACTAATCAGATTCCACCTCCACTTGGGGCCGGTGCAGTGCCTGCTTCACCTCCCTGAGGACTGCCTTGTGCTTACCAGGGACCCCGCAGCCTGCTCTCTCCGGACTGGAGCAAACCCATGAAACCAAATGACTTCTGCTTCCTTCCTCTCATCCCTTCCGAAGCTCAGCATCTATTCTTCCCTTCAGTCAACATACATAACTCCCTGTGACAATAATGGGATATGCATGTGTACCGAGGGGAGCATAGAATTTTTATCTCTGTAAAAATGGTACTAGCGTGGTACCAGCAAAGTTTTTGTTTTTTTCCCAAGGCTTTTACTTGGGGCAATATATTGTACATGTGGTTGTGGGGTTTTTTCTTCTTTTTAATTTTAAATCGAGATTATGAACATATTTTATGCAGGTTAATATATCCTTTTCATGTAAAATTTAACTGAAACCAGTTCTAGCCCATTAACGACAACAAGAGAAATTCTCCGGCTTATTATAAACATCCTTCAAGAAACCTGAAATGCGTGTCCTCTGGAAATAATTTTGCTGGGATTTGGATTATTATTAAAATCCTCTCAGAATTCTATCACTGGTGCCTAATGTGCCTCCAAGCCCTGTTCTGCTACGGATCAGAGAGAAACTCTTTCTGGTCTTGGCAGGATATTCTCGATAGTGAAACGGGGCCGGGAAAAGGGGCTTCTTTCCTGAGACCAGGAAAATGTGGGACAAGGTGAGGCATCTGGGTCCTGGGCTGACCACTTAGTGGAAGGCCATTCTTCAGACAGGTTCCCTCTCAGCTCTGATGGAATGAACCACAACCTCTGTGTCCACTGGGAGTGCTCTGATCTTTAAGAATCCATGAGAGGAGGCAGGTGTACTGCAGATGGTAAGCTCAAGAGAACCCCAGGCGGGCAGGTCTTGGTCACACTCTCTCTACATGTCAGAACGCTCTGCCTGTGAGAGGCCCTAGGAGATCACAGGGCAGAGCTACCCCTGGCTGACACAGGGATAAGCTGTCCAGGAAAGGTCCTCAGGAATGAAGGAAACTCACCGTACCCTTTAGAAGCAGATTCTCGCATTTAATTTTCTCTCTGTTGGTAAATAAGAAAACCCACCCAGTGGGTTGAACTCTTTACTAAAATAAAAAATCAGTCCAGATGTGACAGACTCTGTCTTATTGGCCATGACCCAATCAGAGCTGGCTACTGAGTTTGATAGTTATTCAGAGCAACACTTTCAAACCTTCATGTTCATCAGATTCATCTGGGATCTTGTAGAACTGCAGATTCTCATTCAGTAGGTCTATAGTAGAGTGTGAGTTTCAACTTTTCAACTATTTTCCAGGTGATGCCCGGGCTGCTAGACCATAGACAACATTTTCAGCAGTGAGGACTCAGAGCTCCAATCACAGATCTCTGTCCTCAATCGTTCATTCATTCCACACACATTCTACAAGCTCCAGCTCCTCTACTGGGACACAGTGATGAGGAGGACAAGTCCTTGATGATTTTGAAACTAGTGCTAATTTAAAACTCCTGTGCATCAAAGAACATAATCAAGAGAGGGAAAAGGCAATCTACAGAATGGACGAAAATATTTGCAAATTATATATCTGTTAAGAGATTAATATCTAGAATATATAAAGAGCTTCTATAACTCAACAACAACAACAAAACAAACAATTTGGTTTAAAAAAAAAAATAAAACAGGGGAATGACTCAGACATTTCTCCAAAGAAGATATACAAATGGCCAAAAAGAAGGCAAAAAGATGTTCAACATCACTAATTGTCAGGGAAGTGTTAAAGAAAACCACCATGAGATACCGTCCCACACCCACCAAAATGGCTACTAGCAAAACAACAACAACAACAACCCCCAATAAACAGAAGATAGCAGTGTTGGCAAAGATATAGAGAAATTGAATCCTTGCGCACTGTTAGTGGGAATATAAAATGGCACAGCTGCTGTGGAAACCAGTAGGACAGTTCCTCAAAAAATTAAAAATATAATTACCATATGACTCGGCAACTCTACTTCTAGGTACGTATCCAAAAGAACTGAAATCAAGAACTCAGAAATGTATTGGTACATTCACATTCACAGCAGTGTTATTCACAATAGCTAACAGGTACAAGCCACTCAAATGTCTATGGACAGAGGAATGGATAGGCAAACTGTGGTATATACATTCAAGGAAATATTATTCAGCCTTACTAAAAACAAAAAAAGAAAGAAATTCTGACACATGTTGCAACATGGATGGTCCTTGACAGTATTGTGCTAAGTGAGATCAGCCAGTCACAAAAAGAGAAATGTGATCTCAAAAAGAGAAAAAAAAAAGACTATGTGATTCCACTTGCACGAGGTACCTAGAGTCGCCAAATTTATAAGGACAGAGAGAAGGAGGATAGGTTCCAGGGACAAGGGGAGGGCAAGTGTTATTTAATGAGTACAGAGCTTTGCAAGATGAAAAGAGTTCTGGAGATGGTCTGCACAGCAATGTGGAGACACTTAACACTACTGAACTATACACTAAAAAATGGTTAAGGTGAATTTTATGTCATGTACACTTGAGCACAATTTTTTAAAAAGCTGCCCATCCTGTCTCTACCATCTAAGGTGTCCACAGTGTGGAGAACTGTAGTGTAAGAAATGCAGAAGTCACTTTATAAAAGGAGCCACATGATGCTAGTGGAGGAGAAAGTGAAATCGGGCAGCTTCAGAGTGGTGTGGGAAGTGCTAAAATACAGGTCAGGTGCTGTGGGGGCCCCACGGAGAAGCCCTGAGGTCAGATGGATGGGGAGATGGTGGGCATGTGAGCCAGTTACAGCAGTGAGTAGGGGGACAGGGAGAAGCCTGAGCATGTGAAGTAGTTCTCACCACCACACGTGGTGGGGGTGGGGAGGGGGGCAAAGGCACCTAGATTCTGGACGGGACAGCCATTCCTGGTGGAAGGCATATCCAGGTGGAGCAGGGCTGGGGGCGAGTCATGAGTACCATGTGCGCTGTGGTGAATTTGGGGGAGCAGGTGGAGCCTCCAAGGGATTATACCATAAACAGTCGGAAGGACCGGTCAGGCATTGCCTTGAAGACCCAAGTGAGGGAAGGGGTGGGCTGCCACGTTGCGGCTGCACCCGTGCGGGTGTTGACTCTCCCGGGCCATCTGTTCAAGAAGAAGAACAGCCCAGAGACAGCCAACATCCCAGAGAGGTGGAGGAGGAGAAGCAGCCTAACCACCTGGGGCAGGGCCACCGCCAGGAAGCAAAGCAGTCAGCTGGGCCAGTGACAGAGAACCCACATTTAGCCTCCAGGGACAAGGATGCTGATGCCTCGAAGGGTCAGAAATGACAGTTTCACTGAAAAGTGCCACAAAGGTCAGTGATGGGGAGCTCCCTGACATGCAGGGACGTCACTGATGTTCTCCGGACGGGGGGTAAGTGGGACTCTGGGGGCAGAAGAGCTCCACAAGAAGGTGGTGAGCGAGCCCGGAGGTGAGTGGTGTGGGACAGAGCCGGTGGGGCCAGCAGGAGAGAGCCAGCACAGGAAGCCATGCTTCATCCCTGAAGCAAAGGGGAGCCCCGAGAGCATTTTCAACAGGGCAATGACATGGTTGGAGCTGTGGTTGAGACAGATCTCTAGGAGCAGTGTGGGAGATGGATCTGAGTGGGACAGGCAGGATAGAGGAGACCCGCAGGGGAACGTGTGAGAAGGAAGCCGTGATTTGCCTGATTTCTCTGTGGCTTCAGTCTTCTGCTCACAACGGATCATTTCTTCCTCAGAGAAGAGAGGTGGCCCGAGCCTTCCAGCTCCTGAGTGCTATCCCAGTGCCTTCATTACAGAGGCGCAGGGGTGAGGCACGGAGCCGACCTCAGCAAGGAGGGCGCAGGCTGGGAGGTAGGAGCGTGTGAAGTCCGCTGAGCCCAAAGGACCTCGTTCTCTTCTCTTGTGGTTCGTTCTGGGGTGCTGACTGCCCTCCCCCCAGATCCGTCTTTCCGTGGCTATCCGTGAAGCACTGAGCTCTTGCCTCCACATCGCTGAAATGGTTTCCTCCTCCTCTTCTCGGCCTCCAAGTCAGTAACTGACCCGGCGCAAAAAAAATCAGTCAAGAGCACTTCTGGCTTTCTCTGTCTCTTCAGAAACCAGGGAGCCAGGACAGCTTTTCCTGGAAGCATCTGCATTCGCTCAGTGAGTACCGGCGGGCTCTGGAGGCAGGGGTCCCCAGAAGGCTTCAGGGGGTCTTGAGCTAGTGCCAATCCCTCTCCCCTAGCTGAAAGGAGAACTATACATTTGGAGGGTTGTGAAAGTACTCCCTTGTCCCCAAAAGGACGAAGAACCTCTGATGTAGAAACAATGCCTCACGGTCAGTGTTTAGTGTTAGAAAACAACCGATCGCATGGTCAGTCAGAGAGACCCTGCGTGATCGCTCACAGCCTCCATCTCAGATGAGGTCACCTCAAAAGCTGGCTGCTGGGTTTGCTTTATTATAAAAAAAGGAGGATTAGTTTTGGTATCCTAATTATAAAATGCCTAAAATACCTTCCTCATCTCTTTGTTTTGTTTGGCATCCATATTTTCTACAAAATGTCACGTTGTTTTGAAAACATACAAAAAGATTCCCACTTTCATGCTTTGAGGGTGAAAACCCAAGGAAAGGCATCAGTCATTTTTGCCCGCCAGTGTCCAAAGGTTCCCACCAGGAGCTCGCGTGGGCACTTAACATGAGTGAGAGGGAGACTGTGAGCTCCTCACAGAGTAGCCGGCACATAGTAGGTACTCAGTAAATACAGATTCTCCCTTCTTGTCCAGGAATCACTGGAGGCAGTGGGCAGTGTGGCTTTTCAGGGTGAGTGTGTGCTAATGTCCCTCTGGAAAGAGAGCTGGGGGGCCCTGCAGCCCATGACCACTCCAGGAAGCACTGTTTTACACACATGGTGGCAAAAGGGAACAGCGGAAACAAAACAAAACAAAACAAAACAAAAAACCTCCCCAACTAGTACGAGGCCCCGAAAAAGAAATGTCTCCAAGTTATTTCCTAAAACACCCACCAAGGCCTCTGTGAGTCAACAAGTATCATATCAACTTTAGTTTCAGCTCCCATCAAGACTTATTGATCTGAGAGCTTAATATTGACCCAATTGAGATGAAGGCCAATGTTGTCCCCCTCCCTGGGAAAATAAATCTTAATAGTAACTAAAACCTGCAGATGCTAGGCCTGGTATTTTTGACTCTAAACTGCTGGTCAGACAGAATCCCATGCAAAGTCATCTCTTTTCTTTATTGTCTATTATTATGGGTAGAAACTGGTTTCCAAATGGTCTCATTTTTGGAAAATTCTGATATGGAAAATTTTAGGTCTTTTCACCTCATAAACGATCCACATATAATTTGGCACTTAGCAGTTCTTATTGGAGATACTTCCATAAAACAAAGATCCCCTCTGATACGCATGTAACTGCCCCAACTTACTTTCCATGAAGACGAAGAATGACCTGGGTTGCATGAGCCCCGAGAGGAGCACCCCAGCTCGAACGCACACGCAAACAAAACTCAGCAACTAAGACTTGTGACTAAGACCAGAGTCGTGTTTGAAAACGCTGTTGACTCCAATCTGTTTACTGATGGTCCCAAAGTGCTTAATGAAGCATTCTGTCCCCGAAAAGTGCACAACTGATTTTTGCTTAATGGATAAATGAGAGATGCCCCCTGCCCAGGCTGTGGACTAGAGAAACTGTCCATTTAGGATCGGCGACACTGCCAAGGGGCTGTCCGCCAGGGCAGCAGCACCGTCGTCACAGGAAGTGGATTGCTACTCCTGTGAGTTGTAGGAACTCACTTTTCTTAAACAGAGTGTGTGTCCTCACATGCAAAACAGGAGATTGGGAGAGGGGACCTTACTGTGAGGATTAACCACAACAACATGCAAAAAGCACTTTTTGGCTCTCTCTCTCTCAGATCCACAGAGTGTCAGTAAATAACTGTTTCTGCTGTTACCAGGGCTAAAATTTTGGATTAGAAGCAACAGCTCCTGAGCAACTTAGAGACAAAGTACGGTGGGAAAATTTACAATGCAGATCCTTTCTTGAGTTTGTTGATAAATATCAGGACAAGAAGAAAAGATCTGAAAAAGACAGACACTTACTCACACAGGTGTGTAGGGAGGATACACAGTTGGGGAAGTGAGAAAAGTTGCTAGGTTTCACCTTTGTGCCCCACTGAGCTTCGGAAAGCCCACTGAATGACCAGAGATCTATTAAAATCAGCAAAGATTCTCCAGCTGCTTTAGAGGACAGGACAGGGGTAGTCAGTAGAGCAGAACTGCTGAGGAATTTTTGATGATCTGAACCAGTGGAATCAAAGGGAATGAAAAGTCCATTGAAACCCACAATCCACTGCAGGCAAAAGAAGCCTCTCTTTGGAAAACAGGTGAACCAGCCTCTCTGGTAAAACAGCAGGAAACAAGGGTGCAAAGCAGCAAGGGCAGGGTCGAGCCTGAAACAGGACAGTAGGTCCGAACCACACCCAGAGAACCACCAGAGCCAGGCTCCACTCTGAGGCAAGAATCCAAATGAGCTGGTTAAAACCTTAGGAACATGTGCTAGTCTGCATGACCTTGGGTTCTATCTTGCACCTCACTGACTTTGCATCTCACTCTGCCCATCTGTAAAAGCAGAATGACGGAACATACTCCTTGGAGCAGGTGTGCTGTCATTAATATGTCTCCCTCCCTGCTCTGGGCACGGAGGACATCACGGCAACCAGAGCAGACAAGCTCCCTGCCTTGATGGGCCATGCATTCTGGTAGAAGGGAGAGTCAGTTAACAGATAAATATAGAATACGTCGGGTGCCTGTCATGGGGACTGCCGTCAGAGGGTGAGCAGTGTTTTATGTAGGATTTCAGGAAAGTTTCTCCATCAAGGTGACATCTGCGTAGAGACCTCACGGGGTGAGCGACAAGCCTCAAGCACAACCTAGGGAGAATGGTCCAGGCAGAGTGAACACCTGGTGCAAAGGCCCTTCCAGAACATGCTTGGTATGTTTAAGGACCAGCAAGGAAGCCAGAGTGGCCAGAGGGGAACTAAGAAGGGAGAGAGTGGCAAAAATGATGTCAAAGAGGTAATGAGAGCCTGACCATATAGAGCTGAGCTTTCCAATGTGGTAGCCACTAGTCAAATGTAGCTTTTAAGCCCTGAAAACGTGACTCTGAAACAAGATGTGCAGTAGGGGTAAAATATACACTGGATTTTGAAGGCTTTGGAGAACAAAAAACATGTAAAATATTTCATTAATAATTTTTGCATAGATTATATGTTTAAATGATAATCTGTTTGCTATTTGGGTTAAATAAACCATATTATTAAAATTGGTTTCACCTGTTTCTTTTTACTTCTTTAATGGGGCTACTAAAAAATTAATGACATATGTGGCCTGTATGGATATAGGGCATTATAGGCCACAGTATGGAATTTGGCATTTACACTGAGCAATATGGGAAGTAAATGGAAATGCACATGAGGGGCTCAGCATATTTCCCAGAACAGACTGGAAAAAGTTTATAAAACCAGAATTCCATTCCCAAGCAAATTGCTCAAATATAAAGGCCAATAAAGATATTTGGGGGGAAGACATTAGATCAAGAAAGAATAATAATAAAACTAGTAAATGTTTAGTTCAAACTTTTTAGGATGTAGGGATGAAGTTTAACAAAATTGGCAAGGAATAATTATTGAAATATGAAACATAAAGTAACATAAAGAGAATCTGATAAACAGATAAAACTGGATACATGTCCAAATTCCCAATGGGTCGAGAAAGACAGGCAAAAAAAGAAAAAGGAAAGAAAATAAACAAGCATTTCATTTTAGCCATTCTCCTACATGTAAACTTTATGCTCTTTAACTTGCATTGCCATGATGCCAATGAGGTTAAATATTTTTCATGTGCTTACTCTTGATGTATCTCATTCTGTGAAGTGCATGTTGAAGACTTCTGCTTATTTATTTAGTTTTTGTAGAGTTGTCCTTTTATTTCCTATTGATATGTGGGTGCTCAGACATTCTAGGTAAGAATCCTTTGTTAGATGCATGCACGCCATCATGTTCCTCCAACCTGTGGTTTGCGTTTGCATTTTTTCTTGGTGCCTTTCAATCACAATGGACATTCTAAATTTTAACATTGATTTATTGATTGATTTTTATTTTTAGAGAAGGAGAGAGAGAACAGGGCAAGGGGCAGAGGCAGAGGAAGAGAGCAAATCTCAAGGCAACTCCGCACTGAGTACGGAGTCCGAAGGAGGTTCTATCCCACGACCCCGAGATCACAGCCAGAGCAGAAATCAAGAGTTAGATGCTCACCCCACCCAGCCACCCAGGCACTCCAACAACCAACATTCTAAATTTTAAGGTAACCCAAATTTTTAAATCTTTTCCTTCCTGCTTGGTACTTAGTGAGTCTTGTTTTTAAAAAGTCTTCGCCTGTGCTGAGGTTGAGGAGATATACAATCTTTAGGAAGCTTTATATTTATTTACCTTTCCTGTTTAAGTCTATGATCCCTCTCTAATTTTTGTGTACGGCGTAAAGCAGGAGTAATGGATCCTTGTTTTTCATATGGATATCCAACAGACCCGCCACCCTATACTGAAAAGTAATCCCTCCTCTCCCTTGTAATATCACTTCTGTCATAAATCAAGTGACAATACATATGTAGATCTGTTTGGAGCTCTTTATTCTATTCCTTTGCTCTGTTTATCTATCTCTGTGCTAATACCACAGTTTATCAATTATTGTGGCTTTAAGGTGAATCTTGAGAACTGGCATATAAATTCTCCACTTTGTTCTTTTCCTTCAAGGTTATCTTGGCCCTTCCCAGTACATCCACATTTTAGAATAGGGCTTCCAATATCTCTCCCTCTCAGTCTCTCTCTCTGTCCCTTCCTCTCTGCCTGTCTGTCTCTCCCTGCCTCTCTTTCTCTCACACACAAATATACAGCCGCTAAGCAATGTTAGCGACAAAATAAATAACATTAGAAACTTAAAATTTTTCATATCTATGCACCCATACCAATACAAGTTAGTGTAAATAAATGAGGGAAGGTGTCCTGCTCTTCCTTACAGAAGAATTTCAAGTAGTAAATACAGAAGGATTAAGGAAAATACCCATTAATGCACCATAGTAATAACTGCTACAGGCAAAATCCATTGGTGAATGCTAAAAAGTTCATGGAAAAATAAGATATTTGCTTAGACTTGACATATCTCCCCCAAAACATTTATTTATTACTGCGGTGGTTAATAGATGTCCACTAATTGTTTAATACTCCTTCAGGATAGGGAGCTTCTCCCCTCCCTCAGGGTGTGAACTGGACTTAGTGATGGCCTTTTTTTTTTTTTTTTAGACTTTGTTTGTCAGAGAGAGGGAGACAGATTGAGCAGGAGAAGAGGGAGCAACAGGCAGAAGGAGAAGGAGGCTCGCCACTGAACAAGGAGCCAGATGCAGGACTTGATCCAAGGACCCTGGGATCAGGCCCTGAGCTGAATGAAGGCAGACACTTAACCAACAGAGCCACCCAGGTGCTCCTAGTGACTGGCTTCCACCTAACAGGTATAGAAAGGGAAAAACAGAAATTCTGTACGGAGGAAGTCTGGCCAACACCAGCCTAACCAAGCGACTGCGATTAATGTCACCATTAATAAGACATATTGACATCATGCATCCCCTAAAACAGGCCATGAGGAGGAAGTGTCACCTCTGTATTCTTCTCAAATCTGGGACCTCATCTCTACTCATCAGAAAACCTCAGAGAAAGCCAAATTAAGGGACATTATAAAAAAAATAATAACTGGCTGCTTCTCCTCAGAAGTGTCAAGGCCACAAAAGACAAAGAAAGGCAAGGGAATGTCACAGACTGGAGGACACATGACAACTAAGAGCTATGTGACATCTTGGACTGGATCCTGGAACAAGAGAAGAACATGGGTGGAAAAACTGCTGAAATCTGGCCAGAGTTTGGAGCGTGGTTAGCAGCAATGTGCTAATGATAACCTCACTTTTGACAAAGACACCAGGGCTATGTGAGAGGCTGACCCTAGGAGACGCTGGGTGAAAGGCAGACAGGAACTTGCCATGTCTTTACAACTCTTCCGTAAATCTACAGTTATTTCAAAATAAATTGCTACGGCATATTTTCTGGAAGGTTCTTCAGCAGTCTCTTTAGCGTAGTTATCAGGGAAATTTGTATAAACAGGTTCATATCCTATTTATATCTTCCAGAGTGTGGCTTTTTTTCCCCCCTTCTTTTTGAAAAATAGCATTTATAATGGAACATGGTTCTCCTTGGATTTTTAAAAAGCCACTCTGGGAACAAGATGTGGAGAAAAGACAGCTCAAAAGCTGACCCAAGAAGACAGAACGTCTTTGCTTGGGGACCAAAGCACCGAGAAGTTTCAGCATATTTTGAGTCAGTCAAGATACTACTTGGACCTCAAGTGTGTTTAAGGCTTAAGGGGACAATAACAACACCGACTATGGTTACTCACCAGGGCAACTTTCCTCTGTGGTTTCAGCAGCTTCGGTTTATGGAATGTGGCAGCTATGGGAGCTGTGGAAGCATGTCAAGGGTTTAGCTTGGATTTCCTCCAGGATTTCCAACGCCCACATAACACGAGCATCACAGACATACTCTGTAGAGACTCACGGTCCCTTTCCTGCCCCCATGGAAGAAGTTTGGTTTCTGATCTAGGTACCACTGGGTGCCCCTCCATGGAGAGCAATCCTCCCCAAATCTTTGGACATGTCATCCTCTCCCACCAGCAAGGTCAACGAAACAAGACTGCATAAAACACTGCCAGCTACCAAGAGGTGAGGCATGCAGGTGAGAACCAGGTATGTTTGGTTAAGTCTGAGGCCAGAAACTTCCCTGGGGCTTCATCCAAACTACACACTTACAATTAAAGCTGTGACCTTGACAACAACCCTCAGAGGTCATCAGGGAGGTGGGTCTTTATTGTCCCCATGTAACAGAGGAGGAAACTAAGGCTCTTCCCCCCTCCCCAATATCATGTAATGAGTACTTCAATGTTTTGGAATTTGAACTTGACCTTGAAGTTCAGGCAGACCTCATCTCCAAGCCAGGCTCTACCACTTAGCTCTCTGAGGCTCACTTTCATCTTTTATAAGGAAGGGTACTAACCACTCTGAATGAATGATACGTTACTGCAGGGTTCTCTGCCCCCTTCCCTCCCCAGATCTACATTTATCATGCCTCCCAGAATGCCCAGGCCTTCCAGTCCCTCTGTCCACCCAACATGCACTCAGCCTGAGCACCAGTGGCTTTCAGCACAGGACCCCAAGGATCTGTAGGGGACAGACCTAGTACTTCCAACTACATTGGAACCTCACCTATGTTGCTCTACATTACAGTTGGAATCAAAGACCAACCTTGATTTTATCCCCAGAACAAATCCAAAATAAACTACATACCCGACTTACATCTAAGGACTTACATCCTTAGAAAAATCAGAGGCTCCATTCCCTTGAATGAACCAAGAAGATGTTGATACCCCTTTGTGCCACCCCACTATGTGTGAGCATGTTAATAGTTGAAGGTGAAATGCGTTATGGAATCAATCTGTGCATGTTGACATCCCCTCTCCCAACTCCCCACTAACACCATGCTGGGCCAGTGCACCAGCCCCGGCCCCACTCCAGTGATGGGCCTCAGTGATTATCAAAATGAAGATGGGGTTCTGCAGGCCTATCATCACCAGATGTCCTCCGTCTGTCTACTCACCCTGTCCTGATCCCACCACAAACCCCAGACCTACTTCTAGATCAGTCGTGCTGGTTCCTACGTGGGTAACCGTAGGCTAGCCTCCTACCTTTGGCAGGGACTGCAGGAGGAACATCAGCCTTCTCCTTCCGCCTCTTGCCCTTCTTAGGTTGCAGGGGGGCCAAGCTGGTCACACTGGTCACAGTCTCCCCGGAGCTATACAAGAAAAGAGTCCTGGTCAAGGCAAAAGCAGGTTTGTTCCAGGGAAAGGGAAAGGAAGCAATAGTTTCTGTGTGCTTCCTGAGTACCTTCGTAAGGTGAAGTTCTCTTACAGCTGGACTGGGACTCTAGGTAGATCCCCAGGGATGTCGGGAGGTCTAGTTCTGACCTGTGGCTAAGATAAGGATGGCGAGATGAGCTAGTTAGTGATTTATGATGTGCTGTTTAACGTTCAAAGATCCCTGGGGAGATCAGGGGCCAGCTTGTCTGCCCTTACAGATGGAGAGATGGACGGTTCTTACTAGGTGCATCAGTTACACAGTCTGGTTTGGCCACATCACCAGTAGGGTATTATGATACTATCAGAAACTTCTACCTGAGCTACCCTAAAACCAAGATTCGTTGCACGTATTTTTTGGTGCATAATCCACAGAGCCCCTCCTGTGCAAGGGAGAAAGGACCTTGGGACCTGCACCCAGAAATCTCCAGGGTCCCCCGAAATTGGCCACACTTTCTTCTCCCACTGTACCTTTACCTTTAAGAGAGGGCAAGTGGCTTCACCCTGAAGAGGGCTGTGGGTGTTTTCAGTTATCTGACTCTGTGTAATCACTGTGCTATCAGGTTCTTTCTATGTGTTACCCAGAATGATGGTACTGATAAGCCTTATACTGGGGGTAAGAAAACAAGGACATGTAGGTGCTAAAGTGACAAAAGTTACACAGACCATCTTGATGGCAAACCTTGATGCCACATGTGGGATGGAGTCCACGTGCTTCCTTGAATGGCTAACACTCTTATCTCAAATGCGTCACAGTGACTCAGCAAAGGCCCCTTCTAGAACCTCTTGTCCTGAGACACACGCTCCAGCCAGGTGTGTGCGGTTACCAAGAGAGGCTCTCTCCCTAATACATAAAGCATTTCTAGAAATCCGTAAGACTATGATCAACTGCTTAATAATCAAAATGAAGGAAAGCAGTAACAGTTATTACACAAGAGGAAAGGCTCTTACCACTGAAAACACACCAGGGCTCTCTCATGAAAGGAAGCCAAATTAAAACATACTGCACTTCCATTCTCCACATATCAGAATGACAAGAGTCACATTGGAAACAAAGCACTCTTTTGCCAAGGACATAGAGAATCAGGCGCGTAGAAGTACGGCCGATAGGAGTGAAAACCCTTCCCAAAGGAGAAGAACTTGGCAATCAGAAGAGCTTGGCAATCAGAACTACAAACGCTTATACTCTGACCCAGCAATTTCACTTCCGGGAATTTACTCTGTGGATATCCCTGCACGTGTATGAAATGTGCATGTGAGATTCGTCCTTACGGTGCTATTGTTGATAGCAATGGATCAGAAAGAGTCCAACTGTCCATCAGCAGGGGACTGGCTAAGGAAATGATGGTGAGTCCACAAATACACATGTGGGGTTCTCTGTAGCTGCAAAGAGGAGGAAGAAGCTATTTATGTGCTGATGAGGAAAGATACATTGCTAAGGGGAAAAGCTGGGTGTTGGACAATGTACAAAATGTTCCCCTTTTTGTATGAAAATAGGGAAAAATAGAAATACATATTACTGCTTGCATATATATGCATAGAGAAATTCTGGAAGCAGTCACAAGAAATTTTAAAATAGTGGTTCCCGGGGCGCCTGGGTGGCTCAGTGGGTTAAGCGTCCAAGTGTTGGTTTCAGCTCAGGTCATGATCTCAGGGTCGTGAGATAGAGTCCCACATCCAGCTCTATGCTCAGCACAGTGTCTGCTAGGGATTCTCTGCCTCCCCCTCTCCCACTCCTTCCATCCCTCTCCCCATTTACCTGTGTACACACTCTCTCTTTCTCAAATAATAAATAAATAAATACAATTTTAAAAACAAAATAAAATAGTGGTTCCTTAGAATGGGGATGCTGAGAAACTAAGCCAATGGGAGACCAGGTAGGAAGAATTATCACCATATATATTTTTAGTCAATTATTTAACTTTTTTTTTTAAAGATTTTATTTATTCGACAGAGGGAGAGCACAAGCAGCGTGAGTAGGAGAGGGTGAAGCAGGCTTTCTGCTGAACAGAGAGCCCAACGAGGGACTCAATCCCAGAACCCCAGGATCATGACCTGAGCCAAACTCAGACACTTAATCCACTGGGCCACCCAGGCGCCCCAATTATTTAACTTTTTAATTTTAACTATTAAACCGTGTGTTTGTATAATCATTGAAAAACATAACCATTGCAAAACAGTAATTTAAACACAAATAAATATCTGCATACATGTAAGAGAATGTAGGCTATTCTAACAGACTCCTAGGGTTTTTAAAATGAACAAAGAATGACTCGCGCATCATGGGAAAAATTCCAAGGATACAGATCATGCTGAGACTCCCCAAAGACGGCTTATTTTTACTGGGAACTGAAACTCCAACTGGCCATAGGTTTAGAGTACAGGGTCAATTGTGTAAACTCACAAACAGGCCAAAGGAATGTGCGTTTACAAAACGCTGACCACTAAGAAGAAACAAGGGATCCAAAATTCTCAGAATTGCTTCAACACACAACTGCAAGCACAGCTTCATCTCATAGCTTTAAACTCTATAATTCAAGTGTTTATTTTTTTTTCATTATAAATTAATGCACATTCATGTCTTCAAATGGTAATTACAGGCAGGGAGAAAAAGGAAAATAAATCTATCCTAACCAAAACACAGCCTTTTAAAATATTTCCAGTCTTTTTCCTCTTTCTTGTTTATTTTTTTTAATGGACCTCATTTTTTTTTTCAAGAAAACTTTAGGTTCACAGCAAAATAGAGCAAAAGGTAGAGATTTTTCACATGCCCGCCCACTCTCCCCCCAACGTGTGCAACTTCACCCATCATCACTGTCCCCCACCATGGTGGGACATTTGTTATAACTGATGCACCTACTTCAAGATGTCATTAGCACCCAAAGTCCATAATTTGCATTAGGGCTCCCTTTGGGTGAGTTCCATTGGTTTAGACAAACACATAATGTATCAGACCAAAGAGGTGAACTGCCCCAAAACCCTCTGGGCTCCACCCATTCATCCCTCCCGCCCCCCACCCCTTGGCAACCACTGATCTATTTGCTGTCTCCATAGTTCTGCCTTCTCCGGAATCTTACACAGGTGCAATCATGCAATAAGTAACCTTTTCAGAATGGCTTCTTTCACTTACTAACAGGCATTTAAGTTTCCTCCAAGTCTTCTCATGGCTTAAGAGCTCATTTCTTTTTATCCCTGAATGATATTCCACTGTCTGGATGTACCACAGCTTCATTATGCATTCCCCTACTGTAGAAGATGTTGGTTGCTTCCAAGCTTGGGCCATTATGAGTAACACTGCCATAACTATGTCCAAGCTTTTGGACATTAAGTGGACATTAAGTTTCAACTCTTCCTTGTTTTTTATACATTGTATTTTTTGTCATAATCTACTTATAATTTTGTGCCCTTCTTTTTACTTAATCTCTATTTTCCATATTGTTACGTCCTCATACTGTTCTGATGAGAAGCTATGCCATGGCTTCCTCAGCCATTCCCTCACATCTAAGTAATATTTGATGCATGAGTGATATTGCCATACATGTATTTGTGCATCATGGTTTTCCACTCTTAGACTTTTGTTTTGGGTTAAAGTCTTAGAGCTGGGATTACAAATTCATGAAGGAGGACCATTCGAAAGGGTATCTAACTCCCTGCTGTCAAAAGGTTCTCCAACAAGTTAGTCCTACCTTGCAGTCACTCAGTCAATGGACGAGGGTATTTCTGTTTTCAGCCTTTTTAACACCAGGTCTATCAGCTTTAAAAAACCACTCGCTTAATGAATAAAACTGTGATCTCCCTTTTCCTTGCATTTCTCTGACTGCCAGTGAGAAGGAGCATTTCCAGCAAGTATCTAATCGTGTTTCTGCTTTTACAAATGCCGTATGGACATCCGCTGTCATTTGTAAGGGTTCTGAGTTTTTCTTACAGGTTTGCATGCACCTTTCACATCGGTCTGACGTATTTATTGCAACCATTTCCCCCAATTCCCTTTGAATTGTGGCTTCTTGTTAAATGCACAGTGACTTGTTTCTTTTGCTAAAATCATGAAGTGTTTTCCTTTTGTCTGTTGCCACTGAGCTTGGATCGTCCTCCCCAGCTGCATCTCACACGCTGCAGAATCAAGGATTTCTCCTTCTTCTCCCCTTTTCATGGACTTCGTTCTTTAGCTCTTCAACACAAAATGAAAGTTTTGGGACGATCATTTGTATAGATGCGTGGTCTCAGGCCCAGGGCATTCAGCAAGCTAAAAAAGATCTGCTTTGTCATCACTGTTTTCCTTCAAAACAGAAAAACTGCACTAAACTAAATTTAGCTCTAATTCATACTTCAACAATGAGAATTCATATACAATGAGTCACCCCCATGACATGACAGATTATTTTGCTCACAGAATATTATGTTTCCCATTGAGCCAGCAAGACTGGCAGACATTTTTGACAAAGAAACTCCACATTATGATTCACTGACCAGAAAGTTACTCTATATCTTAAATTGGAACAAGACTGTGTTTTGTCTCTGACACAAGGGGAGTGAGCATTGCTGGAGCCAGTCAAACCCAAAAAGATAGAGAAGAGGCCGGAAACTCAGTCTAAATGAGAGAGCTGTGTGATTGGAAAGCAGGGCTATTTGTGGAAAACAGGGCTGCCTTTCTGGCTCCACCCAGGGCCTCGTGGCTGGCACGCATGTGACAGGTATAAGGTTCCAGCCTGGCCACCGTTCGTGGGCATCTCCCTCCCACGTGCGTGGGGCATGTCTGCTCTGTGACACACGGTGGTTGGGTCTAGGTCTAGTGAATGGGCAGTGGACAAGAGGGTTGGGTCGGCACCAAAGCAGGTTCCACTCTGATTAGAGGGGTGACCTTGGACGAGTTGCTCGCTTCCTGGGCCTCATCCACCCATCTGTAAAATGGGGAGACCTACACTTGCCATCTATCACACAGGGTTATCATGAAGGTCAGAAGGGCTAGTACGCTGACCTACAACCCTGGTGTGTGGTGCAGGGGGAAATGCTTCACGGTGTGCTGCAGGAGAACAAGGTTGCCCCCTGGGTATCTCCTGGCATCATGTCTTGGCCCTGAGGGGAGGGCTACGAGTTAGAAATTAAATTTCGATTAAAAAATCTTTCCTTCCAAGATGGTCCAGCACGCCTCCTATTGCCACAGAGAGAGCAGTGTCGGCTAAGAACCAGCACAGCACACAGCCGGCGGGTAAGGAGGAAGAGGAAAAGGCTGCAGCCTGAGCAGTGGGAGCTGCCCCAACATGCCAGAGGCAGCAGGCCACCTGGATTTTTTAGGTCCTGAGCACACTGGGAGCAACTATATTTTGCCAAACTTAAATGATTAAGAGCGATATTTGCCTCTAGCCTGTGCAAAGCACCATGAGAAATGCGTGATATCCACAGTCCTGGACACTCCCCGATGGGGAAAATGAAGCCTCAGAGAAGTCCAGGCAGGAGACATGGGATCTGATCCAGGTTGGCCTGTCTCCCTGGCCCTGAAGCAAGGATGCTGGGTCCAGCCCCAGACAGCAGAGAATAAGAAAACTAGGACAGGAAGAGGGTAGATCCAGCCAGATCCACAATGGCTGCTCTGGGCTTAAACCAGCTCCCTAAAGAGAAGGCACTGAAAGGCGAGATCAGCATTCCACTGCATCCAAGTCTGTACTAAATCTGGGCCTGTTACAGCTGTTAAAGCCTTGCCTGGGTGGGGGGAAATGGGGGCCAACCCGAGTGCTAGACACTCGGAGGCAGGAGCTGGGGCTGGTGCCCAAGACCAAGGATTATCCTGGCCCGAGATTGGGCAGAGGAGGAGGGGAGCATGTTCTTATACCTGGAATGATCTGGAATAAGTGATGTCAGCTGTCAAAATGGAGGTGGGAGGGGGCAGGCTGGCCATGTGGAAATTTAGTGCCTCTGAAGTGTTCAGGAATAGGGGAAAAAACAGTAAAACAGCACAAACGGAACTGAACCCCCCCAAACAAAGAACATAACCGTAACGAAGATTCACAGATGCAGCCACATCTTGCCTCACAACTAAATGTGAGATCAAAGCACCCTCATACTGAAGCATGGTGCCTGTGGCATAGGCATCCTCACCCAACCATCTGTGCCCGTCCTAATGCCCGCCTCTCCCTGGGATCATACCGGAGGTGCGGCTAACCAACCATTCATGCCGAGGGGCTTTAATACATCCGACCAGAGCCCCCCCAGATGCCAAGCGTTTCCTTTGGTGCAGGGCAATCTTTGCATCTCAGCACAGCCACTGTGAATCAGAATGCTTCCTTGAGGTCTGTCTAATCTTGTTTCCCGTAGAATGAGCAGGCGCCCTCGCTGCTGGGCACACAGCAGTCTGTCACATGCTGCAAAGGGATTTGCTGTGGTTTGAACTGGGATGGCCAGAAATGCCAAGTGTTGTCTGCCAGTCAAACAAACCCAGCCCAGAAAGCCCTTTGGGAATGAGACTGAGGAAGACGCGCTGGTTCACATCCTGCCAACATTCCCCCAGGCCTGCTTCTTGGAGCCATCTCCCCCCCAGCCCTTCCTGCTCCACGCCGTCTTTGGAAAATCACTGCATCTGCAGAAATGTCCACGCGCTTCCTTTCCTCCTGTCCACGGAGCTCAGTTTTGACAGTGACAATGCCCGAGAAGGGGGCCCAGAGGACCATGAACTCCTTGCCAAACAGCTCTGAGCTCTCCTTGCCAAGATTCCCTGCAGCACACTCATCACCTGTTAGCCCTGCACCCTACAACGTCAAGTGCGCCATCTTGAAGGAGGAACACTGCAGTGGCAACTCAATGTCATTACCAGTTATGGTCAATTATATCTCAATAAGCTATAGGGAGAAGTGCGATTACAGTCCTCCACCCCCAGGGTGGCTGCCACTGAGAAAGGCCAATGATTCCTGCAATGGGGCAAATTTCCCGACATCTCGCTTGAGGCTTTAGGACGTGCTCTGCAGGCCTCCTGTGCCACTGGACTACTCATGCCAGGAGCAGCTTGTAGGACTCCCCTCTCAAGATGGACGAAGGGTGCCACCCACTCCCATGACTTCCTTGAAATGACTCTTTTTCATAAATGGCATTTCATACATGCCAAGAACCTAGAACCGTGTCTGGTATGCCATGAGCGTGTAATGGGTCTCACTTACCGGGATTGTTGTCATCATTACTGTGGAATCTCCTCTCGGAGTCCTTGACTGGGGAGCCAGACATGACAGAGCTCTCTGTGCCTCCAGCCAGAACCGGTGCCCTTCACAGAGCCTGGCAGACCCTGGGCGGTCACGGTGCGTTACTTCTGCTGCTTCCCCTCTGTGACGTCTTTGCGTGCACATTCCAAGCAGCAGCAGAGGAAAGCTGTTCCTTTGTGACGGAGTTGCCAAGGCGTCTCCCAGTCCACAGCCTCCGTGGCCTTTCATCGTAAATGCTTTACACAGCCCGAGAGGCTCTACTGGGGCCTCTTTGTTAAGGCTGTTCCTCTGCAGTCCCTGCCAGCTTTGTGAACATGAGTATACACTCCACAGGCCACGGCTTTTGTCTGTGAATGTAAAATCTCTGAACACAGACTGGAGAGATCGGGAGGGGCTTCATTAATATTTAGCAGTTCCATGCAGGGTTCTCTCATCTTGGGTCGTAAGAATAACAGCAGAGAGAGGTCACTGGGGGCATATGGCCAGGATCTAGCACCTGTACCCCTAGGGTTGAGGGTATGTGTTTGGGTGGGATCTACCCCAACTCCCTCTGGCCACCGGCTTGGTTCGGGCTGGTCCCCTACCCCTAAGGGGTGACTGTGTTTTCTGTCAGGAAGGGAGACAGCTCCTTCATTAGGCCAGAAGGGAATGCACCTGCTACCACCTTTCTCTTCCCAAGGGGAGCCAGCCTGGCCTGAGGACAGGCCAAGCCTTGAGGCAGCACTGCCCAGAGACAGGCTGGGAGTGGAAGCCACCACCGTGATGACAGCGTGTCTCCTAGACAGAGATTCCCCGAGGCCCACCCACCGCGGCATCCCTAGTTAGATGAGTCAGCCAAGTCCCTTCAGGGGTAATAGCATCTGTGCTAGCTTTCCTGTCACCTGGAATCAAGAGGTTCGTAAATAGTACAGAAGACTAGCTATTTATCTAATAGTTGGCAGTTTTATTCCTGTTCTTAGTCTGGGGAGACTAATTTGTGCCTTGCAGGGCTTTATGAGGATTAGAAATAAATCCCATAAAGTGTTCAGAAGAGGAGGTGCAGGGGCACAGGGTGAGTCATTATGAGGAATTAGCCCAACAGCCACCGAGAGCTCCTTGTATCCTCAGAGCGACCCTGAGCGATAGGGACAGAAGCAAATTTGTACCCATTCTGTGAAGAGTGAAAATTCCCAAAGAAGCCAAGTGGCCCAAGGTCACCAAGCTGCCGGGTGGCATGGCTCCAGCAGACACCAAATCCAGGTGGAATGTCCTTCACATTACGTGAGGAACAACCACCAGGGTCCACATCACAGGCCAGCCCTCCTCATGCCTGCCTCGGCCTGGGGGCTATGGAAGGGCAGTGAGCCAGAGAGCCGAGGCAGGAAAGGGGGTGAGGATGAGAGGGGCAGCAAGGATGTCAGGGATGCAGGACGGGGGCCAGGAGACACATCACCCACATCTGCCATCCTTGTGCTCACCACCTTCCATGCTCTGGTGAATGGAAGGGAAGGCGTTTAGCATGTGTGTGGGCTAAAGCCAACCAACGACAACAACAATGGTTGGAACTTTCGTAAATTGGTGCCTATAACCAGAGCACGTTGACCTTTCAAAGTCAGGGGCATGGAGAGCAGCTGTAGCCGTGGCCAGCATCTGTGGCTATACCCTTCCCACTTCTCCTTCCATGGCCCTGACTTCCTGGAGCTTCTCCTCCTGGTTCATCTGAGTGAATGCCAGCACGGAAGCCCTCACAAGCAAGTCTGAGCTTCCTGGGCTGGCATCCCTCGCTGCCCCATCCCTGCCCAGCAAAGACCTCACCACCATCCATACTCCTTGTGCATCACTTTCCATCTGTAGAATGGGACAATCACAGCACCCGCTCACACGATGCCATGAGGAATGAAGGTGATGTGTGGTGATGTGTGGCTTAGCCCTATGCCCATCCCTGGCCTCCCGCTCCAGCCTCTACTCCCTGGTGCTCTGCCCAGAATCTCCAGAGAACCTCACTGCTGTGGACCAAGTGCCGCCAGCCCCCCAGCCTCCTACCCGCTGTATGCCTCTCTCCCCTCTTCTGTGCACTGTGCTTTCCCAACTCTCTTCTGGAATATTCTTACCCCTCTTTCAATAGTTGGCCCAAATCTCATCTCTAGGAAGCTTTCCCTACCACCCACCGACTGGGAAGATGGGGTTAGCAGGGCCTCCTTGCTGTGGCCACATCAGCTTTGTAGGTAGCACATGGTTTTGCTTCTCTAGTTCTCCCATTCAGTGCGGACCTCAAGGGTATAAGCTGTGTGTTATTTCATCCCTACCCTCCGGGCCTTATAAAAAGTCCTCTATAGGAGAATCACCCATAAGTCTGACTGAATAATAACAGAACCACTTGCATAAAGCTCACCATATACCAGGACCACTGGAAGCACTTTTTACAGACTGACTCATTCAGTCCTCCCAACACCACTATGCGCTAGGACTATCTCTGCCCCCATTTCATCAGGGAGGTCGAAGAACTAGCCAAAGTCACACAGCAATCAGTACCCGAGTCCAGATTTGAACTGAGGCAGCCTGGCCTCAGAATCTTTAAACACCCCAGTGGATTACCTTTCACAAAAGAAGCAAATTCTGTAATACCACCGCTCTGCAATATTGTGAAAATAAAGCAAGTAGGTACCTATCTAAGTTTAGAATTGACGTGTTCACATTCGTTCTGAAATCATTTCTGCCTTCACGCTAAGATCCCGAACAAATCAATGATTAATTAAATCCCATACTTCAGCTATAGGGGTGTGTTTTAAAAAAAATAAATAAAAACAAAAACCTCTGATGGTTCAGAAAAAAACCAGAAAATGCTTTAAACTAAGCTCACAAACCACAGTAAGCCTGTGCCTGTAATTTATCCAAAATATAAATGGTCTGCCCCCCCTGCTTATCCACGAGAAGGTGTAGGAACCAGAACACATGAAGAAGGCTTGGATTACTTCGGTCTTGTAACTACCGTTGGCACAGGGAACATGCTGTCCGCTTCAATTTCTCCTGTTTGCAAATACTTTATTACCTCAAACCCATAAGGAGAGGTCAAGCAACAGGTGAGGAAATCTACTGGGAATTGCTTTTTGGTGTCCATGTCTATCTTCTCGGCAACTTTCTTGAACTTGACCTACAGGAAGGAAGGCATCTGGATCCATGGAAGAGGTGTCATGGTGTGGGGACACACCATATCTCTATGAGAGTGGTGGCATTTCATTTCAAATGTGACTTTCTGGGACCTTTAGGGGCAGTTCCGTGCTTACCCAATGAGCTGCTGTCAGGGAGCTGCCATCCCTGGGGAAGGCCCAGTTACAATCCTGCGAGATCTTGACAGGCTTCCTCTGGCCCAGCCTTCTGCTCCGGAAGAGCACTTAGCCATGGGAAAAGAACAGTCTCCCAGCCCCAAAGTCAGTGCCCCCTCCTCCCAGGAGATGGCAACTTCCGACTTCAGGAACGACACACATTCAAGATGAAACTTGTTTTCCTTCTGTATGAACTTCTCGCAAAAAGTCAATGAAAGCCCTAGGGTCTCCAGATTCTGGCCCAGTCACTCAGCAGGCCTTCTCTTGGTGACCGCAGCCTCAACACCAGCATGGCCCCATCCTGAGGGTCCCTCCCCTGCCTGAGGGTTTCCGTTCCTGGCATCTCGCCCCGGTCCTGCGCTCTCTGCCCACTCTCCCTAAGGAGGAATTGGTCAGAGGACAGAGAAGAACACTGATGCTGGATAACAGCTTGAGAATCTCCGGCGGGCTCAGCCGCCCACTGCCACAGCACAGATGGGGCTGGGATCTGGGAGCTCCCGGCACGATAGGGACAGGAGGAACTGCCTGGGCAGCAGAGGCAGAGCACAGGGCCGGCCAGAACCTGCTGGAAGGCAAGGACTGACCGGTTCAGTAGCGAGGCATTGAGGCAGGAAATCTGGGCTGCATGAAATCAATTAGGCCTGAGACTCTGATGAGGAAGATGAACACAAGTCGACAGTGTTCTTCTGCATGGTCCTGGGGTACAGTGCAGTAAAGGCAGCTTTGTAGAGGTTGATCTGTTGGCTGGTCCCCCAAGAGACATGCCCATGGAGAGAGCTTGACTCAGGCACTGAAAGAGACTCACTGAGAGCACCAGCTGGCAGAGGGGGCAGCAGGGTAGGTATCCCAGACCTGGGGAAGACCAGACTCTCCTGCCCACCAGGCTGTGGTAGCGCCTCACTGTACTCCAGCCTTAGCACCAGCTCAGGATAGGGGCCTCCCACGGGTCAGACTTAGGAGGAACAGGGTGGAGCCCAAACGCCCAGCACTGCTTGCTAACCATGAAAAGCCAAACAGGAGGCCATAGCAAGCAAACCCTGAGAAGCACTGGCAGGCTGGCCCTGCACAGTCTCTGATCTCCCCAGCCATAACCTCCCCAGCCCCCCACATCTGAAATGCCAGGCCCTGCGGAGCACATGCTTTTGGAAAGAAACAAGTACCTTTACGGAGAAATAATTTAGTCATCATAAAATTCATTGATCTTAAGTATACAATTCAATAATTTAGGGTAGATTTATCAAGGGATGCAAACATCACTACAGTACACTTTTGGAACATTTCTATTCCCCGACAAAGTTCCCTCTTGCCCATTTATAGTTAATTCCTACTCCCACCCTCAGCCTTAAGCAACTGCTTTCTGTTCCTATAAATTTACTTTTTCTGGACATTCCAAATAGATGACATCATGCCATACATAATTTTTTGCATCTGGTCTCGTTCACTTGGTATAACGTTTCTGAGGTTCATCCGTGTGCCGCATGTATCAGCACTCTGTTCCTTTTTATTAGCAAACTGTAGTTTAGTGAGTGGATTCCTCAATGGTGTTTATCCATTCACCAGTTCTTGGCTGTATTCAGACGGTTTCTAGCTTCTGGTTATTATGAACAAAACAGCTGTGAACAACAGTATGTTGGTGTGTGCGTGGACAGATGCTTTCGTTTCTCTGGGGCCGATTTTCTGGGTCCTATGGTGAGTATGTGTTTAATGCTTTAAGAAACTACAAAATTGATTTCCAAAGCGGCTACACCCTTTCACATTTCCACCTGCAACAAACAGGGTTCCAGTTTCTCTACATCCTCACCAACACTGGACGTTGTCTTTTTACCGCTCTCAGAGCGGGTATGAATAATGAACATATTTTCATGAACTTGTCAGCCATGTGTGTATCTTCTTCAGGGATGTATTTACTCAAATCTGTTTTGTCCATTTCAAATTGTGTTATTTGGCATCTTATTATTGAGTTGTAAGAGATCTTTCTGTATTTTATCCCAGCATTATTTGTTGAAAAGATCATGCTTTCTCAAATTTTTTGAATTACTTTGTGAGGGGTTGGTATTATATTTTCCTTTAATTCTTGATATATCTCACCAGTAAAGCAATGTGGGCCTGGGCTTTTCCTGGTTGGAAAGATTTTAGCTAACAATTCAATTTCTTGACTTACTGCAGGTTTATTCACTTTATAGATTCCTTTTTAAATCAATTTTGGTGGTTTGTCTCTTTCTAGGAGTTTTTCCATTTTATCTATGTTGTTTAATTTGTTAGAACCAATGTGTTCATAATATTTTCTTATAATCCTTTTAACTTTAGTTGAGTCTGTAATGATTCTCTTTTTTTTTCTTTTTCTTTTTCTTTTTTTTTTTTTAAATTTTAAGTAGGCTCCAAACCCAGCATGGAGGCCAATGCAGGGCTTGAACTCACAACCCTGAGATCAAGAATTGAGCTTAGATTAAGAGCCAAATGTTTAATCGACTGAGCCACCCCAGTGCTCCAGCGATTTCTTTTTTGCTTCCTGATTTGGTAATTGGTTTTTCCTCTTTTTTATTTTCCTGTATAGTCTACTTAAGATCTGTCAATTCTATTGATCTTTTCAAAGAACAAAGTTTGGCTTTATTGATTTTTCTCTGTGCACGTATGTGTTTTTTTCCATGTCATAGATTTCTGTTATGATCTTTATTATATCCTTTCTTCTGCTTATTGTGGATTTCACTTGGTCTTCTTTTTCTGGTTAACTATGGTGAAAGCTTAGGTTATTGATTTGAAGTCTTTCTTCTTGTCTAATATAGGCATTTAAAGCCATAATTTTTTCTTGAAGCACTGCTTTAGCAGCATCTTGTAAGTTTTGATGCGTTTTGTTTTCATTTGTATTTAATTCAAAATGTTTTCTAATTTCTCTTGTAATTTCTTCTTTGTATTATTTAGAAGTGTGTTGTTGTAAATTTTGAAATGTTTGGGAATCTCCCAGATTTCTTTCTGTCATTAATTTCTATTCAATTCTGTTGCTCAGAGAACCACCTTTGTATGATTTCTTACATACATAAAATTTGTAAATTTATGCGGATTTGTTTTATGGCCTAGATATATGGTCTGTCCTGGTGGATATTCCCAGTGCACTTGACAAGTATGGTATGTGGTCACTAGGTAGACAAATTGCTTGATGTTCTGTGCCCTTGTTGATTTTCTGTCTTGGTATTCTATCAATTTCTGAGAGTGGACCATTGCAATCTCCAACTATCATTCTAGAATCACCAATTTCATCTTTCCCTTTTCTGTTTTTCTTCATGGATGCTGAGGCTCTGTTGTTAGACCCATGTACATTTATAATTGTTGTACCTTCCTGGTGGTATTAATCCTTCACAATTTGTAATTTCCTTCTTGGTCTTTCATCCTATTTCTTGTCTTAAATTATATCTTATCTGATATTAATTCAGTTACCATGTCTCTTGTTACTATTTGCACAGTGTTATTCTCTTCCTTTGGGTGCTCTCCATACTGCACTCCCCATGTGTGTTGTCTCAGCGAGAAATACACTTGCCCCAACTGTGACCAAAAGCTCAGACTAGCAGCACTGTCGGCCCTCCTGGCTCAATCCACCTAAGAAGGTCACCTCCTGTGACACTGCTGCTGAACGTGAGCACTACATACTGCTCCAAGCCGCACGAGCCCCCTTCTAACAACAGAGCATCTGGTGGTCCTCGCAGCACTCCCTGCTCTGAAAAAAGCTCACTGACAAAGCAGGAGGGAAGAGTTTCGGAGTGAACGGAGGCCAAAACCCCACCAGACCCCACTACTGTCAGCAGCGGCTCAGCAGTTTTTCCAGTATAAAAGGCTCTCCGTTTAGTATACACCTGTGGTCTTCCCAGAGTGTTAGAACAGTTATTTTTGTTGATTTGGTTCAATTAAAAGCTGCCTTTGTGGGGAGAGGACTTGCTGATGTATTCACGTGGCCATAGTCAGATATCTCTCCCAGGGACACGAGCATTTGCATTCAATGCCTACTAAGTTCCACGAAGCAGGAACTTCTGGACTACTCCAGACAACTACCTGGTAGGTGGTGAACTCTCAATAAAAGAAGTTTATATTTTGATTTTAGTAATAGGGTTTCTCTGGATCCCAAACTCAGCAGCAGGAATGCAAAGCAGTCAGGTATAGGGACTGCTGGGGCTGTAAAGAGGACCTCCCAGAGACATCCAAATTCACATCCAACTGAAGTATTTATGAATATAACTGCAGATTCACATACAGTCATAAGAAATAAAGCAGAGAGATCTTGGGTACACTTTACCCATTTTCTGCCAGCAGTCAGTCTCCTAAGAACCAGATTTTTGATTCACTGATTTTTCTCTATTGTTTTGCTCTTTTCAATTTCATCAGTTTCTGCTTTGACCTTTATCATTTCATTCTTTTCTGCCTGCTTTGGGTTTATTTTGCTCTTTTCCTAATTTTCTGAGGTGAGACTTCAGATTGTTGATTTGAGGGCTTTCCTAATTCCTAATGCAAGCATTTAAGGCCATACATCTCCCCATCAGCACTGCTTTAAAGGCATCACACATGTTTTGTTGCACTTATTCTCATTTTTGGTCAATTCTCTGTATTTTTTTTAATTTCCTCTGAGACGTCCTCTTTGATCCATGCATTATTTTTAAAGTGTGCTGTGTGTTTGTATGAGTTCCAGTGCTTTAAGGTTGCTGAGGTTTGTTTTAAAGCCCAATATTTGGTCTAAGATAGGCTAGATCTTATGGCGAATGTTCTGCAGGGGCTGGAAATACACGTGTTCTGCCGGTGGTGGTCCGAGTGTTCGATCTGTATCAATTTGGGCCTGTCCTTGATTGCGGTGTTTAGATCTTCCATACCCTTGCGAATTTCTGTTCAGAAGGTCTCCTGGTTGCTGAGAAGGTGCACTGGAGCTGCCCACTGTAACTGTGGATTTATCTTTTTCTTCTTTCAGCTCTTTTTTCTTTGCTTTATGTACTTGGTAGTTCTCCCGTTTGGTGTGTATACATACATTTAGGGTCTTTGTCCTGGGGGATTGATCCTGTCGTCATTATCGAATGTCCCTCTTTGTTTCTAGTAAGTGTCTCTGCTCTAAAGTCTATTTTACCATATTATTAGTCTACCCACTCCAGATTTGTTTTGGTTTTGTTTATGTGGTAGAACGGTTTCCATCCTTTTATTTCAACCTACCTAAGTCACCGAGTTTGTAGTGAGTTTCTTGTAAAGGGCATATACGCAGGTTGTGTGTGTGTGTGTGTGTGTTTAATCCACTCTGTCAATCTCTGTCATTTGACTGATGTATTTAAACTGTTTAAGTTTTAAGCCAGGTAAGAGAAACAGTATGTTAGCAATTAAGTCTGCCGTTTTATGATCTGTTTTCTGTTTATTTCCTGTGGTTTTTATTCCTCTGTTCCTTTATGTTACTGGAACATATTTTAGGATTCTGTCTTTATTTTTCTATACTGTTTTTGAGTGTATTTTTTTCATAGTCACTTTAATGGTTGCTTTGAGTGTGATAAATAAATGTGTGACTTACCAAATTTCTATCACTTTGAGGAAAGTGTAAAAACCTCACTTCTATTTAGGTAACTTTCCCCGCCCCACTTCTAAATATCTTAATGCTTTTCCTGAGTATCAGATGGTTTTATAATTTTTGTTTTGATTATAAGATATTATTTTTAAAACGCATGAGGAAAAGAATAGCTTACTTATGTACTCATATTTCTGCTCTACTGTTGATCTTCTTCCCTAATGTATCAAGTCTTTTTCTTCTATTTCAAGAATTTATTTTGGCCTTTCTTTTAATGTAGGACCCATAGTGACAAATTCTTTCAGTTTTCCTTCATCTGAGAATATCCTTATTTCCCCTTTATTCCTAAAGGACAGTTGGGGCTGGATATAGAATTTGTAGTTGACAGTTCTTCTCTTTCGATATTTGAAAATGTGCCACTTCTTGGGCTGCCTGGGTGGCTCAGTCAGTTTAATGCCCAGCTCTTAATTTTGGCTCAGCTCAGGATCTCAGGGTCATGAGATCAAGCCCCACATCAGGCTCTGTGCTTAAACAGGAGTCCACTTCCAATTCTCTCCTCTCCCTCTCCCCCTCCACCCCTCATCCTGCTCCTGCTCTCTCTCTCCTTTGCTCTCTCCCTAAAATAAATAAATAAAATCTTTTAAAGAGAAAATGTACCACTTCTTTCTGCTTTCTATCAATTCCAATGAAAACTGCACTGTCGTTCCAATTTGTGTTCCCCATAAATAATGCATTGTTTCACTCTCATTGCTTTTAAGATTTTTTTTTTTCTTTGTCTTTCATCATTTTCTTCTTACCCCCTTTCAGAGTTCTCCTTTGGTTGTCTCTGGCATTATTTTCAGGGTTTATGGCTGTGTTTAGCAGGGAAGAGCAGGGAGAAACTGTCCTATGCCAATGTGCCTGAACCAGAAGTCTCAAATTTCTAAACACTATGAGTTTTCAATGTCTGCTCTAACTGTTATGTTACCTGTGAGGCGTGTTCCACCAGTTAGAAGGCTAGCATCTCGGCACATGTATTTCTAATGGCCACATTCTGTAGAGCAGGGCATAGGGCAAGCAGGAACTGGTAGAAGGGAATTAGGAGAATTTGTGGCCAGAAAGCATCAAAGTGCTTCAGTCTAGCTGCTAGCTTCCTCCTACACAGGGGAAACAGTTGTCCAGGAGCAGGTGCCAAGCCTCCTCCAGCTGGCATGTTGAACCAGCACGAGTTATATTTTCTCTGGAATCTGGGGGCAAAAACCAGAATGGAATCTAGAAACACCCAAGTGCATGAAGAAAACACATTTTTAGGCCAACCTGCAAACTACCATGCAGACCCTTAGGTAAAGATACAAATTAAACCAATTTCTTGGTAATATCAATAGAAAGGAAAATATCAAAGAGTTTCATTTGAAAAAAGAAAGAAAGTATTCCTACCTGTTCTGGGGACATTTCACCAAATAATGTCTCGCTGTAAAATGAAAAGAAATAGAAGATGGTAAATCAATGTTACTTTAGAAGCATGTGCTCCAGGAATCACAGGGGAACGTAAGTACCCAGGCGTTGACCAGATGTTGGTACAAGCCACTTCTTGGGGCTTTCATACTTCTTTTTGGATGAGTAAGCATAACCATAGCACGGACACCACATTGACTCAATACTGTTCCACACCTAGACTGAGCCAGGCATGAACCATATACCCCAGACCTCCTAGTTTGATGACCTAAAACAGTCTTTTTTTTTTTTTTTTTTTTTTTCCAAGCCAGGTTGAGGTGGGTTCTGATCTGGAAGGTCTTAGACTAACAGTCACCCAACTTGAAAGCTCTGCCTTAGTCATGAGAAAGCCTTTGGGGACAACCTGTTTCCACTTAGATGCTCCTCTCTGCAAACTGGCATTTTGTTCTCTGATCAACACTCTTCTCGGGGCCGGGGGGTGTGTTGGAAAAACAGTCTTAGAGCAAGACATCCTCCACAGTAGGTCTCATAGAGAAAAGAAAAAAGATTCTAGCAGCAGAGGAAAAACAAGAACTAAGCAGATATCCTAATAAGTGGCCAATCTAATCTCACAATTGAGTTCACTTCAAATAGAAGCAAAGCCATGGGCTCCGGAGGTGGGTGGTGGATCATTACATCGATGGTCCCAATGAATCGCACCTCCCTGTGTCTGTCCACACCGCTGTGAAACTGCTTGACCGCCAGACGTGCTTTGGTCAATGAAACAATAACCAATATGTCGCAAGCAAAGACCTAACCAGACCCTGCGCTCTGAGATTTGCTCATTTGTTGTTTCATTGCAGGGAACTCTTCTGCTACCACGTAAAGAAGCCCGGCTAGCCTACTGAGAGATGAGACCACATTGAACAGGCACAAGTCACCCCAGCGGAGGCCCCAGAGCAGCCACGCCACAGCTCATCCACCAGCAGGCTGCAGCAAAGGAGGGACTCCAGCGAAGACCAGAAAAAATGCTCAGCTAAGCCCAGTCGAAACTGCTGACCGATGGAATTGTGAGCAAATAAAATCCTTGTTATTTTAAGCTGCTACACTTGGCATGATCTGTCCTGCAGGTGACCAGGGCAGGTTCCAGACCAGCATGACAGGGTCTCTGCTTTAGAAAAGGCTTTTTACAATGGCCACGGTCGCCAAACTGTGGAAAGAACCAAGATGCCCTTCAACGGACAAATGGATAAGGAAGATGTGGTCTGTATACACTATGGAGTATTATGCCTCCATCAGAAATGAAAACCCAACTTTTGTATCAACTTGGATGGGACTGGAAGAGATTATGCTGAGTGAAATAAGTCAAGCAGAGAGAGTCAGTTATCACATGGTTTCACTTACTTGTGGAGCATAAGAAATAACATGGAGGACATGGGGAGATGGAGAGGACAAGGGAGTTGGGGGAAACTGGAAGGGGAGCTGAACCATGAGAGACTATGGACTCTGAAAAACAATCTGAGGGTTTTGAAGGGGCGGGGGGTGGGAGGTTGGGTGAGCCTGGTGGTGGGTATTATGGAGGGCACGTATTGCATGGAGCACTGGGTGTGGTGCATAAACAATGAATTTTGTTACACTGAAAATAAATAAATAAATAAATAAATAAAAAACACTAATTGAAAAAGAAAAAAAAAAAGAAAGGGCTTTTTAGGTTTACCTGTTACTACCCCCTTTTAGTGCATAAACTCTTTCTATATCCTGTTTACCGAGCACCTACTCTGTGCTGGATAATTTACAGATGTAGCAATAATAAAACCATAATTAGTTTTATGGAACACTTCATGTTCCTGGCCTGACTCTAGGCTTATTAAATAAATCAGTGATCATGTGTCTGGGGTTTGCAAACTGGTGGGCACTCCTAGGAAGTGTAGTATTAAGGAAATCACTTTCTAGATCCTCACCTAGCACAGTGTTCTTTCTTCCAGAATTCATTCTCCCAGAACATGCCTGAGCTCTGGCTGCATTCCTTTCCTCCCTCCCCATCACATCACTGTTTCTCTTCACAAAATCAAGGCATACCTCTCACCCATCCTGACTTGTGCTGTGGAGGTAAAAAACAGGAGGCACCAAAGGAGAAATTATTTGAAAAGTTTGTGCCAGTGTTGAGAAAGCAAATGACTAAGGACTGGGCAACTAAAGCTTTCACCAGCAGAGAGGTTTCCAATATTTTGCTTTTGACAAGGATTAAATAATGACCTAATCCAGTTGTCAGCTGGTCAAGTATTAAAAATAATTTTCAATGACAGATTATATACCCTTGTGTGAATCTGCCTAATAACAGAATTCAACATCATTTCTATTCTTAGTAATGGAATTCAGCCTCAATTCTCTACTTTAAAAAGTAGGAATAGAAGTGATGCTGAATTCCATTATTAAGCAGATTCACACAAGGGTCTATGAACTAAAATAAAAATTTATTTTAGTAAAAATACATTTCCAATAAAATGGTCTTCTATGACTGATTATCTAAATTGATAATATCTATGGGGTCTTGATTAATTTTATATTCATTTTCCAAATCTTATTAATTGTGCAATATTAATAACAACACAAAAAATTTAATACCGAGAAACTTGTGGAATAAGGAAATTTTAAAATTCTTAATTTAAATTTTTATACACATTATTTTTACAGAGCAGTGTAAACAAAAAAAACTGCATTAAAGTGGGATAAAATTTTGTGGGGAAAGTAGAGTGAAGATAAAAGTTCAAGGAGAAAAAGGAACAATATACAATTTCTAATAGCTGAAGCATGTTCACAGTCTTTTTAAATAAAGAGAGGTACTTACGAAATTCATAACATTTAGTTGTGAAAGAGATTGAAACACTTTGTTTTAAGATGTCCATATTTGTGATGCCCTAGAAATTACCTCCTTTGCAACAATTTACACTTATGATCAAAAAGTTTAGACATCAACAAAAAATGTTCAAGGGTGCATAGTTTTTGAAATGCTTTTAGGTGCTATGCAAGCAAAAATGTTTGAAGACCACGAATTTGCACTTGAATTTAATCTTCACAAAAACTTTGTTATTGCACCTAATTCTATGGTGGAGGACACTGAGGCACAGAAAGGTTAATGACCTTGCCTAAGGTCACACAGCTAATGTTAGGGGCTGAGCTGCGTCCTTCCTATGCTGAAGCCCTAAAACCCAACACGTCAGAATGTGACTAGAATTGGAGGTGAGGCCTTTAAATGGGTGATTCAGTTAAGATGAGGTCACTGGGGGTGAGCCCTAATCCAAAATGACTGATGTCCTTCTAAAACGAGATTAGGAAACAGACAGGTGCAGAGGAAAGACCGTGTGAAGACACCGGGAGAAGACAGCCACCTATAAGCTTTACTATGGCAGCCAAGCAAACTAACACACCTAGGAAGGGGCAAAACTGGGCAGCCTGACTCTAGAGCCCTCTTGTAACTACTCCTCACCATTCTCAGAGATACTGGGTGGCTGGTATCAGAGCTCCTTATAGACGAAGAGAGTCAGTCTCAGGAGAGATGGCTGGCCCACTGTGCCACAGCTGGGCAGGGCAGAGCTGGGGCTGGAGTCTTAGGGAATCCATGCTTTGGCCTCTATTTTGGGAAATCCAGTCCAGGGGCAGTGAGGTGAGCAGCCTGGAGATCAGGAAGCCAGGGAGCCAGAGGGCAGGCCAGGGCAACTTGTAATCATTGGCTGTAGGAGAACAGGCTGACTCAGAAAGACCAGGAGCCCAGAGAAGATGGTTAGTGCCCGGCAGAAAATACGCCCCTCGGCCAGCACTTGCTGACCGATGCTTATGATGTCTCAGACCAGTAAACACATGGCTGATGTTCCTTTAAGGCTGAGGGACTGCCAGGGAACCAAAAGTAATCCATACCGAACATAAGACCTAGGCACTTTGGAGACATAGCCCTGGCACAGAGTCACCTTTAAATATACGTAACTTCATCAGGACTGACTCCCAGGAAGCAGAGTCTGTAAGACAAGCATTTCAGTACAGAGTTTCTGTGGGATGGGATCCCGGCAAATCCGCTGGAGAGTGGGGAAGTGAGACCAGCAAGAGAAGGAAGACAATAAGGGGGGGTCCTGGAGCCCGTCTCCATCATGGGCCATGACCTCGCACACAGCGTACTTGACCCAGCCCCACACAAAAGCAACAGACTGCACAGAAATGAAAACTCAGGACACTGTTCTTTTCTTTAGGACTTGGAAGACTAAAAGGAAAGACTGTTTTTCTCACCTCCTGGCAGAAATGTGTCTGTGAGATGGGGCTACCCTTTCTCTGCCACCTCAGCCTGAGCCATACTGCTCCCAGCCCCCACCTCATGGCCAAATCTCCCAGATGACCTGTTCAGGCTGAAGACTGTCATCCCCATCTAGGCCCATCTCTGCCACCACTACCACCTCCAGATGGGTGATTTGGAGTGGAGGTAGCCATGCTCCCCCATCCTATCGGGCTCTGTACCAGTGTTGGGGCCTCAAGGTCAAGGCCTGACCCTCCCCTAACTTTCCCCTAATTTGCCTGCACCCTCTCCCAATCCCAGGCCTTGCAGAGATGCTGAGGTAGGACCCATAGATAATTCTGCTCTGCGCCCCCAAGCATCTCCTGCACTGTGCAAGGACTGTAACAGCCCCTGCAAAAGGTCCCATGCATCTGCCGAAGGAGCAAGAATGACTGAGCACAGTGCTCTCCCAGCCGCCCGCCCCCCCAATCCCCGGCCCAGCTCCAGCAGGGACAGACAGCCCAGCAGCCTGGAAAAGGACATCTGCACTTCCCTGTGGGGAGAGATAAGCCCAGGGTTGTGCCCCGCTTCCTGCCAGCCCTTCCCTTTACACGGGACTGTGCTCCCATCACGTCACATCCAAAACCCCAGCCCCTTCCAGGAAGCAGACCTGCTCTAACAGTGTTTCGGGGCTGGCGCAGTCACAAGGCCAGGTGAAGCCATTTCCCTCGGGCACCAAGTGGTAAGCTGAGAAGGAGAATGGGGTTTCCTATTGCCTGTCCTCTTGCTACAGAGAGCTATTTCATGACCACGTGAAAAGCACTGATGGAAAACACCAGCACATAAAATTGTGGGTCTAGAAACTGGTCTTATATGGAAGTTGTGGGCCCCAGGTGGCTACCTAGCACTCGAATACACCTAGTCCCGAGTGAGATGTGCTGGAAGTATGAGATCACGCTGGATTTCAGACTTAGCATGAACAAAGGAACGTAAAATATCTCATTCTGAATCTTTATATTGATACTTGTTGAAATGCTATTTTAGATATATTTTAAATAAAAGAGTTGGTTGTTTTTTTTTTTAACCTTTTCACCCTATTAATGCGACTACTAAGAAAATGTCCAATGACATGTGTGTGCTAGGGTTCTAGCACAGCAAGTGCCAACTAGACCGAGACGTCACAGAGAGTAGCGACAAAGGTGTTAAGGCCGTCTCCTTCCGTCTGTCCTACCGTGCCTTCAAACTGCCCTTGTAAGAGCTCAGACAGGGAAGCCTGGGGGATTGCTGGAGACAATATTTGGGAGCTCTGCTTGCCCTCACTGCCAGGATGGCTGATCCCACAGTCACCGTGACCGTGATGGAAGGATGAGGTTTGGAAACTGAGCTGCAGGCTTTGGAAGGTGCTCTCCAGAACTGCCCACGCCAGGACTGACGGCCACACCATACTGGGGAAAGCATCCCCAGGAGCCATACAAGTAAGAGAAACTCCTGTCCCCATTTTATAGTGAGGACACTTGGGAATGCAGGATAGACATCGGGGCCTAAGAAGACCCACTCTGTAAGTAAAGGAGTTTGAATCCAGGCTCTGGGGCCCATGCTCTTGGCATTAGGCTCCTGAGGAGGCTGACAAGCACCCACACAGGGAGGGTGGGTCCCCTTCCCAAGGTGGCAGTGGGCCCACGAGAACCAGCCAACCTTCCCACATGCTCTGAAGACCAACTCTGCATCTCAGAAGTGTGCAGTGAGGAGAGCTCATGCTAGGAATTGTCCAAGTGTCTGCAACAGCAGGCAGGTGAGCCAATCAACTTCTCCAAGGACCCAGGGTCACCTCTCTGCTCCTCACCCACACCCACCCCCCCACTCCATGCTTTGAGCCTCCTCCCTGCACTGAGCGTGGCTGTGACAGGGACGCACCACCCCCCACACCTTCCTCCTAGGGGTACAGCTCAAAAGCTCTCTGGCCCCATCCCCTGGGGAAGCAGGGAGAACAAGCCTGCAGCAGGGGAACGTGGGGTCTAGCAAGCTCTAGGAAGCCCTGGCTCCAGGGCTAGGGTTCTAGCACAGCAAGTGCCAGCTAGACCGAGACATCACAGAGAGTAGGGACAAAGGTGTTAAGGCCGTCTCCTTCCGTCTGGTCCTACCATGCCTTCAAACTGCCCTTGTAAGAGCTCAGACAGGGAAGGCTGGGGGATTGCTAGAGCCCTCTCAAAGCAGCAAGTCTGGGCTCATTCCCAAACAAGTAAAGGCTACGGGAAAGCACTGTGCTTGTGGAGTAACTCAGGGTCTGGTCCTGGGCCACCAGGACTCGTGTTTTACAGGGTGACTCAAAGCCGCAGAGCCCCTGGGACAAAGCTGCAAGCACCCAGGCACTAAGAGCCAGGACAAAGAGTCACAGCTCAGGAGGAAAGTGCAAAGCAAGGAACACATGGGTGCAATCAACGGCAGCTCACGAGAATAATGAGCACCTCAGGAAAACAAGGCAGCATAAGGCCGGGGTGAGGGCCAAGCAGCGGGAATGGAGAGAGAGAAGGACGCTGGCTGCTGGCCCCCCAGCTTCCAGGCTGGGCTTTGTTTACCTCAGGCACTCTCCAGGGGATGGCACCGGGAGTGGGGACAGCTACTCTGATATCCCCTTTGAGGAAGATCCAGGGGAAGGAGGGGGAGAGCCGGTGCTGGGCTCCCCTCCGCTTTCCCTGTGTCTGTGAGCAGCCAGGATGCTCTGAGGTTCTCAGCCTGGCAAGAGGGCTTGGCTTTCCTCCATGTGGCCAGGACGCAGAAGGCCCAACCCACACACAGTGACACAGAAAACCCAGAAACTGTCCACGTAATAAGGGGGTCTGGGCCGGATTGTATTTTTGTGGGCACAGGCAGCTCATCTCATCTCTGAGTTTCATTTCAAGATGGTAATGGGATCCTTTCAAAATATTTCGTATAAAAGATGGGTGCAAAGGAGGACAGGGTTCAGAAGAACCAGTTCTAAGGCCTTGCCACTCGAAGCGTGGCGTCTCACAGGTAACTGTGGACCCGCCATGATCTCATGAGAAGTACTCAGTCAGAATGTTCATTTGAGCAGGCTTCCCGGTGAACAGTCTGCTCCTTAAGGTTCGAGCAGTGCTGTGCTAAGGCTCCGAGGTCCAGGTGAGGGGTAACCCTGGCCCTACCCTGCACAGTCCCCTGTCCCCAGCCCTGTGGTGGCTGGGAGGCACCTGGCTGCTAGCGTCCCAGAGGGCAGGACCCGCTCAGCCAGGACCACAGAAGGCCAGCCTGCTAGAATAAAGCCGAGCTCCCTAGGGACTAGGGAGCGATACCTGCTGTTTGGAAAGGACCTTGGCAGGAACCGCCGTGAAGGCTGAAAGAAAATTCCTTGGCAAGCCTGGCTCCCAGATGGCGAAGCTCTCTTCGGACAGAAATTTCCTCAGAATCAGGCTGAGCTTGGGCTCTGCCATACCCCTTTCAGGACTTTCTCAAGCTTCTCAGCTGAGTCCTCTCTCTCAAATGGAAGCAGTATGGACTGGTGGTAAGGATTACACAGGATTGTGGAGGAGCCACTGAGCAGTGCAGCCCGAAGCAGGTGCCCCTGCGAAGCTCCTGGAAGCTCAGCGGGGCTTTGGGATACTGTGCACAGGTGCACACGAGGCTGTCTGGGCTCGCTCCGGGGGGGGGGGGGTCAAGGGTGACTGGGATCTGGGTTCTCAGGGGCTCTGTGTGAGGCATGGCACGTACTCCGGCAGTCTGCCTCATCGGCTCTGGAGGAGATGGATGTCTCCTGAACTAACTACTTTGCTTTGTTTCCCCGATCCTGCCTACCAACTACCAGAGCCTGCAGCTCAAGGCACGCTGCTCTGTCCTGCTCCCAAACCCAGGCAGAGGTGCCTTTGGAGCAAAACAGGCTTAGAGACTGCTTATGGGGTTTCCAAACTCCAACAGCTGGGAGCAAAGCAGCTGGGAAACAAACACATTTGTCCACTACTTGCTGAGCAGCTGTCATAAGCCAAATTCCAAGGAGAATGGATCAGATGATGGGCCTGTGCCTTCCTCGCTATTCTCTTGAAGGGCAGCGAAGGCATCTGTACAATGTGTCCCACAAGCTCACAGGCGTAGGCAAGGGTTTGCAACAGGAGGAAAGCTTGGGCACTCTTGACGCGGTAGGTGGAGGCTACAGAGGAAGGCTGTCCGGATCAGCTGAGAGACCACAGAGAGCACTGTGGGAAGGGTAGGGCCCATGAAAGATCCGCCATAGGCCTGGGTGTGCTGGGTGTCTCTGTGTCCCTCTCCACCGTGACTGGCCTGGAGGCTGACCTCCACGCCCTGCTCTCTGGCTCCTGATTGGTGAGAGCACAGCAAAGCAGCAGCAGGACATCCAGAGGAGAGGGGAGAAAGGAGGGCTGAGGAATGAGTGCTCTCCGCTCCCTCCCTGCTGCCTCCTGGTATGGCGTGGCCTGGGTCCCTCTTCTAAGGCTGCTGCTGGTGACACTTGTCCCACAGCGGCACTTCTTGCAAGTCCCAGGAGCCTCTCCTGCCCTCGTCCCCTAACTCTGCAATGGCAACAGCTTCCTGCAGGCTGGTCCCCGAGGGCACCCCCACCCTCCCTGAGCCTTGCCTGCACCTTGGCGGAGAGGCCCTCTGGAGCATGGCTCCGTCTCCCTGTTCAAGCGTTCCCATACACTGCGACCACCCAGTCTAACACTTCCCAGCTTTGTGACCTCAGGCTGATGCATAATGCTAACCACGTGTCATTGACACTTACAAGAGTCGGAATGTGTTAAAGGTTTTGTTGCTGTTGTTGCTGAACTTTAGCCTCTCAATAATCCCATGGGACTGGGCACGCTCCTGCTTTCCCATTACTCAGATGGGAAAGGTGAGGCTCAGCGGGTAGGTCATCAGCTGGTAAGTGAAGAGCAGCCATCTGAACCAGGGAGGGTATTTCTGAGGAAGCATACAGGCTCCAGTGGAAACAAGACATTAAGGCTTTCTGAGAGGTGGGGACTGGAGTGGAAAAGCAGCCCAGGCAGCCTGCATAGGGAGGTAAGAGTCGGAGTCCCCAGAACTGTAATCATTAAGAGAGAAAGAGCAGAGCAGGACAGGGCTGAGGACAGATCCAGGCCAGTAGGGATGCTGACAGGGAAGGAGATGGAAGTGACCCCCCCCCCCAGGCTGGGCAGAGCCTTCCTGACCCCACCTGCCTGCCGGGCACCAGGCCCCGGGCCAGTACTGTAATTAAATAATGAACACTCACAACCGCACACTGTCTGAGGAAGGCAGTGTCCACCCCAGTTCGTTTCATAGATGAGGACAGTGAAGTCAGGGTGGTTAAGGAACACGTCTAAAATCAGTCAAATCCAGGTTCATCTGACTCCACAGCCCCGTCTGGGCGAATGAGAGAGGGAAGGGCCACCCCCTCGAAGACCGCGGAAGGAAGGGATTTGAGAAAAAGAGAAAGTTCAACGTGGGCACAACTGATTTTAGCAGAGTAAGGGGGACACATCTCCTCACTCGCTGTACTCACCTGTCACAGGGACATAATCCCTGACTCACGATGCATTTTTCAAACAAGGTTATACTTTGCCCAGCATCTTCCCCCGCCTGTGGTTTGGTTGTGCTCCCGTTCCAGACATGACCTTATCGGTCCTCTTACCTCTGGCTTTCCTCTTGCTAAACACAGACTGCCAGATGATGGTCAGGGTGAAGAGGAGGACACTGAGGATCCCCACGCAGCACACGAGAACAGCGTAGATGTAGAGATCTGAAGGCAAAGACATAGTGGTATCAAATAAGATCAACTTCATACGTTACCAAAAATCAGTCCAAAATAAACCACAAGCCTACACAGAAAATACAAACTAGAAAATTTAGGGGAGAAAATAGGAGGAAAATCTTTGGGATCTAGGACTAAGCAGAGACATTTTTTTATAAATGTATTTTTTAAGGACTTTATTCGTTTGTCAGAGAGAGAGAGAGAGAGAGCACAAGCAGGGGAAGTGGGAGGCCGAGGGAGAAACAGACTCCCTGCTGAGCAAGGAACCCAATACGGGACTTGATCCCAGGACCCTGGGATCATGACCTGAGCCAAAGGCAGACACTTAACTGACTGAGTCCCCCAGGCATCCATAAGCAGAGAATTTTTACACTTCACACTAACATCATCTATATAGAGAAAATTTGATCAACTTGATTTCATCAAAATTAAATACTTCTCTTTTGGAAACACCCGTATGAAGAGGATGAAAAGACAAGCTACGGACTGGGAGGAAATATTTGTAACTGTATATCCAACAAAGGACTAGTATGTAAAATATAAAGAACTCTCAAAACACAACAGTAAAAAAATGAGCAACCAATCCTACTAGGAAATGAGCAGAACCAGAGACATTTCACTAAAGAGAACATACAGGAGGCAAATAAGTTCATGAGAAGATGTTCAACTTCCTCAGCCATTCGAGAAGTGCAAATTTAAACCACGCCGAGATATCTCACACACCCATCAAAACCAATAAAATAAAAAATAGCGACAATACCAAATGCCAGGAAGGCTATGAATAAACTGGGTCACTGGAGACCAGTTTGCTGGTGAGAATATAAAATGGTACAGCCACTCCAGAAAACAGTTTCATAAAAGATACACCTACAAATTCCCTTCAACTCAGCAACTGCTCTGGACAAACGCCCCCAGAGAAATGAAAACTTCAGTTCACACAAAATCGCAGCTTTATTTGCAGTAGCCCGAAACTGGCACCTGCCCAGAGGTCCTTCAGGAGGTGGACGACTCAACAAACTGTGCTCATACACACCACGGACTACTAACAGATGCAGCACTCTGGAACTTCCGGAGAATGATGCTAAATGCGGAGGTGGGGTTGGGGGGGGCAGAAATCCCAGAAGGCTACATACTGTATGATTTTATTTATATAATGGCAGAATTACAGAAATGGAGAACAGATTAATGTTTGCCAGAGGTTAAGCAGCGAGTAGCTGATGGGAGGAACCTGGGTTTGGCTCTAAAAAACATTTGTGGGGAGGGGAATGTTCTGTATCTTGGCTGTATCAATGTCAACATCCTGGTTGCCGTGTTTTACTAGAGTTTTGCATGATGTTACCATTGGGAGAAACTGGGTTAAGGGCACAAATGGGTACAGGGGATCCCTGTATCACTTTTTAGAAATATATGCTAATCTACAATTATGTCCATTTTTTTTCATGATCATCTTTGTCTCAGTCAATTTAGGCCACTATAACAAAATACCATCGACTGAGCAGTTTTTTGTTTTTGTTTTTTAAGATTTTATTTATTTATTTGACAGACAGAGATCAGAAGCAGGCAGAGAGAGAGGAGGAAGCAGGCTCCCCACTGAGCAGAGAGCCCGATGCGGGACTCAGTCCCAGGACCCTGGGATCATGACCTCAGCCGAAGGCAGAGGCTTTAACCCACTGAGCCACCCAGGTAACCCTGACTGAGCAGTTTAAACAATAAACATACACTTCCCACAGGAGCAAGATGCTGGCAGAACTGGTAACTGGTAAGAGTTCCCTTCCTGGTTTGTAGACATTTCTTCTTGGTGTCCTCACATGGCAGAGAACAGAGAGACACCAAACAAGCTCTTATGGGGTCTCGTCTTAGAAGGGCAAATAATCCCATTCAGAAGGCTCCACTCTCATGACATCATCACTTCCCAAAGGCCCCACCTCCTAATACAGTCTTATTAGGGGCTAGGATTTCAACATGTGAATTTAGGGTGAACACCAACCTTGAGCCCTTAATAACATACATCCATTTCCTAAACTCCTATGATCAACTTCATCACCAATCTGATTGATCAAATGCCGACTGCTCAGAAAGGCAAAGGGAAGCCAAAAGCATCATTTAACCCTTCTCTGTAGCAAAAAGCTACAGACGTTTGAACTTGGCAAAATGTTTCCCTACCCACTTAAATGTCTTGAGCCAACAGACATTCATTATAGCCATGTTCAGCACTCTCCTACGAACAAGAAATAGAACAATGGACATTTTAAAGTCTCATCAAGAAATCAGAGAGTGCCATGGCATTTGTAACAACAGAAAGGTGTGCCCAGTGCCAGAAACACACAGAGAAGGAACTCAACCAGTCTGAGGAGGTCACAAGGAACTTCAAAGAGGACTGGAGCTCTGTGCTGAGTCATATTTAAGAAAACACAGAAGGGGTGCCTGAGTGGCTCAGTCGTTAAGCGTATGCCTTTGCTTTGGGTCATGGTCCTGGGGTCCTGGGATCGAGCCTTGCATCAGGCTCCCTGCTCAGCAGGATGTCTGCTTCTCCCTCTCCCACTCCTCCTGCTTGTGTTTCCTCTCTCAGTGTTTTTCTCTCTGTCAAGTAAATAAATAAAATCTTTAAAAAAACCCACACACACAGAAAATGCAAAAATGTATAGAAAGAATAAAAATACAGAGAGAAACAGAGTGAAAAAAAAGTATTAGATTAATAGAAGTGGCTTCATGGGAACTTATTACTGATCACACAAAGTGTTTCTAACTGCTCCCTGTAATAAATGAGGAGGATGAACATTTATAGACTCAAACCTTAACACACCTTTCAAATTAGGTTTTTAAGATGAAGTTCCTAGAAGTGGAATTGCTGAGTCAAAAGGAATGCACCTTTGTAAAGCCCTTGGGACCTGGAGAAGCAGGTAGTTACGTGTCCAAATGGAAAAAGCAAGCATGCTGGGAGCAGCGGAGGGGGAACGGCTAGCTTCCACAGAGAGCTGGAGACGCAAGTAAGGCCATGGTCAGTGAGAAAGGAAGGGGGAGGATGGGATGGAATCAGACATCTCAGCCTCCTTTTGACTCTCTCTTCCCTGGCCTAAAGCCCAGGAGGCTCAGTGTAGTCTCTGAGCCAGAGTCCATGAGGTCCTCCCGTGGTCTTAGGCTCAGTCAACATTCTGGCCTAAGCTAGTCTAAGAAGGTTTCTCTTCATGGAACTTAAAGTAAAAGTAAAAGTAAACTAAAAGTAAAAGTAACTAAAAGTTCAACTAGAGTAAAAGAACTAAAAGTAAAAGAAGTAGAAAGCATAGTAGGATAAGGCTTCAGGGGAAGGGAACACCTGCCCTAATATTTAAGGGAGCAGGAAGTTGGGTAGGAAGAGTCTGCTGCAGAGGGAGCTGGGAGCCAGTCACGGAAGCAGAGGAAAACTGAAGTTGAGAGTTCTAGAAGCCAAGAGAGTAGATGTTAAAGGTTCTTTAATAGCAGCAGGTGCTGCTAGAAAACATCTACTGGGTTTTCCTCCTTGGAAGTTACTGGAAAAGTCCTGGGGGAAAGCCAGTTCAGTGGGAGGGTACGGGCTGAGCCTGATGACAGGGGTCGAGGAGTTCAGTGGCATGTGAGGAGTTTGAGACAGAGATAGTGGAAACCCTCTCCTACAACAAAAATCAAAACTGCCTTTCTGTATAGACACCTTGTCTCAGACGCGTGGGCTTTGCAGATTCACTTGGTGAGAGCTCTGAGTGGTCAGAGTTAGGGGCTCAGGTCTCCATTCAAACAATGAAATTCTGAGAGCTAGAGCAGGGGTCACAGACCAGGATTCATGACAGGATGCAGGGTGGGCCAGAACACGGAGACCACACGGCCAGTCCCGGATTTACAGGGGTTAAGCAAACTGCTCAGGGACCAGGACTGTGTAGTCATTTCTGGCATGAGAGGATGGCAAATAATTCAGCCCCATTGCCAGGCACACAGACGTGGGGCAAGAGGACACAGCATCCACCTCGACAGACTCCAAAGATGCGGGCCTCAGGACCAAAAAGGCAAGGGCGATCCAGCTTCAGTCTCATCCTTCGTTGGAGAGACAAACCGTCTCACTGAATGAAGTTTCCAGATCACTGGAGCAGGGCAGCATCCACCAGGAGCCCCCTCTTCATTGGAGCCCCCTCCTTGGTTTGGAAACTGTAGCGATCAAGCAGGGACAAGGTCGTGGTGAGAATCTCCCACAAGCGTCCCCAGAAGCACGCTGTAGACATCTGTGGCCCGCTCTGCCCCAGCAGGAGGCGAGGGGCTCTGAGAGGCCCGAGTTCTGGTTTCAGATCACAGCCTCTACCACGTGGCACGGAGGAGGCACTCTCTCCCCAGGCAGCCCTGGCTGCAGACATAAAACATCTGGCCAGTCCGGAAGGCTCAGCTACACCGCCAAACACGCAGACCCATGGGTTGGGGACACTGTCCGGCAGGCACCGGCTGCCTGTGTGTGCGTACCCACAGCCTCAGGAGCAATCACACCTTCTCTCTGTTGCATTCCTGAAGCTCCAGGAACGTGAGCAAGTGTCACCTTGCAGGAGGAGAAAAGCTCAAACAGAACATCTGAGTTTCTCTGGATGGGGTAGCACCCAAGACACCAGAGTTCCGATTTTTCCCTCTCTTCCGAGAGTTCCTTTTGCTGTATAAAGACAATGCCCCGTTTTATCTACTCAAAACACTGAAACCACCGCCCCCAGTTTTCTCTGCAAACAGATAAAACGCTGAGCCGTTTCAGTCAGGGTCACAAACATGTAGATGGAGCACCGCCTTGCCACTGGGCGAGCAACAGCAAAGCTGGGCTGTGCCCTGCACAGGCGGCGGCCACTCTGCTCAGGACAGCTGTCCTCGGCCCGGAAGCCCAGCCTGTGCTACCTTATCTCCCACTTTCCCTTAACTTCCTCATACACACCTCTCTAATTATAAATGTGGCCTCAAAGGTTTTAAAACCCAGACCAGACCGGGCCAAACAATCCTTGTCTGGAGCCTGAATCCCCAGCCTTCAGATCCAAATCGAACAAAACATCTGCACTGAACCGAACCTGGGGTTAGCTTTCCAAACACCACGTGTACCTGCGCCCTCAAAACCATTCTAAAAATCTTTTACGTCCCTCAAACTCATGTGCAGCTTTGTCTTCTGCCACCAGACTTTCAAAGGCACGGATGTCATTTTTAGGCTCCGTTGCAAGCTGCCATGCAGAAAATGTCCCTCCTGCCCCAGCCCAGGCCTCCCCGAAGCAGATGGCGGGGCTGGCAGGCTGGAGGGACATTCACGCGGCAGGGAGGTGGAGGGCGGGGTGGGGGCACAGAGAGCTAGTGCCAGATCCCCCGTCCCAGAACACCAAGCAACCGCAGGGCAGGCCCAGCAGAGAGGCCCCGGCCACAGGCAAGCAGCACCTGTTGCTGGGCAACCCGGAGGCCAGCTGGGATATTCGGCCTCTCTGAAACCCGGCGGCCCCAGCATGTCTCCGTACAGTGAAGGAAGCCACTCTCCCAGACCGCTGACTCCAGAAAGTCCATGTCCGTCCTCTACTCTTCCAGGGAAAATGCAAACGCCAGGATCTCGGATCTGTGCAGCCAACCTGAGCCACAGCCCTGAGGGATTTTAACTCACTGCCGCATTTCACCAAGCGCTCTGACAATGCTGGGATTTGTGCTGTGGACCACTGAGCGGAGCCCCAGGAGACGGCCATCCCTCATCAGCTCTCCCATCCAGGAACAAAAGGGCAAAGGCCCAGCATCAGGCGCCAGGGAGTTTCATCTGTACCCCCGGCCTCACTGACACCATGGCTGGGTTAAGAAAGCAAAACACAAGGCCACTGCTGCTGGAATCACAGGGAAAGAAGGCTCTGGAAACAGCTGCTCTGCGGCATTAGACAGAGCAAGGACTCTAGCTCTTTCCTGAAGGGACCTAATTCTCTGTGGAGAAGGAAGCCCACATTGGGCTACGGATTTTGTGCCGAGAGCTAGGTTAAGAGTGACCCTGAGAGTCAAGAGCTACATGTGAATTACCAAGTACCATCAATTACACGCTCGTTTTAGACATGCTGATGATACTGCCAGGCGGATTGGGACCACGTGCTGCAATCTTCCCAGATATATGGAGTCTTGTTTTTTATACCACGGGTATTTTTTTTTTTTTAAGATTTTATTCATTTGTTTGAGGGAGAGAAAGAGAGTGTGTATGTATGTGTGTGTTTGTGTGTGTATGTGTGTTAGTGTGTGTGTGTGATCAGGGGCAGAGGCAGAGGGAGAAGCAGATTCCCTGCTGAGCCCAATACGGGCTCTATCCCAGGACCCCGAAATCATGACCTGAGCCAAAAGCTTAACTGACTAAGCTAGCCCCCCCCATACCATTGGTTATTTCTAAATACAGTCCTCAGACCATTTGCACTGGGGAAACACCCTGGGCCCCAGTACAAATGTTTTGCTCCCTTCCTAAATGCAATAATCAGATTCTCGGTGGGGAGCCCAGAATCCGGGTCACTAACAACCCCCCAGGAGATCCTTATGCATCTGTTGATAAACAAGGGTCCCGATGTCACAGCTGCCAGCGACCTACCTTAGGGATGCCCTGGATGTCTCCATACTTCTCCCTCACCATTGGGCCTCGGTCATGGAGCAGCTCCCCGAAACATGGAGTAAATCAATTGTTTTTTCTACTGCTTCACTCCATGGAGTAAATTTCCTTTCATCTCCTTGATAACAAACAGGCATTCCCTGAATGAAAAGCTGGGGGAGGGGGCACCTGGGTGGCTCAGTGGGTTAAAGCCTCTGCCTTTGGCTCAGATCATGGTCTCAGGGTCCTGGGATCGAGCCCCACATCGGGCTCTCTGTTTGTCAGAGAGCCTGCTTCGCCCTCTTTCTCTGCCTGCCTCTCTGCCTACTTGTGATCTCTGTCTGTCAAATAAATAAGTAAATAATCTTAAAAAAAAGAAAAAAGAAAGAAAAGAAAAGGCAGGGAATACATGGAATCGCTACCAAATGAAAGAGCAGTCTCACAAAGAAAGTATTTTATGGCAAAACAATGAATCCCAGTCTCCTATCTGGGTGACACTTCCTGGTTGCAAATAATGTTCCCAACTGTGATTACATTTTTCTAAGAGAGAAAGTGCCTCCACCCACTGCTTTTAACTGGCTATCGGAAGAGGAAGAGGTGGGTTTGGATCCAAGTGCCCCCCTCCCATGGGGCACGATCTCCTTGCAGCACATCTGTGAGCTAACTAAAGGTGAGGGGAACCCCCAAGGCACACACATCTCCCGAGATCTGTTCAGCAAGGGGATTCATCACCCATAAATGCCATGCCTTCCCTAAATGTAATCCTTCAGGATTTCCTGATCACCTTTTGACATTCATCAGTTTTTCACTGACCAAAGGCTCTGCCCAGAACTCACAAAGGACATTCTTTCATTGCTTCTGGTCATAATCCTCCCCCACTTTGTGATAATAATTCCTGTGAACTCTCCTCACTCTCAGTAAGGCAAGGTTTCTTAGCCTCGGCACTCTTGACATTTGGGGCCAGAGACTTCCTTGTTGTGGGAAGCTGACCTACACGGGCATGGCTAGGACGTTTAGCAGCACGCCTGGCCTCTACCCCGTAGAAGCCAAGAGCATCGAAAGCCTACTTGTGGCAACCAAAAATATATCCATAACTGGCAAATGTACCCTGGAGAGGCCCAACCCCCTTGAACCCCAGTCTGAGTGCAGCAGAATCCCCCCTGGAGGTCTTGTGAAAACCCAGACTTCTGGGCACCACCCCTAGTGTTTCTGATCTTGCGCGTGAAGGGAGGGCCTGACACTGTGCCTTTGTATCAGGCTCCCAGGTAATGCTGCTGCTGCTGGCCCAGGACCAGCCAGAGCTCCTGCTGGGAGCACCTGGAGAGTTTTTGTTTTTTTTTTTTAAGATTTTATTTATTTATTTGACAGAGATCACAAGTGGGCAAAGAGACAGGCAGAGACAGAGTGGGGGAAGCAGGCTCCCTGCTGAGCAGAGAGCCCAATGTGGGGTTCAATACCAGGACCCTGGGATTATGACCTGAGCTGAAGGCAGAGGCTTAACTCACTGAGCCACCCAGGCACACACACCCCCTTTTTTTTTTTTAACCTGAAGAGCTTTGAACCAGTTCCAGTTCAATCAGAATGTCCAGAGATGCGGTCCAGGCATCAGTGTTTTTAAAGCTCCCCAGGAGACTCTAACATGGGTTGAAAACCACTTGCTGAAGGTTCTCAACCTATTTCTAGAATCCCAAACTCTGTAAGAAACTGGAGATAAAGTTTGCCACAGTAGGGGTACATTTCATTTGTACAGTACTTGAAGATCCCTCCCTAAAATCACTTAGGAGTAGGAATTCTGGAGCTTGGGGCTTTGTCTCTACTCTCTCAAAACCCATGGGCTGATACCAACAGGGATTCCCACCTTACTCTCTTTCTCTCTCTCTCTCTCTCATTCTCTCTCTCTCTCTCTCTCTCTCTCTCTCTATATATATATATAGTTTTGGGGTTTTTCAAAAGATTCTACTAACTTTTTTTAGAGAGAGAGCATGAGTGGGTGAGGGGCTGAGGGAAAGGGAGAGAGACAAGCAGACTCTGAGCTGAGTCGATCTCACGACCCTGAGATCATGACCTGAGCAGAAATAAAGAGTCAAGAGTCGACGCTTAACCAACTGAGCCACCCAAGGGCCCCTCCCACCCTTCTCTTGAGTAAATTAAAGATAAGAAAACAACTTAAGGGACACCTGAGTGGCTCACTCGGTTATCATGATCCTAGAGTCCTGGGTTCAAGTGCTGCATCAGGCTCCCTGCTTGGTGGGAAGTCTGCTTCTCCCTCTCCCTCTGCTCATGTTCTCTCTCTCTCTCTCTCTCTCTCAAATAAATTAATTAAAAAAATAAAGAAAACAACTTGATGTCATAGCACAACTAAGAAGTCAGGATCCTTTTTGTTGGTTAAATGCAATAGGAAGTTACTCAAATAAGAGGGATGGAAGCTATCAGCAGAAGGTGGGAAGGGAAGGGACAAAAGCAGGGAAGGAATGTGCTTTGTTTCACAGAACCAACAGTTCCAGCCTAGGATACGCCCAACGAGGTGTTTCACCTGAGACCCACCTGCTCGGTGTATCTCCACTAACAGCCCGCATGGGAGCCAGGTGAGCCAGGCTGAAACTGAGGACCTCAAGTTACCTTTAGCTCATTATGCTAACATTACATCCTATGGGCGGAGGGTTCTGCCATTTTTTTTTTTTAAAGAGACAAAGGGAAGGTTAGCTTTTAATAGGGTTTTTTTTTTTTGCTTTTCCCATTTTTTTTTAATTTTATTTTTATAAACATATAAGATATTTTTATCCCCACGGTTACAGGTCTGTGAATCGCCAGGTTTACACACTTCACAGCACTCACCATAGCACATACCCTCCCCAATGTCCATAATCCCACCCCCCCTCCCAACCCCCTCCCCCCATCAACCCTCAGTTTGTTTTGTGAGATTAAGAGTCACTTATGGTTTGTCTCCCTCCCAATCCCATCTTGTTTCATTTACTCTTCTCCTACCCCCTTAACCCCCCATGTTGCATCTCCTCTCCCTCATATCAGGGAGATCACGTGATAGTTGTCTTTCTCCGAGTGACTTATTTCGCTATGCATGATACCCTCTAGTTCCATCCACGTCGTCGCAAATGGCAAGATTTCATTTCTTTTGATGGCTGCATAGTATTCCATTGTGTATATATACCACATCTTCTTTATCCATTCGTCTGTTGATGGACATCTAGGTTCTTTCCATAGTTTGGCTATTGTAGACATTGCTGCTATAAACATTTGGGTGCACGTGCCCCTTCGGATCACTATGTTTGTATCTTTAGGGTAAATACCCAGCAGTGCAATTGCTGGGTCATAGGGTAGTTCTATTTTCAACATTTTGAGGAACCTCCATGCTGTTTTCCAGAGTGGTTGCACCAGCTTGCATTCCCACCAACAGTGTAGGAGGGTTCCCCTTTCTCCGCATCCTCGCCAGCATCTGTCATTTCCTGACTTGTTAATTTTAGCCATTCTGACTGGTGTGAGGTGATATCTCATGGTGGTTTTGATTTGTATTTCCCTGATGCCGAGTGATATGGAGCACTTTTTCATGTGTCTGTTGGCCATCTGGATGTCTTCTTTGCAGAAGTGTCTGTTCATGTCCTCTGCCCATTTGTTCTTTGGGTATTGAGTTTGCTAAGTTCTTTATAGATTTTGGACACTAGCCCTTTATCTGATATGTCATTTGCAAATATCTTCTCCCATTCTGTCAGTTGTCTTTTGGTTTTGTTCACTGTTTCCTTTGCTGTGCAAAAGCTTTTGATCTTGATAAAATCCCAATAGTTCATTTTTGCCCTTGCTTCCCTTGCCTTTGGTGATGTTCCTAGGAAGATGTTGCTGCGGCTGAGGTCGAAGAGGTTGCTGCCTGTGTTCTCCTCAAGGGTTTTGATGGATTCCTTTCTCACATTGAGATCCTTCATCCATTTTGAGTCTATTTTTGTGTGTGGTGTAAGGAAATGATCCAATTTCATTTTTCTGCATGTGGCTGTCCAATTTTCCCAACACCATTTATTGAAGAGGCTGTCTTTTTTCCATTGGACATTCTTTCCTGCTTTGTCGAAGATGAGTTAACCATAGAGTTGAGGGTCTATTTCTGGGCTCTCTATTCTGTTCCATTGATCTATGTGTCTGTTTTTGTGCCAGTACCATGCTGTCTTGATGATGACAGCTTTGTAATAGAGCTTGAAGTCCGGAATTGTGATGCCACCAACTTTGGCTTTCTTTTTCAATATTCCTTTGGCTATTCGAGGTCTTTTCTGGTTCCATATAAATTTTAGGATGATTTGTTCCATTTCTTTGAAAAAAATGGATGGTACTTTGATAGGAATTGCATTAAATGTGTAGATTGCTTTAGGTAGCATAGACATTTTCACAATATTTATTCTTCCAATCCAGGAGCATGGAACATTTTTCCATTTCTTTGTGTCTTCCTCAATTTCTTTCATGAGTACTTTATAGTTTTCTGAGTATAGATTCTTAGTCTCTTTGGTTAGGTTTATTCCTAGGTATCTTATAGTTTTGGGTGCAATTGTAAATGGGATGGACTCCTTAATTTCTCTTTCTTCTGTCTTGTTGTTGGTGTAGAGAAATGCAACTGATTTCTGTGCATTGATTTTATATCCTGACACTTTACTGAATTCCTGTACAAGTTCTAGCAGTTTTGGAGTGGAGTCTTTTGGGTTTTCCACATAGAGTATCATATCATCTGCGAAGAGTGAGAGTTTGACTTCTTCTTTGCCGATTTGGATGCCTTTAATTTCCTTTTGTTGTCTGATTGCTGAGGCTAGGACTTCTAGTACTATGTTGAATAGCAGTGGTGATAACGGACATCCCTGCCGTGTTCCTGACCTTAGCGGAAAAGCTTTCAGTTTTTCTCCATTGAGAATGATATTTGCGGTGGGTTTTTCATAGATGGCTTTGATAATATTGAGGTATGTGCCCTCTATCCCTACACTTTGAAGAGTTTTGATCAGGAAGGGATGCTGTACTTTGTCAAATGCTTTTTTAGCCTCTATGGAGAGTATCATATGGTTCTTGTTCTTTCTTTTATTAATGTGTTGTATCACATTAATTGATTTGCGGATGTTGAACCAACCTTGCAGCCCTGGAATAAATCCCACTTGGTCGTGGTGAATAATCCTTTTAATGTACTGTTGAATCCTATTGGCTAGTATTTTGGCGAGAATTTTTGCATCTGTGTTCATCAAGGATATTGGTCTGTAGTTCTCTTTTTTGATGGGATCCTTGTCTGGTTTTGGGATCAAGGTGATGCTGGCCTCATAAAATGAGTTTGGAAGTTTCCCTTCCATTTCTGTTTTTTGGAACAGTTTCAGGAGAATAGGAATTAGTTCTTCTTTAAATGTTTGGTAGAATTCCCCCGGGAAGCCGTCTGGCCCTGGGCTTTTGTTTGTTTGGAGATTTTTGATGACTGTTTCAATCTCCTTACTGCTTATGGGTCTGTTCAGGTTTTCTATTTCTTCCTGGTTCAGTTGTGGTAGTTTATATGTCTCTAGGAATGCATCCATTTCTTCCAGATTGTCAAATTTGTTGGCGTAGAGTTGCTCATAGTATGTTCTTATAATTGTCTGTATTTCTTTGGTGTTCGTTGTGATCTCTCCTCTTTCATTCATGATTTTATTTGGGTCCTTTCTCTTTTCTTTTTGATAAGTCTGGCCAGGGGTTTATCGATCTTATTAATTCTTTCAAAGAACCAGCTCCCAGTTTCATTGATTTGTTCTATTGTTTTTTTGGTTTCTATTTCATTGATTTCTGCTCTGATCTTTATGATTTCTCTTCTCCTGCTGGGTTTAGGCTTTCTTTCTTGTTCTTTCTACAGCTCTTTTAGGTGTAGGGTTAGGTTGTGTACCTGAGACCTTTCTTGTTTCTTGAGAAAGGCTTGTACCGTTATATATTTTCCTCTCAGGACTGCCTTTGTTGTGTCCCACAGATTTTGAACCATTGTGTTTTCATTATCATTTGTTTCCATGAATTTTTTCAATTCTTCTTCTGTTCTGCCATTTTTTAGAACGTACGAGGTATGTACTATTGTCCTGATGTGCTAGACATGCGCGACTCATCCAAACCGTACCAATGGCAGCTCCCACCCCAGCTCCTAACACACTGAATAAAGGTTCTTGTACTAATCCTGTGGGGAGACGGTGCTTTGAGAACTATCTCCTTGTCCCCTAACTTGTAACAAGAAATAAAAAGTCCTTCGCTTCCAGTATTGGTTGTGTTCAATTTGGTGTACCCCAAGTGGTGACCCCCTTGAGTTTGGTTACACTTTCTTCCGATTTTATTCCTTTCTTATTCTCTAAAAGTGAGGGGCATCTTATAATAAAGAAACATTCAAGGTCTACCTTCAAAAAATGCCCAGGTCTCTTTCTTTTTCTCAAAGGATGCATCTTCAGAAGCTTTGAGGGAAATCACTGTAAGACAAAAAGAGAAATGTTAAAGAAGAATTGAAAAAATTTATGGAAACAAATGATAATGAAAACACAACGGTTCAGAATCTGTGGGACACAACAAAGGCAGTCCTGAGAGGAAAATATATAGCGGTACAAGCCTTTCTCAAGAAACAAGAAAGATCTCAGGTACACAACCTAACCCTACACCTAAAGGAGCTGGAGAAAGAACAAGAAAGAAACCTTAAACCCAGCAGGAGAAGAGAAATCATAAAGATCAGAGCAGAAATCAATGAAATAGAAACCAAAAAAACAATAGAACAAATCAACGAAACGAGGAGCTGGTTCTTTGAAAGAATTAATAAGATTGATAAACCCCTGGCCAGACTTATCAAAAAGAAAAGAGAAAGGACCCAAATAAATAAAATCATGAATGAAAGAGGAGAGATCACAATGAACACCAAAGAAATACAGACAATAATAAGAACATACTATGAGCAACTCTACGCCAACAAATTTGACAATCTGGAAGAAATGGATGCATTCCTAGAGACATATAAAATACCACAACTGAACCAGGAAGAAATAGAAAGCCTGAACAGACCCATAAGCAGTAAGGAGATTGAAACAGTCATCAAAAATCTCCAAACAAACAAAAGCCCAGGGCCAGACGGCTTCCCGGGGGAATTCTACCAAACATTTAAAGAAGAACTAATTCCTATTCTCCTGAAACTGTTCCAAAAAATAGAAATAGAAGGAAAACTTCCAAACTCATTTTATGAGGCCAGCATCACCTTGATCCCAAAACCAGACAAGGATCCCAACAAAAAAGAGAACTACAGACCAATATCCTTGATGAACACAGATGCAAAAATTCTCGCCAAAATACTAGCCAATAGGATTCAACAGTACATTAAAAGGATTATTCACCACGACCAAGTGGGATTTATTCCAGGGCTGCAAGGCTGGTTCAACATCCGCAAATCAATCAATGTGATACAACACATTAATAAAAGAAAGAACAAGAACCATATGATACTCTCCATAGATGCTGAAAAAGCATTTGACAAAGTACAGCATCCCTTCCTGATCAAAACTCTTCAAAGTGTAGGGATAGAGGGCACATACCTCACATACCTCAATATTATCAAAGCCATCTATGAAAAACCCACCGCAAATATCATTCTCAATGGAGAAAAACTGAAAGCTTTTCCGCTAAGGTCAGGAACACGGCAGGGATGTCCGTTATCACCACTGCTATTCAACATAGTACTAGAAGTCCTAGCCTCAGCAATCAGACAACAAAAGGAAATTAAAGGCATCCAAATCGGCAAAGAAGAAGTCAAACTCTCACTCTTCGCAGATGATATGATACTCTATGTGGAAAACCCAAAAGACTCCACTCCAAAACTGCTAGAACTTGTACAGGAATTCAGTAAAGTGTCAGGATATAAAATCAATGCACAGAAATCAGTTGCATTTCTCTACACCAACAACAAGACAGAAGAAAGAGAAATTAAGGAGTCCATCCCATTTACAATTGCACCCAAAACTATAAGATACCTAGGAATAAACCTAACCAAAGAGACTAAGAATCTATACTCAGAAAACTATAAAGTACTCATGAAAGAAATTGAGGAAGACACAAAGAAATGGAAAAATGTTCCATGCTCCTGGATTGGAAGAATAAATATTGTGAAAATGTCTATGCTACCTAAAGCAATCTACACATTTAATGCAATTCCTATCAAAGTACCATCCATTTTTTTCAAAGAAATGGAACAAATCATCCTAAAATTTATATGGAACCAGAAAAGACCTCGAATAGCCAAAGGAATATTGAAAAAGAAAGCCAAAGTTGGTGGCATCACAATTCCGGACTTCAAGCTCTATTACAAAGCTGTCATCATCAAGACAGCATGGTACTGGCACAAAAACAGACACATAGATCAATGGAACAGAATAGAGAGCCCAGAAATGGACCCTCAACTCTATGGTCAACTCATCTTCGACAAAGCAGGAAAGAATGTCCAATGGAAAAAAGACAGCCTCTTCAATAAATGGTGTTGGGAAAATTGGACAGCCACATGCAGAAAAATGAAATTGGATCATTTCCTTACACCACACACAAAAATAGACTCAAAATGGATGAAGGATCTCAATGTGAGAAAGGAATCCATCAAAATCCTCGAGGAGAACACAGGCAGCAACCTCTTCGACCTCAGCCGCAGCAACATCTTCCTAGGAACATCACCAAAGGCAAGGGAAGCAAGGGCAAAAATGAACTTTTGGGATTTTATCAAGATCAAAAGCTTTTGCACAGCAAAGGAAACAGTGAACAAAACCAAAAGACAACTGACAGAATGGGAGAAGATATTTGCAAATGACATATCAGATAAAGGGCTAGTGTCCAAAATCTATAAAGAACTTAGCAAACTCAATACCCAAAGAACAAATGGGCAGAGGACATGAACAGACACTTCTGCAAAGAAGACATCCAGATGGCCAACAGACACATGAAAAAGTGCTCCATATCACTCGGCATCAGGGAAATACAAATCAAAACCACCATGAGATATCACCTCACACCAGTCAGAATGGCTAAAATTAACAAGTCAGGAAATGACAGATGCTGGCGAGGATGCGGAGAAAGGGGAACCCTCCTACACTGTTGGTGGGAATGCAAGCTGGTGCAACCACTCTGGAAAACAGCATGGAGGTTCCTCAAAATGTTGAAAATAGAACTACCCTATGACCCTGCAATTGCACTGCTGGGTATTTACCCTAAAGATACAAACATAGTGATCCGAAGGGGCACGTGCACCCGAATGTTTATAGCAGCAATGTCTACAATAGCCAAACTATGGAAAGAACCTAGATGTCCATCTACAGACGAATGGATAAAGAAGATGTGGTATATATACACAATGGAATACTATGCAGCCATCAAAAGAAATGAAATCTTGCCATTTGCGACGACGTGGATGGAACTAGAGGGTATCATGCTTAGCGAAATAAGTCAATCGGAGAAAGACAACTATCATATGATCTCCCTGATATGAGGGAGAGGAGATGCAACATGGGGGGTTGAGGGGGTAGGAGAAGAGTAAATGAAACAAGATGGGATTGGGAGGGAGACAAACCATAAGTGACTCTTAATCTCACAAAACAAACTGAGGGTTGATGGGGGGAGGGGGTTGGGAGAGGGGGTGGGGTTATGGATATTGGGGAGGGTATGTGCTATGGTTGTGAAGTGTGTAAACCTGGCGATTCGCATACCTGTACCCCTGGGGATAAAAATATATGTTTATAATGCTGTAAAAAAAAAAAAAAAAAAAAGAGAGAGAGAAATGGCACAGCGTGAAGTGTAGTAGTTTATGGACCCGGCCCACACTGTGATCCAAAATAATACCATATGGTGTGAGCGGCCCTGACATTTACAAAGCAATTTTCCCATTTGCAGAACCACATTTAATTATCACAACTCACACATGAGGGAGAGGTACAATGCCTGACACACCACACTGGAGGCTCCAGCAGGGGGAAAGTAGGTTGTCTTTGTTTAAAAGCCAATAAATGACAAAGCTGGGACTGAACACAGTAGAAGTCCCACTTGCCCCACATACTTGTCAACTACAGAGTTCCCCAGTGGGAATTCTAAGAACCAAAACATTTATTTGACCATATTAGTGGACATCTTTCTAAGTATGGTGCACTTGCCAAGTACCCCTAGACAGAGGAGCCTGAAGTCATCTGATGGCCTAGGGTCTGGGCTCTGAGCACCACTCTGTGCCAGACAGTCACGCACAGCAGAAGGCATCTGATTTTGAGATTATTTTGTTCACTTTTAGTCATAGTTGATCACTGAACTTACTGAGCCTGCTCCTAACAGTCAGGAAACAGAACTGAGCTATACAGTGTAAAACTTTGAATATTCCACAAAAGAGGCCGGAAGCACGGAAAGGTTCCATGCATAAGGGTAATTTAATCATGGGTAAAAAAATTAAGCTGACCAAAAAAAGCAAAATGTGAAAGAATGAGATCACTGTCTGATAGAACTTTCCAGGATGAAGGAAATGGCCGCCCGCGGCTAATTGAGAATGTGAAGTGTGGCTGGTCCACATGGGCCTGAGGAATTGAATTTTTAATTTTATTTTAATTAAAATAAAAAGGCCTGTGGCTACCACACTGGAGAGTTCTAGAGAAGAAAATCTGACACCTGAATAGAAAAACAAAGGAGGTTGGAATGGAGATTGAATCAGAGAGGTAAGGCCTATGGCAGAGATCGTCTGAAACTCTATTTACTGTCCCTCCCAAAAACTTTTGTATTATATTGTCATGAATTTCAATCTGAATTTTCATCTTTTTACTTCTCTAGGCCTTATACTGGGTATTTCTTATTGACCCATCTTGCAGATCGCCAGTCTTCCCATGTGATAAAATCGTCTATTAATTCATTTTTATATTTAATTAATTTATTCATGTTTATAAATCCCAGCTCCCAACAAATTTCTCCAGCTTGTCACCTAATTTTGCAACCATATTAATCACATTACTTTAATGCATGTGCCTGATAACTTTCATATCTGCATCACCTGTAGACCTGTTTCTGTTATCTATCTTTGCTTTTGATCATGTCCCTTGCTGTATCTTAGCACTCTCTTTTAGTTGAATGCCAGACATTTTATATAGAAAACTTTAGAAAACTAAGCAAGATTTTATCTTCCGGGGTCTCTGGCAGGCTCAGCGGGTAGAGTGTGCAACTCTTGATCTCAGGGTTGTGAGTTCAAGCCCCACATTGGGTGTAAAGCTTACTTGAAAATAAGATCTTAGACATTTTTTACTTAAAAATAAAATCTTAAACACTTTTTAAAAATTTTCCTGGTAATTGGTAAAACTAGAGAGAACATCTAATCCATTCAGGATTTTAACTAGAGTCTGGGTTTAGCCTAGAGTCTGGGTTTCAGTTTTATATAGTCTAGACTATCTCTGGCTTGGCCTTACTTAAGGGATCCTCAGTGAGAAGCCTACAGTATCAACCAGGGCCCTTCCAACTGTTAAAATTGCCAAAAGTTCTGCTTGCCTCTCAAGCATCCTGATTGACACTTTCTGCATAGCTTCTCTTAACTGCTTAAGTATGACGGAATTTCTCAAAGAGTTAAGTGTCTCCAACAATTGGGGTCACCAACTACTCTTCCCTATGCTCTATTTAGATAGTCCTTCAGAGACAAATTAAGGTAGCTGAAATACATATAATTGTGCAATACAAATGTATTTATGATAAATAAGTGTGTAATTGGTACAACTGAAATCTACATTTCTTTTTTTCTACTTTCTAATTGCTCTCAGAAGGCAGACTTTGATCTGCTATAAATTAGTCTGCCACTACTGAAGAACTCTCCCATTAGAACCTAAATTCCTTAAAATGTATCTTCTATCTCTATATCCCATCTTGGTAGACTGCCTGGCAGCTAGTTAGCGCCTAGTAAATAAATGGATAATCCATTTCTTTCTGAGTCCACAAAGTAAGCCCTCCAGGAATGAATTCTTGGTCTTGTATATAATATTCAATAAGTCACATAATTTGCCCATCATCATCCTGCTTAATTTCCCCACCCACAGCTGACTGCCAGTGCAATCAATCAGATTCTTCCTTCAAGAATTTAAACTAAGAAACATAGTATATAATGGTTGTTGTGGGCCCTGGGGTTGAAGGAGCCTGTGGAATTCTGGGCAGCAGCCATGTTGGAAACACAGGCAAGTGGAACGGAGCAGGGGCAGAACCCGCAAGGGGACACGAAGTGAGAGGACTCAGTGGGGCTGAGGGCTTGATCTTGCTGGAGCTCTAGGCCCCAAGAAGGCTGATATAATGTGGCTGCTATCCTTGCATTTTATGAGCTCCATATCCTTAAATCTATCCCTGCCTTTCTTCTGAATTAGCTTGAAAGGGCTTTCATAACTTCAACAAATTGAGCAGAGGCTAGGAGAACCGTAAAGAGACACAAAGAAAGCAGAAAGGAAAGAGGGATTATCTCCAAGGACCTGAGTTTTCGGGAGATCCAGCATGCCCATAATCATCCCGAGCCTCGCCACTCCAAATGTGGCCCACAGCCAAGCAGTGCGGTGTCACCTGGGGGCTTGTTAGAAGTGCCGAATTCTAGGGTCCCCAAGCCAGACCTACTGGACCAGAATCTGCTTTTAAACCAGATACCCTGGATCAATCATGTCAACTTTAAAGTTTGAGATGCACTAATAAACCTCGGGTTAAAAAACAAACAAAAACAAAACAAAACAAGTTGCCATTTACCGGTTGTGTAACCTTGGGCAAGTTGCTTGATTTCCCAGCGCCTTAGTTTCACAAACAGGGATGACAAATGCCTGCTCTTAAAAGACATGTGAGTCAAACGTGTTAATATATGTGAAGTGCTTACAACAGGGCCCAAGACAGAGTGAGCCATTTTTATCCCAACAGTGTTAGCTCCATTAGAAAAGGGATTTTTGTCTGTTTTTTTCCCGGCTCTAATTCCTGCACCTGCTTCCAGCACCATCCTTTGTTGTTAGTCCTTTGTTTCACTGTGTGAATCTTCAGTCGTCCAAATGGCCCCCAAGAAAAGGTTCCTTGTCCTTGTCGCTAAATGCCTACAGCTCAAAAGGGGTGCTACTGTCCTAGCAAAGGCAGGCATCTTCGGACAACTTTTTCTTCATTTTTCTTTTTCTTTTTCTTTTTTTTCCACAGAAATTATGGGTCCTTGCTGTAGTCAATAACAAAGGCTTCGCCTTACTTAGGATACAAGATAACAAGGTCTGCCTAACCAATTTACAGAGACCTGCACTGAAAAAGCCAACAAACTGGGATTCTAAACTAACAGGGCTCTAAGCAATGAATTAATGCATGTTCCTCATTTCCCTGCAGCGCAACTGTTTTATGGGAAAATGCAGCAAATCTGTTTGCATATGATTAACAACACGGGTCATAACTTTATCTGTTCCATAGACTCCTTCAGAGCTTCAGAAATTTGTCCAAGGTTTTGCCATAAATGATCTTGTTTCAGCTGCTAATCCCCTGCTATCTCAAAGTGAATCTGATACATTGTCAAACCTTGTGTCTGAGCCCAGACACCGTAAGGAAACACAGTGCAGGATGGGTGGGTGAAGGGCTTTGCAGTGGACAAGAATTGGGTCTGCGACTTGAGCAGTGCACCTCCTTCAAGGCACGGCTGCACAGAGCAGGCACAGATTTAGAGAAGCGAGCCTGGAGACACTGAGTGGAAGAGGCCACAGCAGGGTAGATACGGAGGAGGATAAAATGCTTCAAGGAATCATTCTGCTTCACCAAGGAAGGAGTGGCAAATTTTCTAACCACAGGTTATTCACCCTGATCAAAGACTTTTAGAAATAAAATGGCAGTTTCTTGATCATCCAACATGTGTAATGGCTTCGGATGAATTAAGCCATCAGAAGGCTGCAGCCTTTTAAGCAAGATTCCATAAATCTATCACTTTCAACTGCATTTGCCTCACCTGGTGATCCCGGCTGGACTCCCAGACAACTGGGAAGAAGGCACCAAGCATGGTTTCATACCCAAAGTGCTGGCTTTTTCTAAGTATCAATCAGCTCAGGGGAGCTGAACGTCCTCATACATCCTGATAGCTACCTAAGATTGGGGGAGTTCCCAGCGCAATCCCTCCAAGATTAGGAATTCACATGCATTCAATCAGCCTTTTAACCGATGGGTTGTCTTATAGGGTCATGAAAGGGAATGGGGGGCTCATCCTCTGTGCTGGGATTCTGAGGTCCGGAGGAGGAATAGCACTTCCGTCCCTTCCCAGAACGGAGCATGTTACTTGAGTATCCCTGCCTGGCCCTCTCTCTCCTCCTACATCCACTCACCCTCCTACTCCCCCAGGCAAGGGGGCTGGGGAGGAGTCCCTGATCCAGGCGAGCTTCTGATACACAGCCCCTCTCTGGGTGGAGGAATGCGGTCAAGCCCCTGCTGAAGGAGTCTCCGTCTTGTACACGTTCTGAGACTGTGCTCTCAGCGAACAGCTGACGAGGGGATGGGCAGTGTGCGCCCCCTCAGGAAGGTCTCATTACCCCGGCTGCTGGGAGTGATGCCAACCCTGCTTCCCTGGGAGCTCTGTCTGTGGCCACTCAGCTGCATGCTCCTCTTTCATCCTACCTGCAAGGACCACCTCCAGCCATGAAGTGGGGAGCCCCAGGCCACCCTGCTGGGCCTGGGAGAGGCTCCCGAGGAGCAGTGCAACTGATCAGGAAAGCAAAAGGAAGTCCAATTAGACCTTAGCACCAGACGACTTTTCTTAGGATAGCTTTATCCAGAATAAAGTGGGCATTTTTATCTCTGTCTGACTTGGGCTCATTTTTCGATCGGTTTGGGCTCACAGTAGAGAAAACAAGAGCACTCAAAGCTAGGTCATCCACTGACCTACTGACTGCTTTATAATTTCTAGGGACCCCAGTGCCCAGTGGGCAGAGCCTGTGTGACCTCCCTGTGAAGTGCCGGCCAGGATGACGGAGCTGCAGACTGTCTGGGGGCCTCTAGCCAAGACAGCAGAAATCAGATGAATCTCAAAAGGAGCAAGTTGTGAGATCCACCCTATCCTGGCCACTCCAGGAAGAACTGGCTGGAAGTGGCCGCCGGATCAAACAGTCTGGAAGAATGCAGCCCAGAGGCACCCCGACAAACTGATCCTATCAGCCTCCTGTCTGGAAAAAGCAGGTTGGAAAGAAAGAATCTTAGTCAAGCCCCCTGCGATGAGACCCGTGGGGAAACCATCACTCAAAGAGGTGTGAAAACTGAGAGCCTTGATTGCTAACTTAGACAGAATGTCCTGCCAACTCCCCTGGGGAGGACGGTTTCACAGGCTGTGGCAGACTGTGTCCCCGAGCCCCTGAGACAATGCCCTCCCGACTGAGGGGCTCCCATTCCCCTCCTGGTCTTCTTTTCACAGATCATACTGACACCCTTCTCTGGACCTGCGCTGACCCCATCATCCATAGAACAGGTGGCTGACAATTTTTAGGGGCCTTGGAAAGGCTCCTTTTCTTCCAAAACTCTTTCTCATCTGCTCTCCCTGTGTCCCCAGTTCCTTTAACAAAAGATCCTACAATTAAAGCAGCTTAAATTGGAACCATGGGTTATATCCAAAGGAAGGTGCACAGCACGTTTCTGATAAGGAAGGCCTTCTGGAATGCAGATATTGATGGAGAGGAGTGTAGAAGGGTCCCCGGCTCAGCCAGAGGTCTGAGAAGGCTGCAGGGACACGGCACAGGCCAGCCTGAGTTCGAGAGACATACCTTCGCCTTTCTAGTCCCACTGTTCTTCAGGCTGGGCTTAAGTATCCTCTCAGATTACATACACAGATTTTAATCATAGAGAATGTTACCTTTATTTAGTGCCCAAAGACCAAGATTTCTAAAACTTTGGTGTGTAGGGGAATTCACTGGGACTCTTGCTAAAATGAACATTCCAAGGCATCACCCCTGATCTTCTGATGAGAAATTTGGGGCAGGCTTAGGAATGTGCACAACTGGGGAGCACGTCATTCAGGAAAGTCCGAGGCTCGAGGTCTCAGGATTCCGCTTAGAGAAGCCCTGCCTCGCACGCTCTGAGTAGAGAGGTGAGCACAGAGTCCAAGGAGACGTGGGAGAGGGGATTCAAGTCACCAGGAGCCAGACCCGGGGCCTCCATCGCTCGTCCAGTCCAGGGCAAGGTCTGGAGCTCGAAACTCAAATAATGCCTCTCTCCCTTTCATCTAGGAAAAAGAAAAGTAACAGCAAAGCCTAAGGAGTAAGCCTATCACATGAGTGTTGTTTACAAAAAACTCCAAACAGGCCCCTTTAAATGGCATGTCTTAGGACAAAAGAACACAGTTTTCAAGGAAGTTACTTTCTAAAGAACAGACCATCTGTAACGACTGATGTGTCTCCCCAAATGGCTGACTCAAACTTGGAAACTGGAGAGAATGTGAGCGAGGGACACCGTGCTCCAACGGTGACCTGGTAGTTCATGCTCTCCCTCCCTGCACACCGTGTTGCCTTAGAAAGCATCACTGTGCCCCACGCCTTCATCTTGTTATCCACCACCCCCAGATGACGGGAAGGTGACTGCTGGACTGTACCTGTCTTCCTCACTTCTCAGAATCCTTCTGGGCCCACTGTAAGTCACGGTTACTTTGAACGAACAAATGAATGGAATGAGCATGAGCACTGGTATCAGTGGGTCAAGACCTCCCGAAAGGAACTTGGTCCTGGGATGATGACACTGTTACATTCTGGAAGGCTAGGAAGAGAGGCCAGGGAGGGACCCATCCTACCTAGTCACCTCCCTTCGTCTGGAAGCCCGGCCCCCAAAGCAATGGGAATGCACCAGTACACCGGGCCATTAAGCCTGACTTCTCTGCAAAGTTTGGGCCCAGGAGTTACGTACTGTGTGTCTGCTGTGATTAATCCTATGGCCTCTGAGTTCTTAGTTCATTACAGAATGGAGGCAGAAAGACCCAAGATCTTAAGCAGAAGGCAATTCTTAAGCTCACTGAAACTGAAAGGAGAGGGACAGCCACTGAAAACCCTGGTCCCTGGCATGTAGATCTCGCTGACTGGCACCCAAGGGCTGCAGGAATCCACACAGCAGACACTGCCTTGCCTCAGTCTCCTTAAGCAGCATCTTGCACAGATCAATAAGAGGGAAAATCAGAGGAGACCAGAAGAGGTTGGTGATATGAAATACACACAAAGAAAGATCCTTAGGAGCACCTGGGTGGCTCAGTGGGTTAAAGCCTCTGCCTTCGGCTCAGGTCATGATCCCAGGGTCCTGGGATAGAGCCCCCGCATTGGGCTCTCTGCTCAGCAGGGAGCCAGCTTACCCCTCCCCTCTCTCTCTGCCTGCCTTTCTGCCTACTTGTGATCTCTGTCAAATAAATAAATAAAATCTAAAAAAAAAAAAAAAAAAAAAGAAAGAAAGAAAGAAAAGAAAGAAAGATCCTTAAAGAAAATAAAGAGGCAGCAACACTTTTGCTGCAAATTCAAAAATGCATACACTCAGTTCATGGTCCCTTCTTATTCAACAAGGGACGGTTTCCCAAGGAAAAAAAACTGTTAAAAATGTAGCTGTGTCGCCACGATTTATAACTGGATCAGCGTTCTCAGGGAAGGCAGGGGCAGCCCCAGGGACACACAGAGACTTTCTCTGTCTCTGACCTTTGGAAGTTCGCCTAGTGCTTCATTTCCCCCTTGTGTCTCCAAGATTCAGGCCAAAGGCAGTCTCTCTTGGGGCTCTGACAAAGCCATGCATGCGAGTAAGACCTCCGAGTGACCTACAGGGAGCAGCTGATGAGAAACGGAAAAGTTCCAGTTACGTCTATTTCAAGCCACGCTTTTTTTTCGTGTCCACTGTAAGACAAATTCTAAAACACAACGGAAAGCAAAAGAGCAAACAAGCCAACAAATGAAGACCCGGATTAAACAGACTTCCCATTATGACAAGGCAGTTGGAAAAGAAGGTCGCCTTGGGAGATGGAATCTGCTACGGAATACAAAGGCCCAGTGTATGACCCCAAAAGCCATTAGGAAACGCTGAAATGTAGGTCTTGGGAATTGGCGCTCCAGATACAAGGCCAGGTCTACATACTTCCTAGCTTCCACCTTCCACTCCTTGTTGCCGTTCATTAAAATGGCATTTTACCAAAGAGCCTGGGTCACTCATTCTTTCTTTCTTCCCCACCCTCCCCCCACCCCCACCCCCCGCCAAAATACAATCACTGAGCCCTTCTATGTACCATGCCCTGTGTCAGGTATGAGGATGCATTTCAGAAGAATCTGGTAGGGTCCCTGGAATCGAGGCTATCCCTAGCTAGGTCGACCATGCCAACCTCGGCTCTTACCATGACCCGCCCCCCCCGGTCTGGCCCTCACCAACCACAGACATGCAGCCAGCTCTAGCAAGTCGTCTGCATACTCCTCTTCCCTCTGTCTACCTTTGCTCAGCCTGTTTTGTCTCTTGACATGGCATGGACAACAGCTGTCCTGGCCCCCCTCACCCTGTGGCGCAGTAGAATCCTACAACCTCCAGGTGACCTCCTCATTTCCCCTGAGAATATATCCTTGTCTCTCCTTTACTCCCATCCCAGTGTCACCCTCGTCTATGGCCTGTTCACACTTTTTCTTAGCTATCTCCATAACATCTCTCAGATCCATGCTCTTATCTACATGTTCCTCCTCCAGATGGCGAGGCTGGGGCCCAGAGAAGGGGATCAGACCCCCCACCCATCCCTCTCTTTAAGGTAGACGCAGCAATAACGGGCTCATAACCCGGGGCTTACTACGTGTGTGTTCAGTTTGATTTCAGTCTCTTAAATTCTTCCAAGACCATGGCAGTTGGAGTGAGGGTAGGCACACTGAAGAATTGTTTCAAGCGTAGTTTAAATTACACTCCTGTTGTCAATTTGTCCCCTTTGAGGATCTGGACCTGTTGACACTTTCAACATCTTGATATGTGCTTGCTTAATTAAGCAGTAGCACTAAATGTTTAGTAAATCTCACTCCTAATTATCTGCTTCGTGTCTCCAGTGAAAAAGGAATTATTTAATTTCTTCCCCTGAAACTTGAAATATGGGTTCCCTATGGTAGTACTTTCAGATCCAATTATTAAATTCCCTCTAACATTTTGGGGTTAACTAGTCAAATAAGAAATTGTAATTTCATCTTTGCCCCCTAATACTTTTAGGGTAACAGAGTTTTCCATTTGCTTTGTTCACTCCGTACATTTAAAGCTTATTTATATAATCTTGAGTCAAATAGCCATTTGGCTTATTAAAATATGTTATTTGGGGTCAGACTGAGATACTGATTAAATTGCAGGAGACAGCCTTTGCAAATTGCCTCTATTATTAGCGTTTTCACTGTTAATGAAGACATCTCCATCTGAAAGTAGGCAGATTCATTTTGGCTCAGAGTATTAGTCTGCCTCTGAGTCTGTGGGTGGCAGGACTGGGCTGAAAAGCCATCAAGGGTAACTTTTTATGAGGTCTGGGGAATTAAATTTGCTGTCCCTTAAGACCTCACTGGGCAGCTTCATCTCCCCATCGGGTAGTACCCCAAACTTCTACTCATACTCTTTCATTTCCATTCTGATCTGTTGTTTCCATCTGATCAGTTGTTTGGCCAACTACAACGTTTTTAAATCACAGTGCTGGGTACAAGGCATTCAGGACTCCACCTCCCTACTATCCCTGGAGTTGGGCAGGACCTTACCTTGTTCTTCACTTCATTGTGTCTCACCCGCACTGAGGCCCACATCTGCATCTCACCTGCTCATGATGAATGAGCAAGAAGATGTTACCTACACATGACTGTCATTGGAGCAGAAGACACAAGGCTCACAGGGCCCCTGGGGATCGAGGTGACTGCAGCTGGTCCTCACCTAGACACTGTGCTTCTCTGAATGTCCCACAGACTGACCTTCTGGGGCTCCGGGCAGAAAGCTTCTCCCTCCAGTGCTGCCTTCCACTAAGAATATTCTGCTTTGTCTAGACAGCCAGATGGGCTGGTCTGGAGGTGTTTGAATCAACACCAACCCAAACTAGCTCCTTCTGTTGCCCCAAATATTGGCTCCATCCCTACCCCTGCCTTTAGACATTCTCCCTCCTCCCCACCCGCCATGGTTTCAGCTGTCTGACTCAGAAATCAGTTCTCACTAGCCGGATCAGATAGGGACTTCAGCTCCTCACGCCTGTGTACTTACCTGACAGGGTGGCCTCCAGCCATCTTACTCTCAAACCTAAATGCCTCCTATGGACCAGCTGTGGGCACCACCCTGCTCATACTACTGAGATAGACCTCTGTGTGCCATCCCCAAGCTCTCTTTCTTGCCCACACCCAGTTGATTACTAAAGACTTCCCATCTGACCTCTCCACGTCCCTCCATTCCTCCTGTCAAATGTCGTCCTCTTTCATTCCAAGCCTGGGCAGCTACAAAAGGCTGCCTCATCCTCTAGTCTGGTTCCCCAAATCCATGCCCTGACCAGCCAACGCAGGGATCTGTCAGAAGGTTCTAATACTTTCTGGGGTTTTCCAAGGGCTAAAACAGAGATTCCCCCAAACTGCCTGATGATCAAATCATCTAAACTTCATGTTAAATATTCAAATCCCATCCCAGGCCTAGTAGACTGGGATCCCCGGGGGCAGATGTTTGGGAATCTTGGGATTGTTACCAGTAGCCCCAGTGATTCTTATCATTTAGAGGAGATTGAGAAGAACAGCCTACAAAATCAAGTGTAAATTCCTTAATATTCAGGACAAGCCCCTCCACCTTCACCCCTGCCTGACTCCCCCAGTTATCCACGGCTGCCTCGCCCCAGCTCAGACTCCAGACCCACAGTGATAGCAGGCCCACTCGCTGAGATGCTGCCTCCTCCCATTTACCGCTGCAGAAATGGCCCTGCCTTCTCCCCCATCCTTGGGGGCGCTCCCGTGTGTTGAATGAATGCCCCGTGCACACCGTGTTCATTGCACATACGTTACCCTCTAACATCCTATTTGTGTATCAGCCACCCCTACAGACAGATCTACCCAGATATACCCATATGTCCCAAGTTTCCAGCAGGGCAGGGACTCAATAAAATGCCAACCAAGTGAAGGGATAAAGGAGCCCACCCAGCGCCGCTGAGCACCGCAGCCCACGCGTGATTCCCCGAGGCACTGTGTTCACTGAGCCCAGCAAAGCTTCGTCCGCCGAACGGATCGCATCTCTGGAGGCCGCCGCTCATGTCCTCATCACACTCGCCCCTCTCCTCTAGTTTGAGTCAATCTTTCTGGAAATGAGGTTCCCTAAAAGGACTATTGGAGTCCCCATTAGTCGCACCAGTGCAGCGCACACGACACAGCCGCCTTCCTTCGCAGGGACACCGGGCCAGTCTGCACATGGACGGAAATCATGGCGGTGTCAGCCCTGCAGCGTGGCCCTGCAGACATGGGGCTCATTCGCGGCCCCTGTCACCAAGGTCCTATCGCAGAGACAGCCTCTCGGCCTCTCGTGGACCATCCCACTGTGCCTGGGCTGTGCTTTCCCTGCGTGCTGTTGTTTCCCGCCTGTATTTCTGACCTCTCCGGATTCGTTTTTATTATGTTTTTACTCCTTGCTGACATGAAAAACATTTCCCAATTTTGCATTTTCTGTGAAGTTCATTAGGGTGCCATGTGCGCCTTTTTCAATGTCGTTGATTAAACAATTAAATGAAATCAGACCTAACATTGGCCCTCCTCATTTCCAGATATTGGCTTCTCCAAAGGGTTCCAGTTCCCTGTGTCACTTAGGACTTTTTTTTTTTTTTTTTTTTTTTTTATTTGCCAGAGAGAGAGAGGGAGAGAGAGCAAGCACAGGCAGACAGAATGGCAGGCAGAGGCAGAGGGAGAAGCAGGCTCCCTGATGAGCAAGGAGCCCGATGTGGGACTCGATCCCAGGACGCTGGGATCATGACCTGAGCTGAAGGCAGCTGCTTAACCAACTGAGCCACCCAGGCGTCCCCACTTAGGACTTTTTGATCCATTTTCTCTGCCCACAGGTCTTCGTGCATAACATTCCTTACCTTTCCTTCTACCTCCATGTAATAAAAATAACACCGTCAGGTTCATCTGATAGGACTTCTCCAAAATAAACTGAGCATGGCTCCTTGGTCCTCTAGAGGGTCACACATTTCAGTTTTCATTATTTATCATTTCATTTTGTGCCACTCAGCACCCATCCCTACAGTCAGAAGCCCTCCCTCCCACGATCTCACACAGACATGATTTGCAGATAAGCCCCGATTTGTCAATTCCCTATTCTTCAAAATCCACACTTCTCCATCACGTTTTACTGACATGCACAGTTAAAACATAAAATGGCAAGTCGTGCTTTGCCTCAAATTCATACAACTTATATTTCTTAGCCACACATTTTCAGCGATGTCTCCGGGGGAAATTGCCAAGACAAATCCTTATGTTAGTGCAAATTTTTTCCCAATAACTTGTTATTTATTTTTTTTTTTCATACACATGCTCAAGGACTCACCCCAAATTGGGGGAAACTCAAAAAAATAGAGAGCAAAGTAAACAAATAATACCACAGGTATTGGGATGCGCTGGTTTGGTTTGGTCTTGGGCTTTCTGTTCCTTTTATTACTTGGCATGACATTTATAAAGCATTTTATAAGCACATGGATAGCGAGCCGGACTTTGTAAGGAGCCACCATGTCAGGGACACAGCAGGGATGTGACAGGTTGTGGTTTATGTACAATTCCCTGAACACCCCTTGTTAAGTGCATCTCTCCTCCCCTTCAGCAAATTAGATCAAAGCATAAGTGATAAGGACTGATGTACGATCACACCCTTGACTCCACTGTAACACATATAAACAATTTAAAGACGCTAGACTTCAATCAGCATTCATGAAAATTTAGTTGTGGTGCCACCATGATATCCAGGAGTTTCACGTATTCAACAAGCTGGCAAGTGAGCTTTCCCAGTAATGACCTTTCCAACCGGTAGGCCCACTAGCCATATTTCCATCCCTTTCCTCCTCAGAGGACAGCAACATGTGACCTTTTGTATGTGGTGATCACTCCCAGGTCAGAAAGAACTCCAACTAAGGAAAAGTCTGATGTCCTGGAGAACGCTAGAGGCTTTGAGACAGGAATTCTGAGGCACCTGCCTAGAAAAGCATATGATGGGATGAAGTTGCCCTAGGCCCTAATCTCCTTACAACTGCAGTGTTTCAAAACGAAAAGCTCTTTGAATATCCACCTGCCGGTTTGTTCATCTCTTCTCTGAGGCACGACTTTTACAGACCAGGAACTTGCAGAAAACCTCAGCCCCCTCCGATAATCTCTTTCTCTGACCTACCTCGAAGGTGCTGCATTGAATCGGGAAGCCAGAAGCCACAAACTTGAAACAACGTCCAGGTTGCAACTTACAACAAGTTTGCTCCTACAAACACCAGACCAGACCAATCAGAGCCACAGTGGACCCCAGCCCTGACTTTCGACTTTGTCCTCTTGTTATAATGCTAAAAATCATGGCCAGGGATAGAGACTTGACATGCAAATAAAATGTTGTCAACTGCACCTGCGCACCCAAGTCCCTGTATTTCCCTACCTTTACGTGCGACATATATACATGACGTCACTCCTTTCCTGCCTCAACTCCTCCAAACACTTGCCCAGCCCTTGCTCGGGGAGGAGTCTGGTATCCCTTTCACTAAGGCTGTCTCTCCCATGCCCAGGCCTGAGCTTGCAGTAAAGGCTATCCACATCAACTTTGGCCTGTGTCTGTTTCTACCTGGGAGGGTCAGAGAACCCTAAAGTCAGTAACACCTTGGCTAAAAAAAAAAAAAAAAAAAAAAAGAGTAGGAAAGTTGGTTTTCAAAACTTTAGGCTATCTCTGACAAGTTTCTAGGATGGATTTTTTTTTTTATTATTATTAAGACTAATTTTTTTAGGGGCGCCTGGGTGGCTCAGTGGGTTGGGCCCCTGCCTTCCGCTCGTGATCCCGGAGTCCTGGGATTAAGCCCCGCGTCAGGCTCTCTGCTCGGTGGGGGGCCTGCTTCCCCCTCTCTCTGCCTCTGCCTGCCACTCTGCCTACTTGCGATCTCTCTCTGTCAAATAAATAAATAAAATCTTAAGAAAAAAAAAAGACTAATTTTTAGAGCAGTTTTAGGTTCAGAGCAAAATTGAGGGGAGGATACAGAGATCTCCCATACCTCCAGCCCCTACATACGCACAGCCTCCCCCACTGTGAACACCCCACCAGAGGGATGCATTCGGTACAACAGATGAAACTACAATGACACATCATAATGACCAGAGTACATCATTTACTTTAGGGTTCACTCTTGGTGTGGTACGTTCTACAGGTTTAGACAAATTAATAATGACACGTGTCCACCATTATCGTATCATACAGAATGTTTTCATTGCTGCAAAGTTCTCTGTGTTCCATCTGTTCATCCCTCCCTCCCCCAAACCTCTGGCAACCACGGATCTTTGTACTGTCTCCATAGTTTTGCCTTTTCCAGAACGACATATGGTTGGAATCACACAGTACTCAGCTTTTCAGACTGGCTTCATTCACTGCACAGAAAGCATTTCAGGTCCCTCCATGTCTTCATGGCTCGATAGCTCATTTCTTTAGAATGGATTTTTTAAAGTGTTTTAAGAAATTTAAAAAGGAAACGGTAGATTACTAAGAGCCATTGGCAGGTCAATCCCAATTGCTTTTCTGATAGGTTTACTAGCGGGGATCATGAAAAAGTCACAGATACCTCAAAGCTGGTTTTTCAGTAGAGAACTGACCGTCCCTAGCAGTGGCCATGTGGGAAAATATGGTCAAGATAAAGCCCAAATGGTTAAATTAAAATTCCTAGCGCTGTTAACAAAAAGAGTACAGGTAGATGACTCACTTCCCCCAAAGTCCTGGTCAATGCAATAAGGTTAGCTAAAACAGTGACATATCAATTTGCAGACATTCTTGAGAAGCAACTGAAAAAGTCTATATTAAAAAAAAATAAGTCACTATGTTGCCAAATGCAAGCCAACTTTTCTATACATCAGTAATAACCAATTTAAAAGAGGTGTGTGTGTGTGTGTGTGTGTGTGTGTGTATGCATGTAAGGAGAAGGGATAGATCCCATTTACAAGTGTGCAATACCTAGAAATAAACATACTAAAAATATTCCAGACTCATGTTAAGATATCTTTTACTGAAAGACTTAAAAAAAAAAACCACACGGCATGCATGAAGGAATCTACTAGTTCTGTGGATAGGAATATTTAAAATCATAAAGACATTGGGCATCTGAGTAGCTAAGTAGGTTCACCATCCGACTTCTGATTTTGGCTTAGGTCATGATCTCGGGTCTTAAGCCCCACACTGGGCTCTACACTGGGAGTGGAACCTGATTAAGATTCTCTTTCCCCCTCCCTTTGGCCATTCTCTTTCTCTCTCTCCCTTTCTTAAAAAAAAAAAAAAAGGAAAAAGAAAAAATCATAAAGACCATGCCAAAGTAATTTATAAAGTCAATTAAATTCCAATAAAATCAAACCCCAACATAATTTCTACAAAACTATGTAAGATCAGCTGAAGGAAAAACTAAATGAGACTAGGCAAAACATTTATTTAAAAAATAATGAGACTTGCCCTATCCTCTAATAATTAAAATAGTGCTTTATCTGTGAGTATGGAGTTTGCATTTAAATGTAGGAATTTTGCTCATGACATCATAGCATTTCAAAACAGGGAAACTTTATCTGTTCAATAGATAATGTAGGGACAAAAAGACAGCCATTTGGAAACAAAAAGTTAGTTAATTATTCCACACCTTATACGAAAATGGATTTCAGGGGTGCCTGGGTGGCTCATTCATTGAGCATGTGCCTTCCACTCAGCTCATGATCTCAGGGTCCCAGGATCGAGCTCTGCATTGGGCTCCCTGCTCAGTGGGAAGCCTGCTTCTCCCTCTCACATTCTCCCTGCTTGTGATCCCTCTCTCGCTGTCTCTCTGTCAAATAAATAAAATCTTGCAAAAAAATGGATTCTAAAGAGATAAAGGAGTAAAAGTTTCTTTTAATCCTTTAAAAATATTAAAGAAAAATACAGAAAATACTTTTGTAAGCATGGGTGGGAAATACCCTCCCAGATAATATATGAAATCAAGGTACCATGTGCAATTTATTGAATAAATTATATCTCAGTAAAAAAATACAACTGAAAACAGGAATATCATAAAGGGAAAAAGAAACCTGGCAAATTTGACAAAATAAATAGCTTGAAAATGTAAAATATCCATGTGGTTAAAAAAAATAAACAAAGTGTAAAGATAAGTAACAAATAGGAAGAAAATTTTGTACTATACATAACAGCTAAAGAATTAATGATCAAAAAAATATATATATGTATGAAAAAGACAGCAAGCAACTGAAAAATAGGCAAAGGTTAGGGACAGGCAATTGACAGAAAACTTTCTTTTAAAGGTTTATGTATTTATTTTTAAAGAGAGAAACAGAGAGAGTGAGAGAGAGCACGAGTGGAAGGGACACAGAGAGAGGGAGAAAGAGAATCCCAAGCAGACTCCATGCTGAGCGCAGAGCCCACAACCTGAGAGAAACAAAGGGCTCAACCCCACAACCTGAGACAAAACCAAGGGTCAGGCACTTGACTGGCTGTGGCACCAGGAGCCCCAACAGAAGAAATTTTTTTAAACAGTCAATAAACATATGATGAGATGTTCAACCTCACTAATAATTGAATACAATAATTAAAATTAAATTGTATTGAATATAATAATCGAAATTAAAACAACAATGAAATATTCTTTTTCCCATCACCAGGATAAATAATGAAAAAGATTAATAATATCCATCGATAATGAGGCTTCAAGGAAATAGACCCTATCATGCAATGATGGTCAGAGTATAAATTGTAAAATCTTTTTGGAGAGCATATGGACATTGTCAAAAATTTAAATATGCATGGACTTAGGCCTAGCAATTCTCTTTCCAGGAATTCAAAAGACACACTTGAAAATGTGTAGAAGGATGTTCACTGAAGCACTTGTTATGTTAATGAAAAATTGGACGTTTCTGAGACTTCATCACTAGAGGGATGATGGCATACAGTTTGGTGTCATCTGACTATGTAATATCACTTACAAAAAAGAGCATAAATAACATCATTGTCAATACTTATAAGGCATGAAGTGTGGTGTTATTGGAATATATGTGTGGGGGCAGGCACTAATGCCCACAGAAGAGGGACTTGATGGAGGCAGACCACACCATGGACAATGATTACCTCTGGGGACAGCAGTGCCCCTGAGGATGTTAGGATGTAATCTCGGTGGGCTAGCATGCACAAAGAAGTCCTGAGGAAAGAGGAAGGATAGACAAGCGCCTCGAACGAGATGTACAATTGGAATAGGCCAAGGAAAAAGAGATGACTTCTCCCAGAGAAGGTTACGTTATCGACCAAGTCTTGCTTCCCTCATGTATTGGTAGCAAGAAGTGCCATCAAAAGGTGTTCATTCGGGGGCACCAGGTGGTGGGTATTGTAGAGGGCACGGATTGCATAGAGCACTGGGTGTGGTGCAAAAATAATGAATGTTGTTATGCCGAAAAAATAAAAATTTAAAAAAAAAAAAAAAAAAGGTGTTCATTCATTCACCAGCCAACCTCCTTTGGCAACGGTGAGATGAGAAGACACAGCGTGTCAACCATTCTTCCTGGGACTTTACAGTGGAAGACCAGCAATTTTATCTCACATTAAAAACAATGCAAGAAAGGGAGTGTGACAGTCCATGGTCAAGGGCAGGGGACAGGGGTAGTGTTAAAAGCATTCCTGAGGGGTGCTTGGGTGGCTCAGTGGATTAAGCCTCTGCTTTCAGCTCAGGTCATGATCTCAAGGTCCGGGGATTGAGCCCCGTATCGGGTTCTCTGCTCAGCGGGGAACCTGCTTCCCCCCGCCCTCTCTGCCTGCCTCTGCCTACTTGTGATCTCTCTCTCCGTCAAATAAATAAATAAAATCCTTTAAAAAAATAAATAAAAGTATTCCCGAGAAAATTGCTCTGCTCCTGTGAATGGCTTGAGAAACCTTCAGGAAGGAGAGCAAAGTGAGTTCCTTAGAACAGAGGGACTCCGGAGCCCAGAGGAGGAAAGGCGCTCACTCCAAAAACACTTGTGAGAATTGCTATTCAGTGTTATAGCCCAAAAGTATTTGCCCACAGGACTTTTCATTGTGTTTGTTTTTGTTCTGGTTTTCCGTATAACAATTATTAATATGAGGTGAAGATTTAGGAAAATAAGGCTCATGGAAATGAGCAAGGAAAAGGGCCTGGGGAAATGGTGCCCCAGGAGGTTGGAGCCAGGGGCCTCTTCCCCGCCTTGGGCCTTACGGAGAAGGACAGTGAGCCAAGCTTCCGCACTCTGCCCCCAGCATGGGACAGACATGTTCCAACCTAAACAAGCCAGTCTGCTTTCAGGTCATTTATGTAGAGTCACCTTTTCTTAACCTTCCTGGTGTAGTCCCCTTGAAGCCTACGTGGAATGCTCTAGAAGGTATGGTCATCACTTTCTAAGGTTTCTGATCGTCCCATTGAAAAACCACAGCCCTTCCCAGATGCTGAGACAGTGCGAGGAGCAGGAGGCTCTGAGTTAGGGCAGAGGCAGCTGGGGAGGCCCAGCTCTGCTGTGAGATTAGAACCACTTCCAGGGCCTGTGGGGGATGAGCGTGAGACCGACAGAGAGACAAGGGAAAGAGGAAGTGAAGGGAAGGGGAAGGAGGAGGGGAAGGAAGAATCAGAAATGGGAGGTCCAGGAGATGGAAAGAAAAGGAGAGGAAGAAGAAAAAAGAGGTTCAGAGAGTGGGAACAGGAAGGAGGGAGGGAGGAAGGGGATTAGGGGGAAGGGGGAGAAGGAGGACAAGGGTCTGTATTTCGAGTGAAACCTTATGAACCACCTCAGGTTTGGGGAGCAAGTACCTAAGTAAATGTTCTAGAAGGAACCCACCTTCACTCCATGAAAGTAGATTCACATTAAATGTGAAAAGTGAAGATGACGGCACTTGAAGGCAAGGAACTTTTCATCTATTCTAATTGGCACAGAGTCCTTACTACCAAGAGATGTAGTGTACAATTCCAGAATATACTGTGACATAAACATAAAAAGGACACGTATAAGATCTTGTGTTTCAGAGCCAAGTGATATTCAGAGTGAATTCCCTCCTTGGCCCTTGGTCATCTGATGCATTTTTCTGTTTTCTGTGCCAAAAGATATATTTATACTAATAGTCATTTGTTTTCTTGAATGAATTTGCTTAGGGAGAAAAAAATACACATTTCAGCTAATACATCATTCCCTGCTTAAGAACATGATAATGAGGAAACTCCAAAGGCAAATAAAGTTGTACTAACCACTCTCTACATAAATTATCTGCTTTAACACGTCCCTTATTCATACAGGATATTAAAAATACTCCTTCTTCTTCCATTAAAAAAAAAAAACCCTTCACACCTGAGTTTTATCCTTTCAAAAAAAAGAAAAGCTTATCAAAGCCACATCACTAATGCCTTTACTATTATATTACATGTATATAATAAAATTAGATTCTTTCTCACATTTGAGACCATCAGCTTTACTTTGTGATCCTCTTAATCTTGTACCAGACCAAATTCAAGTTCAAAGCAATCAAAAATGTAATATTTAGCACACCATAACTAGTCTTACTGAAACAGTAGAACATTTGTGATAAAAAAATGATAACCTTCGAATGTGGGGCTTGGTAGCAAAGATGTTCCAGAACACAGCCGATACCTCCTATCTTTCTTCAGGAAGAGTGGGCTACTTCTGGTCCTTTGCCCACTTTTAGATGAATTTCTCAGTGAGATGTTGCCAGGGGCTTAGACCAGTTCCTCTGGGCAACAGATCAGAGCCACCAGCATACCCTGCTCCGAGGCCTGGAAACTGACATCAGGATTTCCCGACGCAGGCCTCCCCCACTCCAGCCTAAGCAACCAAGGCCGCACGGATCTGAGCTGGAGGCAAAGCACACACAAAGCCAGTCCAATCTTTTAGACATAAAGGTTTTGCCCAGGGCCATGTTGGGCAGGATGGGGCCAGGCACTTGCTAGCCCCAGTGTCCAAGGAAAGATTTGTCCTTATCCCCAAGCCTAGTTCACGTGGCTGTGGCCCACAGAAACCATGAAGATGCATTCTAGCCCAGCAGAGCCATCTGGGGGCCCCTATCTCGCCAATTAGAGGAAGGACCACTGATCTGTGCCCCCCTTGTCTCCCCAAAGAGCAGAGAGGCCCTTACCTCTCATTTCCGTCGCTGAGGAACCGTTGGACCAGGCGGTCCACTTATTCCTGTGCTTGCTGATTTCCTGGACTTTGCAGACGTAATGCCCTTGATCTGCTGGCCGGAGGGTCAAAACAGAGAGTGTGTAGAGTGCCCCGCGCCTCTCCTCCAGGAGGCACAGCCTCTGCCGGAAGGCGCTGCGGCTGTAATTCCCGTAGTACTGCACCACCCGGAGTTTGGTCATCTTAACCATCAAGGCTTCCTGGGCATTGGGGCGTGCGAAGAACCAGCGCACGGCCAGCAAGCTGTCCTTCCGTCTCTTCTGGGAGACATGGCAGAGAAGAGTGGCATTTTCCCCCTCCAGGTAGTCAACCACAGGCCCCGGGGACACGGTGACATTGAGGGCCCCACACACCTCTGCAGAGAAAAAAGGAAGATGATGAGCATGGCCACCGCCTTTCTCCGGAAGGACACACTGTCCGTCTTTTCTCCAGGAGCCATCTGCATGGCCAGAGGGGCAAGCCACCCTGATCCCCTCCACGCTCACTCTGTGCCTTTGTGGTGGACAGGAGAAGCCCTTCTGGAGCATGGCAGGGACAGGGGGTTTCTGTGGGCTCCCACATCCTCATCCATGGGACAGTCCCATCCACATGAAAAGCCCCTGACCACTTGGCCCAGACATAGTTGAAAATGTTCTTCAATTAGTTGGTGACATTCAACACTTGGGAAATTTCACATAAAGATTTGGGTTTTTGGAATCCCTTAAACATTTCCAGCGCACATCCCATCCACCAGCCTGCCTTCCAGGGTCCACTTTTGATCAGTTTCATCGCCTGCCTGAGACAGCAATGTTGTGGGTCCAGGAGCTGCCCTTCAAAGTCCCTTGCCCTGTCTCAGTGATTTCCACTGTAACCAAGGCAGAGCATCAGTGCTGGTCAGGCAGACATCGAACTAGAACCAAAGAGCTGGAACAGCAGAGGTTTCTCAGTGTCTTACTCTAAGTCTTTTGTAGACTTAGGGTCCACGGTCTCAGAGCTACAGTGCAGGAATAAAGAATGAAGGAACCCAGGAACAGGGAGGAGGGAGAGAACCCCCCAGCAACTGAGAAGATGCTCCAAAATTCCAGACCTGGTCTACTCCTTCCTGTCCTTTGTTTTTTGCTTTAGATCCACTCTAAGGTCTGCCCCTCCTGAATTGCCCTTCTGCCCCCCAAGCTGATCTTGGAGGGAGCCACCCCAACACCCATCCAAAGCAGCCAGACCAGCAGACCTCACACAGAGGCCTCCCCCCTGGAAGACTCACTACATGGTGACAACAGGGACTGAGCCGTGTGGCCGTCCTGCCTTGGAGCTCACCGCTGGAGTCGTCAGCTGGCAGGTGGAACCCAGAGGCTGTTTCCGAACAGAACCTGACGGCCAGTGCGTCTTTACCCCGGGTCCCCCATCCTCCCTCTGCACTGCCAGCTGCCCAACCCCTGCCTGCCCCACCACACCAGCAGGGGGCCCTGGGGTCACCTCGAGCCACGGCTCTCAGCCCCAAATGTCACCTCTGATCACATGAAGGGGCTTGGGTCCTGATGTGAGGGTCAGCAAAAGCTTTGAACTCTGGCCAATGCTGCAGGTGAGCAAGGAGGAAGGATGAAAAAGTGATCAGGAAAGACCAGAACCTTCCACTGGGAAGAGGCCGTGAGTCAACAAGGTGAGGCCCTGTGTCTGTCGGGGTTGGAAAGGCTCCTGAGAAAAATATTCTTCACGGAAGAAGTCCAGGCAATAACCTCATCCTCCTAAATGGCTTCCGCTGTTGTGTTCATAAACTGCATATGTTCAGAGATAGGACGGAAGGGTCCACTTCCTCTCATTTTCTTTCCCAGCTCTCAGAAGCCAGGCCCACCAGGACACTCCAGCACACTCCAAGGTCCATCCTTAATCACCTCCATTAAGTACCTCTTGCCATGTAAGGTAACATTCACAGGTTCCAGGAGTTAGGACACAGACCTCGTCGGGGGCCATCATTCAGTTTTCCCACATCCTGATAATCTCTCGTTACCTTGAAAAATAGATGGTTCTAAACTCACAAGAAAAAGGTTGGTGCTGGGCTGGACTGTCCTTGTGGAAAAGAATGAGACTGTCTCTGTCTACGGCCACAAAGGACAAAGCCAGCCCTGGAACATACTTGGTGAACAAAGAGCATCAGCAACTAAGGAAAGTGCAGGTTCTCTAGTAACGACCTCCCTGTGACAGAAAGCGCTCATGTAGGAAAAAAGAAGAGGAAATGCTCCCACTGTCTCCCCTGCATCTCATGCATCTGCCCTACACCTAGCCCAGATGCTCTATTAAATTAGTCCAAGTCCCTCCAGACTGCTAAGGCCCTGTCTGAAGTCCCCACGGGCCACAGCAGGGACACGAGGCTGACCCACTCCAGCAGCTGACCCGGGGATCAGGGATCGGCAGACAGAGAGCGAGTGGCAGCTGGCTTCCAGAACTGAAGCCCAGCTTTACCCGCCCTCAAGGGCCCCCACCCCTGGAGTCAAGGGGAGAACTGGGGAAGGCAGGAAATTGAAACAAGATGGGTGGGATGAGCGAGCCCAGACCCTACACCCCAGTCTCCTCCCATTAACGCTGGGTGAAGGAGGGATTATTTATAGTGACTGAAACCAGGAGAATGTGCCAAGTGCTCGGTTCCCATGGGAGGCCAGATTCCATCCTGGAGGCAAACGAGTAACCCTTCCACTTCTGCAGCTCAGACCAGGAGTCAGCAGCTCTCTGGAAAGCCAGTGGATGGAACCATCTGCCTAAAAGGACCCCTCCTTTTCTCTTTACCAGGGCACCTCTCCGCCTTCATTTAGCCCTATATCCTCTTACAAATGGTTCATGCAGGCTTCTCCCAGCAAAGTGCAAAGATCCTAATTCATATATATGTTGGAAGCCCGAATCCTCACTCTTCAGAATGTGACTGTCTTCGGAGATAGGACCTTTCTAGGGGTGATTAAGTTAAAATGAAACTATTAGAGAGAGCCTTAATCCAACATGCACGATGTCCTTATAAGAACAACTCTGGACACGGATACGTGCACGCACAGAAGGTTGCCCATGTGAGGACAGAGGGAGCACATGGCCATCTGGAAGCCAAACAGGGAGCTTCGAGAGAAACCAACCCTCCCAACACCTTGAACTCACACTTCAGTCCTCCAGGACTGCGGGGAACAAATGTGTGAGGTTCATGGCACTTTGTTCCGACAGCCCTAGCAAGCCATACAACCTTGTTGATAGGAAGGCTCGTTTCGGCCACACTCCCGTCACCAACCCAGATATTTACACCCACCGTCAGCCCAAAAGCATGAGCTACTGAAATTCAGGGCCAAGGGCCCCTCAGGGGCGTAAAGTTTTGCTAGAGAACACAGGCTCTCAGTTGTCTCCAGGCCTGCGATGAGCCTTCCTTGAAAACCAGGTGTTCCCGGTAGCACCCTTTCTTTGGCACTGGAGACGGCTGGTTGAAACCCAACAAACACAGCTCCTGTGCTGGCCTGAGTGGGGAGGGGACACTGCAGCTAGAGGCCCCAGTGCCTAGCAGATGCCAGCTGAACTAGATATTTAGTTAAATACTAGAAAAGACAGCATCACTCGGCATCTGCCTCACTGCAGCCAGCCCCCCCCAACCGCCCCGCCCATGCTCAGCAGAGAACATAGCAGGTGGGAGTCAGGAGGGTAGGAAGCAAGATCAACACCAACCAACGTATGGAGTCAGGCTGGCCAGAAGGGAGTGTCCGTGGGAGTCCAGGCCTTTCTCTTCTGGATCTGTCTGAATGACAGAGCATACACCCACCCTGCAGGGCAGAAGGGCAAGCCAAGCAAACAAGGACCAAGCCAGCTCAAGACGGGAGGATGAGTGTCACCCTCCAAGCAGGGTGGTCTCCCCTCTCCTGGCCTAGGATGGAGAATTGTCAAAAACTCTCACCCAGAGAAGAACTGAATTTCTTGCTTTGTGACCCTGCATTGCAGGGAACTGAGATGGGAGGTAGATTCCCCAACCTCCCCCCTTCCACCCCACACCCCACCCCGCCCCAGGCAGCTCTGTGCCCAGGGTTCCCACTTCCTCCAGCTTCTGTCCCAGCCTATGCTTTGTTCACTTAATCACTCAACAAATACTTCCTGAGCAACAGCCTTGAGCCAGTCATTGCACAAAGAAGACAGCATTCCTAACCTCATGGACCTGAGGGTCCAGAAAGACAGCCGGTGCCAGGGGAAAACAACACAGGAGGAATGACAAACAGTGTCACATGGTACAGAGAAAAGTTGCAAGGCTTTTAAAAATCAGGGCAAGGTCCCGATCTAGTCTGTGGGGTCAGGGAAGACTCTGGGGAAGTGACTGTGAGCTAAAGGCTGAGTTGGGGTTAATGACATAAAATTCAGGAGAGCAGGGGAACCTGTGTGGTTCAGTGAGTTAAGCATGTGCATTCGGCTCAGATCATGATCCCAAGTTCCTGGGATCAAGCCCACATCCAGCTCCCTGCTTCTCCCTCTTCCTCTGCCTGCCACTCCCCCTACTTGTGCATGCTCTCTCTCTCTCTCTCTGTCAAAAAAATAAGTAAATAAATAATTTTTTTAAAAAATTCAGGAGAATAGAAAAGAGTGACCTTCCTGGGAGAGAGGGGGTGCCACCTGTGCAAAGACCCTGAGGCACAAGGAAGGTAGTGCAGGCCAGAGGGAGAAAGCACAGCGTCGTCTGGTGAAGGGCACCACACAATGGCCCAGAAAGCCACCAGGCCTGCCGGTAGATCTCAGGAGGGAAATTTCTACCCCAATAAGGACCCCTCTGAGGCCAGTTCTTAAAGGAGGAATACGACAACATGGTCAGGGTAGAGGGTGAATGAAACAGAGCAAACGGGATTCTGGCCACAAGGATCCCTCCCCCAAGTGGGCTGGGCACTGGGATTCTCACAGCCCAGCCTTTCACAGTGGCTTCATGGGGCCGGGCAGAGAGCTGGGGGTTGGTGTTCAATAGAGCAGGGCTGGAAACTTGGTGCTATTAGATGTGAGGCCCTGAGAGCCTCAGTTTCCTCCTCTGAAAAAATAGAAAATGATGCCTGGCAAGGTGAGTGTCAGCTCCAATGAGGAAATACCTTCAAATACTAATATTCGTCTTAAGCTCTGAAAGCCAGACAGGAGAAGGCAACAGAGAGTGACACGTGCCGACCTGTGAACAGGGCGGGCTTCCGGGGTGTGTGAGATCCACAGTCATCCGGGGCCCTGCACTGTCAGGGGCCCACTGCTTGGTTCCATCTCTGTTGTCACTCTCTAGAAATTTTGAATCAGGGACTGCACATTTTCATGTTGCACTGAATCCCACAATCTATGAATTAAATTTCTGCAGAGAGGATTTCTGGGGTCTAACCCTCTTGCTCCCTTTTGTATACCGTCATGAGAAGGACTAATGGAGCTCTGAAAACAGCTTAAAAGTACATCCCTGTACCAAACAGTATACAACCTACTCATCTAGTATAAAGCCCGGGCCTCTCCCTCCAGCCCTGGCCACGAAGTGGAGGAGGGCAATTTCCAGCTGCAGGGAATTGTAGGACTTCTGACAGAAACAAGGCGCCCACATGGCCTGGGACCCAGACAGGGGTAGGGCCACCAGTGATGTGTTGGTGACTCTGTGCCCCGCGCTCCTTCTCTGTCCTGGAGAAACGGCTCCCACTCACTCAGATCATTCCTCTCGCTGCTGCCCTGAATTTTATGCCTTTAACTCCAACTCAGCCTTCAGGGCCCCAGGGTCTCCTTCTTCCCTGACCCCACTCGGCCAGAAGTTTCTGCATTTGGAGCACTGGGTGTGGTGCATAAACAATGAATTTTGGAACACTGAAAAAATATTTAAAACAAACAAACAAAAATAATGCAAACGGTAGGTTAGGTACCCATCAGCAGCAAAAATCTCATTCTTATCAAAAAGATAGCCTGAACTCCTGGCAAATAGATCTCTGAAAGAAATGCAATTGTATTATTTAAAAGCGCATGGCACTGGGAGCCTGTATGTATCTGCTCCAAGCAGAGGAGCTACCAGACCTAGCCTATAGGCTGTGGCATTCACATTAACCCATCCCCCGAAAATAGCTGTCATCCGGGACAAACACAGGACCCTGACCAATGACAAAGGCTACCACGAGCTGCGTGTGAACTCCAGGCCAGGCGTTGTTCCAAGCACTTTAGGTTTATCTGCCCGATTGATCCTTATATCATGTTTATCCTCATTTTCTGGAGACACTAAGCCCACTGGTCAAGCACACAGAACTCGGCAGAGCTGGAATTTGAACACAGGCCATCTGGCTTCAAAGCAATAATCAACCACCACTCCGGACCACAGCTTGGCCTTTAGGAAATATTTTGCCCCTCGGTTTCCTTTCCTGTAAAATGAGGGGTTGGACCAGTGACGGCTAAGGTCCCCCTCTCCCCCCAAATCAAGAAGTAGGAAAGTGCAGCAGCTAAGAGTCAGGACCTATGTGTAAGGCGGCTCTCTGCCAGGTCCGCCGTGGGGGATCGTGGCCAGGGGTCGTGGGCAAATGCTCAGCAGGGGGAGGCATTCAGCCTGTGCCACACAAGCAGGACTGTCGTGATAAGCCACCACATGGCCTTGGGCACAGCCAGGGCAGACTCTAAAGGACCCCAAACTGCAGCTCTCAAGCCTCCTGACGTCTCCCGAAAACATAAAAATGTCCTTGACTCCCCCCCTAAAGTCACTCTCTGGGGATGCCCTCCTTGATAACACCTGTAATCAGGAAGGTGGTTGGGGAGCCTGGAGGGGTGAGGTTATATCCTGTTTGCTGCTGGCTACTCCACCATAGCTGTCCTGGTCCAACCACCCCAATCAACGCCCCAATCAAACCTCCAGTCACAGTTGGTCAAGACAACCACAAGGATGACAAAAGCATTTCCCACAGCACCAATTTCAGATTCCCAGAAAACCGGGCTGCTCTGGTCGCCAGGGGACAACGGGTGAATTTCTGCCCACTGTGATCCAAGTTCTTCCTGCTCAGACTCTGACCTATGCTGGCTCAGATGCCAGCTCCTCCACTTGGTAGGTGGGTCACCCTTGGAAAAATCACTTAATTCTGAGCATCAGCTTCCTTATTAACAAAACACACCTTCGTCGGAATGAGCAAAGGCTAGCACCAGGCTCCCGGGATTCAAATCCCTGCTCCACAACTCAAAAGACCTGTGACTTAAGCCAAGCCGATTTCTGGGCCTGGGCCTCAGTTTCCTCATTTATAAAATGAGCATACTAACAGCACCTCCTCCAGAGGTTACTGGCAAATTGAGTTAATGTTTTCAAAGCAGCTGAATATATATATTTGCTTTCTGTCGTGATTAATTTAAAGTGCTGCTGTGATTAAATGAGATCATGTGTAGCGGGACACCTGGCACCCAACAGGCACCCAGGAAATGTAAGAGCCATCGAAACACTCATTATTAACTATTATTCTAGCCAACGTGGACTTTCCAGCTCCGAGGCAGGCGGGCAGGACTCGGGGAATCAACTTAGAAATGAGAGCAGCAACCCCAAGAGAGAGCCGGCAGTGCAGGTAGGGGCTTTCCTAAAGCAGGGTGCTCCGGGAAAGGGTCCCACTTCTTCCAGGCGCGGACACGGTGTCTCCCTCGGCCTGCTCTCGCAAGCAGCCCGCGGACAAGCCCGCGTTGCCCGGGCACATCCAGCCCCTCCGAAAACTCTCCGCAGAAGTAGAGGAAAGTTGCTGCCAGTCCAACCTGCCAACTGTTGTTGGTCCTGGCTGTCCCGGAGAAAGCAAGCAAGCAAACTAACAGCTAGAGCCGGCGCGCCCCTGTTTCAGTCTAGCCCCCTAAGGCCCGGCCCCCGGAGGGCGCGGGGGCTGTGGCGAGTGCCCGCGTAGCCCCGGGGCCCGGGCGGAGGCAGGAAGGGGCCCCCGCACGGCGGCCGCGGGGAGCCGGGAAGGCGCCGCCGCGCTCCGCGGGGCTGGCGCGGCCACAGAGTCCCGCGGAACCCTGGCCCCGCCGGGCGCGGACGGGGAGGGGGCGGCCCGGGAGGCGGCAGGGCCTCCCCGCCAAGCCCCCGGCCCAGAGCTCCGGCCTCCCCGGCGCGGGCTGCCCTCGCCCCACCCGCGCGCCCCGGCCCCGCCGCGCTTACCCGGGGCCGGAGCCCGCGCCAGCAGCACGGCCGCCGCCAGCGCCAGGAGCCGCATCTCCCGCCGCCGCCCGGCGCTGTGACGCCCCAGCAGCGCCGCCGCCCGCCCGGCCCGGCCCCGCCGCTAGCCCGCCCCGCCGCTAGCCCGCCCCGTGCCGCACCCGCCCCCGGCCCCGGCCCCTGCCCCGTCCCGCCCCTCCCGCTGGCCCCGGGCTGTTGGGTGCCGCGTGACGCAGGGGGCCAGGAGGGCCCCGTGCCATCGGCTTGCCCAGCGACCTGTGGCCGGCTCCTTGTCGCCACCCCCACTTCACAGATGAGGAAACTGAGGTTCTGAGGGGGATCGCTGGACGCCGGGAAGGCACAGATGGAGTGGGCTTCGCGGTCCCTTTGCATCACCCACCGTTATTGCTACGGGGAAGGGCGCTTGGAGTTTGGGGCTGTTGGGACAGGGCGTTGGGGGGGTGCTGCCCCCAAATGAGGTGGCTGCTGGGACCTGAGGCTAATCGGATTCCCAGCGTCTCTCCACAGGGAGTCAAGGAGCAGCTGAGGGAGGAAAAAGCCCTCTTCCGCTGCCCTGAGCTGGGTGTGGGGGATGTCAGGAAAGAGCTGGAAAATCCTGGAGAACTAAGAGGGTCCACAACAGGTAAGTTCAGAGTGTGTGTGGACACTGTTAAAACCAATGACCACTCAGAGTCCACTCAGCCACAGCCTGGGCTAAGTACTTTGTGCCATGTTACTGAATCCTGGCACTGTAAGACCCTGGGACAGTTCCTTAATCTCCATGCCTCTATTTGTTCCATCTGTGCAATGGGGAAATAGGCACATCCATTATGGGGTGTTCGACATCAAGTGAGACAGCTCCAGTTAAGGCACAGCCCATGGCCCCTGGCCCATGAATGTCAGCTATCATTGCAATTACCATTATAGATAACAAAGCCCATGCAGAAAGACGAAGGAGCTGACTCAGTCACACAGAGAGGGAGTGGGGACAAGGCCCCTCAACCCAGGTCACTCTGAGCCAATACCAGTCTCCTCGCCGTGGTTCTAAACTTGGTGTCTGAGCCCGACTGATATGTTTAGTCCAGCATCTCTAGAGCAAGAACAGTACATATTAGCTATGTTCTCTGTGTGTCTGTCAAGGACGGTCTTTGTGGGGAAAAGGTAGGTCCTGCTTGGCAGTGGACCCCTACAGAAGAACAGGGTCCCCCACTCCTTCGCTCTAAGGGCAGAAGAGGGATGGGGAAAGTGTGGAGAGAGAGGTGGTGGTGCCCCCTGGTGCTGAGCCACAAGGCCTGTCCCAGAGGGACCATCCACAGCCCCAGTGGGTACAAGACCAGTGGGTACAAGCCTTTGTGATCTCCCTGTGAGGTCCCAGGCTCCATTTTTCAGATTAGTGAACTCAGGCTCAAAGAGGACTGCAGACCTGCCCAGGGCTCTGTGGGCCCCCAAGTGTCTGACATGGACAGTGAGCTAAGGGGGTGGCAGGACTGCTCAGTGTCTGCCGTGACCTCCCTTCACACTTCGTGCTTGCAATTTACTCTTCTAGTCAGCAGAAAGTAGAAGGAGCCCCTTATACATGTTGGTCACACTTGAAGGAGCCAATTCCTGCTTTGATCATTGGATCTTTTCTAAACATCAGTCTCTCCCCAAAGGATTGAGTGGATATTCAATCCAGCATTAGACTTAAGTGCCCACTCTTGGCTTTGCTTTCTCTGGTGCTATGCTGGAGATTTGGGTCTGGAAAGTGCTTTTTGTGTGCTACTGTGATACGTGACATTGTTCTGTTTTCAACCGTGTGCTCTCTTAGTACTTTTCAGTTTCCCAAATAATCTACTGGACCATCTTGGTAAGACCTGTGCTGCATGGCACAGGAATGGGAAAATATACGCATTCCCCATGGGAGAAGCAATCAGCGACCCAGAGGAGACTAGATATTTCAGTTGGCTCTGGACCACAGTAGCAAAGGCCCTCACCTTGCCACCTGCCCACTCCCTCACCAGCTTAAGACTTGAAAATCCTCCACTGACGTAGTTGCCCATCCCCTGACTCTATCAGGTCTGACTTAGAATTAGAATAATACTGTTTTGAATTAAAAGAATAATACTGCAAGCCAGTTATTTTTTTAATTACCTCTTTTGAAAATCCCTACCTGGAGTTTCTGAATGAGGATCCAGACTATTCTAAAGTTGATACGGATCCCTGTGGACACTGAGCGATGTGGAAACCCTCCTCAGCTAATCTGGATTCTATCAGTCACCACCAAAAGAATCTTAGAAATCTGAATTCCCTCAAAATATCTGGTCTCTCCTCTTTCCTTACACAGTCGTCTGCTAAAACCTAGGTCTGAGATGAGAGTATGGCATGGGTCAAGAATCAGCTTGATTTCGTGTACAGCAATTATATCCCTAAATTAAAGCACCAAGGAAAAGTAAACACCCCCTTCTACCGTGTTGGGCAGATTTCTGGGTTACTTTTTCAGTCTGGAATTATACCAGTAATTTTTGAGATTTCCTCCATACGACTTGCCAGCATTTCACCCCCAAAAGCAGTCAGTTGCACACTTGAACTATCACAGGGAGGGAATGAACAAGGAGTGGATTTTTGGATTAAAAGGATTTTAGCTCTATCTGATGGGGTTGGGGGAAGGGTATGAAAGAAGAGATCGTGGTTACAGGGGGTGCATCCATCCAAGCAGAAGGAAAAGCCATGAACTGGCAATGGTGGAACTATCATGAGCCCTGCAGCATTTTGTCCCCTGTGAGACTTGGGAAGGGCTGTGAGGCTCACTGGGTATTCCCTAAAGGGAAGGAATGTGAGGTTGTAAGCCTGACAGTAGATCTATATAGAAAGAGCTTCTGCAAACCAATCTCACTGGTGACCCTTATAAACTGGGATCATTCCATGACTTTAGCATTGACTGTGAGCTTTGTACTAGGGACTCTGCAAGCTGGCTGGATGCAGAGAGAAGTGGACCCAGATTCTAGAAGGCTCCAGAAGGAAAGGACTGGAATGAGGGAGGGATAAAGAACTAGATGTGTTGTCTATATCCCTGACCATAGTAGAGACCTTGCTCACTTCCTCTTCCTATCTGCTGGAAACAGGAAACATTTACATGAAGGTAGCCCTTGAACTGAACTTGGAAGGACACTGGGAGAGTCCTCCAAGAAGAGGGTGAGGGGCTTGTTCCAGGCGAGGGAGCAATGTGTGTCAAAGCACAGAGGCTAAAGGACACAGGACTTTCAAAGTTCATAGGTGGTTTCTGGGGACCTAGAAAACCAGTTGTGTCTGGGAAGTGAGATGTAGACCCAGGAATTTGAACTTCAAATCAATAATGGTGGGTCCCACTGAAGGAAAGGAGATGTCACGAGGGTCCCCTTGTAATCACAGAGCAAGGGACCACTAGGGGAAGAGCAGGTTTGGAGGAAGGGACTATATGGAGCCTAATATGTCCAATACCGTTGACAGGAGATCCATGAGAAATATTGAATTCTAGGATCTGTAACTCACAATGAGAGTAGAAGCAGGGAAAGACAACCGTTTCATCCTCGAGCCTACATGGGATACCTTGGGAATAAATGCCACTGCCAAAGGGTTAGTTCTCTGAGATAAGGGGAGCTATGAGTACTGAGCTCTTAGAAACCCATCCTATGCAGTGCACAACACATGGTAAGTCATTGATCAGTATTTCAGGGGTGTACCAGGCCTCTCTTTCTGGCTTATGGATGGCCATCTTCTCCCTGTGTCTTCCCATGGTGTCCTCTGTGTGTGTGTGTGTGTTTGTGTCCTAACCTCCTCTTCTTACACAGTCATATTGGATTAGGACCCACTCTAATGACCTCATTTTAACTTAATTACCTCATAAAGACCCTATCTCCAAATACAATTTCCAAGGTATTGGGGTTTCAGACTTCGACATACAAATTTTGAGGACCACAGTATGGCCCCTAACACAAAGGAAGGAGAGAGGGAGAGGGGAGACAGGAAGGGCAGGTGATTTTTTGAGAGAGCAGCCAAACAGGGAGCTGATGGGGGGCTGGCAAAGAGAGATGGGGGGAAGCCAGCAGACTGTGCTGTGGTCTCCCACTCCCACCACCAGGCCTAGGTTCTGAGGTCAACTATCAGAGAGAGGCAACTAATCCCAAAACAAAAGGCAACAAGAGAATCAAGAAAAATCCTTAATCTTCTCATGCTGACCTGGAATTAACAAAGAGTAGTTCCGGAAGAGATGTCTCTTTGGCACATCCCGGTGTTTGTAAATAACAGGCTTTACTGGGCCAGGGGCATCTGGAGTGGGGAGCAGCTCTCATGCCAGAACCCTGCCAAGAGGTCTCCACCCAGCCCCTGAGCCTTCTGTCACACCCCACAGTGTTCACACTGGTCCCGCTCTTCCTGCTACGTTGGCACTATGCCCCCTCGTGCTTCGGACTGGCCAATGAAGGAAGTCTCAGTGGAGCTTAGTAGAGCCTGTCCTAAGGGACACGACCTGTGGCTCCAGTCACTGGGCAGCGTGAACCCCCAGGAGTGCTTTGGGCATGTGTGGGGCATTTTTGACTGTTACAACAATCTTGGGGTGCGGTCACAACTAACATCAGGGAGCTGGACTCTGATACGATGCCTTAAAGGGTAATGGGCCATCCTGCACCCGGGTACCATTCTGCACAAAATACTAGTGGTATCCTCACCAAGAGATTGAGAGACAAGGGGAACGGAAGTCGCTGATGCAGTACTCTGGGGCAATCGATGCCTTCCGGGATTTTGTGAGAGGAAGGTTGACAAGATCCAGAATCATGTCCAAATACAAAATGGCCATTGATTGTCTTATGCCAACTCCAGGACAGCACGATCCTCAGCACCCATCTTGCATGCAGCTCTCAGGTTAGGCATCTGTCAGCCCAGACTCCCACCGCTAGCTTTGCCCTCACACCTACTCCGCCTCTGCAGAGGGAGGCTACGTCCCTCAGGAGTCAGCGGGGCCAGCTAAGTGCTGCTCTTAGCTACCCTCGACCTTGACGGAGAACAAACCAGGAAAATCAGATTCAGACTGCTCATGTTCCTCCCAAACACTGGCTCACTCAGAGCACCAGGGTTGAACAAGGGGGAAACCAGGTGGGTAGCTACAGGAGGAGCCCAGGCAACTGCTGGACAGAAAGCTCTGGTCTCCATCTCAGGTGGGCCAGGTTGCTCGGCTCAGGTTTCCTGGCTGGAAGAGGGTAGGATACAAGGAGCTAGTCCTTTGTGCAGCAACTGTAGTAACTTGCCGAGGCAGAGAAAGCTGAGGCTACCCAGTGAGCGAGAAGACAGCCCATCTTTCCCGCCTTTTGACTCCCCTACCTGCACATATGCATGTACCCCATCCCACACATGGATGGACGAGGGCTGAGAACTCTCCAGAGTACATGCCCCTCTTCCTGGCTCCCAGCCCACAGCAGGTGAGCGCCAACATCTGGCCCCACTCCTCTTCCACAGTCCCACCCAACCACATTTCCATGCCCTCGGGAACTTTCTCTGACCCTGTAGCAAACTGACGAATTACTTCATGCTGTTATCTTACTATGTGAGCTTTGCAAGGATATTTTTATTGTAGTACAGAAGGAAAAATTTTAAGTCAATGAATGACTCTCGTGATGAAATTGCTGACTTGTTAACCAGCCACTCAGAAGAGCTTGTAGGGACAAGTGGTGAGATCTCGGGGTGGGGGGACCCTCTTTCTCTGTTCATTAGGATAGCCTTTGTTCTAGAAATGCAGAGCCCCAGTCTTAGCTTAGCTTGGGATGTCTGGAATAATTGCCCCTCAATTGCCCCTCCAGACCCACCTGGACTTTCAAGATTCTCAGCATATCCAAGTCCTCATTGTCCCTGTGCTCAGCTTCTTTGCTGGGCATCCGTCACCTCCTCCAGGAAGCTCTCCAAGCCCCCAAAGTCTGTTGGGTCTTCTCTTCCAAGCCCCTATGGTTTCCTATACAAACCTCTATGTGCAACATCATTAATACTTAAGTGAATGTCCCTGTTTGATCCCCAAGGCCAGACACTGGCTCTCAGTCATCTCTACCTCCCTGTTGCTTGAGCCCAGCTCTGGTGCCTGAGTGGAAGTAACCGGTGAATGTCTATGGAATGAAGGACATTCTACATGAGTGCTCTCTGGCTTTTCTCCTGGGAAAAACATAAGCAACCCCAGGGCTTTTACTCTCCCTCATTGAATTCTTGAAACTTTAGGAAGATCTATAAAAAAAATTTTTTTTTAAAGATTTTATTTATTTATTTGACAGAGAGATCACAAGCAGGCAGAGAGGCAGGCAGAGAGAGAGGAGGAAGCAGGCTCCCTGCCGAGCAGAGAGCCCGATGCGGGGCTCGATCCCAGGACTCTGAGATCATGACCTGAGCCAAAGGCAGTGGCTTAACCCACTGAGCCACCCAGGCGCCCCAGATCTATAAAAAATTTTAAAGCACGTGGATAATCTGGGTACCTTTTAAACCCCGGGTGGCACACGAGTCTTACGCCCTAGTTTGCATTAGGCTGGCAATCAGGACCACCTCAAGTGGATGAGTTTATGTATCCATAGTGTCCACACTGGGAGACCGTGTCGTCTCTGCCCATGACAGTGAGGACCCATCTCCCACAGAGGAGTCGGCCTCCCATTGAGTCCCATAGGCAAGTGGATTTTACAAACAGCTCAACAGTCACATAAAATCAGTGCTGTTAGTTTGAGTTTTTATGGCTGTTGTCACTGTATTTAATTTATAAATGCATGTTTATTTTATACTTGTAAACAACTATCAATCTGAATGTTTACATTTGAGTGAATTTTTTCAGCAGCCATAATTTAAGCCAACACGGGTGTGTAAGAAGGTTCTGTGCTTTGCAAGGAAACTACTCAAGTTTGAGAAAACACTGCTATGGAGCATTCTCACTCCCTTCTCCTAAGACTGAAGGCAGCTCAGTCTGCGGTGCTGGGTGAGCACTGGGAGAGGCATCAGGAAGGCTGACAGAGCCTAACGTTCATGGTTTCCAGCCCACCCTGCCCCCCGACCTTCTCTCCAGGTCCTTGTGCTCTGCTCCAAGCCCAGTACAGCAGGGCCCTTAGCTGAGTGGCATGCACCACAGGCTCACACACTCACAAGCTCATACCCACACGCATGTGTGCATGGACACACAGGGTTTGGCTCCTGATGCCAGGCTTTGAGCTCTAGATGTAGTATTTTAATAAACTGCTTATTCCATCTTCCCTACAGCTCAGCACACCCAGGCCCCCATTTTCCCTGTGCCCAGCCCATCTGCTGGTGGGGCCTCAGCTCCATTACACTGGGTGGGAAGCATTAGAGGCATAGAAGAAAATCAGAGAAAACACACTGGCCTCTCTTAATTCCCACACCACTGTGCACTCATGCACCCAATTCATTCTGCCAAACCCTCTGACAGATGCCCAAAGCCCTCAGAGTCCTAGGGGCTGGTAGGACACACTGTGTTTGTCCAAAGTCAGCTGGTTTGTTCCCAAATGTATTTATGCCTTTCTGGGCATTTAAATCAATAAACCTTGATTGACCACTCATTCTGTGCTTGCTCTTCTAAGGACCTGGGACCCAGAAGGCTCCCCACTGGAAACATGGACTTTTCTGGCTGCAGCCTTCCTGTCTCTGGTTTCTCGTCAGCATCTGAATTATTTCCTAGGTCTGCCTAACAAGATACTACTTTTCTCAAAATTATGGAGGCCAGAAGTCTGAGATCCAAGTGCCTGTAGGACCAGTTTTTCTGAAACTCTCTGCTTGGCTTCTAGATGACCATCTTCTCCCTGTGTCTTCCTGACATGCTCTTACATCTGTGTTTTAATCTACTCTTTTTAAAAGACAGCAGTCAGATTGGATTAGAACCCACACTTGTAACTTTATTTTACCGTAATTACCTCCTTAAAGACCTTATCTCCAAATAAGGTCACATCATGAGGTTCTAGGGTTAGGACTTCAACACATGAAAATGGGAGGTACACAATTCAGCCCATAATAGCATCCATCACTGAGCACCTCAGCGCCATCTTTGATGGGACCTTCATCCTTTTCCACCAGCCTCGGACCTGGACCCCCTTTGTGATGTCACATTCCGCAATGTATTCCTTAATATCTGCCATTCCTCTCTCTCTCTACCCTTTTGTCTCCCTTCCCCAACTTCCTTTTCCCTTTGTCCTCTTGCATAGCCTTTGGGTCTCCCTTCAGGGCCCTGTTTGTAGGGCCCTTGATTCCTTTCCCAGCTTCACTGTGTTTACTCCTTCCTTCAACTGAGCTCCCACCTTGGTTCTCTTTCAAGATCTCCCTCTCACTCAGAGCTTTCATCAACCGCCATAAGTCACAAGGACATACCACAAAAAGAGCTTTATAACATAACTCTCTTGAGTTGGCTGGGTCCTTCTCCATTACAAATTAGTCTTAGAATGAAAGCTAATGTCATTTGCAAGGACCAAGGAGTGTGATGTTAGAAGTTGGGGTTCTTCAAGCTTGTAGACCACAAATGTGGACAGGGGAGGCCCCCAAGGTCACTTCTCACCTGAAGTAATTGTTTTTTAATTACATTTAAATTCAGTCACATTTAATTTAAATATGATTAAATGTTTCCTTTTACTACAAAAGCCACACTTCCTCATCTAGAAAACTTTAAAAATAATGTGCATTACAGAGAAAACAAAATTTATCAATAATCAACTAGAGGTAATCACATCGACATTTCATAACACTTAACATTAATATCTGCCTATCTAGTGAATGGAGCATTGTCTATGTTATTTCCTAATTAGCCACACCTAATTCACAAGAAAGCTTTCAATATCCACCTTGTGTCTCAGCCCTTTCTTCTTTAATGATCTCAAGTTAATTCATTTGCACTTACAAGGGAACTATATTGTCTTCTTCCAAAAATGGAGAGATTTTTCTGTCCCTTATGTTTCATGTTCTTATTGAATTTGTTGTAATTTCCAGGATATTAAATAAAAACTTATATTTTTCTGTTTCCTTGTGCTTTGGTGTCATATCTAAGAGACCATTGCCTGACCCAACATTGTAGAGATTTATACCTTTGTCTTCCTATAAGAGCTTTATAGTTTTAACTTCTACATTTAGGTCTTTTTCATTTTAATGTTTACATATGGTGTGAGGTAGGGATCCAACTTCACTTTTTTGCATATAGATATCCAATTGTACCAGCACTATTTGCTGAAAAGATTCTTTCCCTCATTGAATTATCTTGGCATCCTAGTTGAAAAAATTCTATTAGCTATTATTTTGTTGTTTACAAATGATACTGATGTATTCACTTTTTTAGTGCCGTCTTTGTCAGGCATTGTTATCAGGTTTCCATAAGTGTTATAAAATGAGTTGCATCTTTTTTTATGGTTTGGGAAAACAAAAGGTCTAAAGTGGTTAAACATTTAAAATGTTTGAGGTCCCTTGAATCTGCTGGAGTTCTCCTTACCCACCCTGATACTTACCTTATTTGGTGGCAGTCCCATGTTTTTACAAAGTGATGAGTTTAAACCACAAATGAATACTGAACTCAGCTGAGTTTAAGCTATACTTTAAGAACATGTGACCATTTAAGAGCAATTTTATCCTTTCCTCCCCCATATGTGTCAGCTTAAGTTATTCTCTACATTAAAAGTTTGCTTACCCAAGGTTTCTGTCATCTTTCATTTATTCTGAACGCCCATCATTTTCCCCTGATCTCCAGCTGCTGCTACTTAATCTAAAGAAAATACAACCTGTGGAGTTGACATGTTTGCTTTTCTAAATACCTTGCATCTGTCTTTACATTAAAATTTTCTTCTCCATGTGATGGTTACAGCACAGGCTCTGAAACCACACTGCCTAGGGGTGAAACCTGACTCTGCTGTATACCAGCTGTACAGCCTTGGCAAGATCTTTGTCTACACACCTATCAAACTAATCATAGAACTCACCTCATTAGATTGTGGAGAGCATTACATGACTTAATATTTAATATTAATATTTAGAATGATGCTTGACCCTTAAAATATCAAGGCTACACTTGTCTTAAAGGCTGAAATTCCAGAACATAGATGCCATGCCTCATTTTTCTTCACACACTGATTTCTAAATTGAAATGTTCTCACTAATGCTCTACTATTTCTGGCTTCTACCTGCCTACTGAGCCTCCCTCAAACACCAAATAGCCCTTCTAAGAAGAACGTGACAAAGTTGGGCCATTGTCCTATCCCTGCATCCTTTCAAAGCTCCTCCAGCTCCTTTCATAATGAATTTAGAAAGTCTGTGAATCTGTGGCATCTTAAAATTGGTGATACCATCCTCAATGGGGCTGATGTCCATTCTAAGATGATCTCATGGCTTCCTGTTCCACTGAGGCTAGCAGAGAAAATGCATCCCACGAGGCCCACATAAGGCATCATGTTCTTAGCTAATTACATATACGTAGAAGACTGCAATCGCCAACCCAAGTAATAATCTTCCAAGCTCCAGCTCCTTCTAACTCCCCTCTGGATGTTTCTATCACAAGCTGGAGCTTATTCAAAAGTGGACTCAGCAGTATTCCAGCAAATCTTCTCCTTTGCTATTCCATTATCTGGACATGGCTCCAACATTCTCCAGCCACTCAGTTGAAAAATTTGGAAGTCACTCTAGATAACTTCTTCTCACCACCCTCATCAAACACTAGCCAAATCTACCATTTCCATCTCTCGAATATCTCAAACTCATCCTGCCTTCAATACTTTAACTGCACTCCTTTTTGCCAGCAATGCTCCCTCTCATTCACATTCAACCCTGCTCACCGGAGTAATCTTTTGCAAATGCAAACCTGACTTGTTTACAATTCCTCAAGTGTTCTTTGTAGGTTTGGGGGAGGGGTGGGAATTCAAGTTTTATAATCTTGTCTCCTAAGTCCTACTTGACCTTACTGTCCATCTGAGTGCAACAGAGAACACAAAAATGTCCTTGTCAAGGGCACATTTCTTGATATCTGTTCAGGATGCAGTCCTCTCTCACCTGTTTCACTGTTCTAGGATTTCCCCATTTTTCTTGCATTCTGTCTCCTCCTTTCTACTGATTCATTCTCATTAGCATGTAAACTTGCTCCCTCCCCTATCTTCATCTTTTTTATTTCCTTTTGTACAGCTACAGCCATGGTTGCCTCCCCTTTTAAACAAAGCTTGCCAACAGAGTTGTCTTACGCTTGTTCCCTGTGGTTGGCCTCATGTCCACTATTGGCCTGTGCTCATCTGGCCTCTGCCCCACTCAGCCTGAGACTGCTCCCATCAAAGCCATCAGCAACCTCCACGTGCCAGATGAAATGGAAAATGTCTCATCCTCAGCTCACTCCCATATACTCCCGCATTTGACACTGCTCATCCCTCCTCAAAATAATCTTAAGTTTTGTTGACCTTGAAAATAACTCCTAAGAAAAGCAGCCCCCACGCCATTTCTCTTTCCTTCTCAGGCCACACTCTTTCAGTGTAACTCCACCCAGCTCCCTACTTAACCTCTGCCACCCACTGTTGTGGTTTTAAATATGGTACCATCATGTGCTGTTAGCTTTCTAATTTGTTTCTAATCCAGACTGATCTTCTGAGTTCTAAATCATACACCACTTACCACTCAACATTTGTACTTGGATGTGTCATTTGCATTTAGAATTGACCTTGTCCTAATCGACTTCAACCCCCACCATCCTCGGCACTTAGATATGTACATCCACATGCAAACACTTGTACTCATGTACACACATACACACACACACTCACACACTCATACATGCACTTTCACCCGCACACACACACACAGCCAACCTTCCTCTAAAGTTTCCCATATCCGGTACTGTACCACCACCTACCATTTACTCCTGCTAGGAACCTGCAAGTCTACCTTGACAAACCCATTTCCCCCACCCCACATCCACCCATCCCCAAGTCCCCAAATAGGCCTTGAATACATCCATGCACTCCCTCATGGCTTGTGACAAGCCTTATGCAAGCCACATTACATTGTCCCTTGTCCAAACTTCTCCAAGAGCCTCTTATCTCCTACTTATTCTTTTAACTGTACCAGTCCATATTTCACATACAACCAGAATGAATTTGAAACATGAATTAGATTATGCTACTTTTCTTTTTAAAACCATCTGCAAATAGAATGAGGCCTACACTAAGATAGCACAATTGGGAAAATCCCTTTTGAAAAAGTAACAAAACTGAAACCTACAGGATGAGCAAGGGGTCAGCCAAAAGAGTGACAGAGAAGGATTTGCACTCCACTTTGAGGAGAGAGTAAGTGCAAAGGCCCTGAGGTATGAGAGCGTGGAGCACAGTGAGTGAAACAGTGAATGCTATAAAATGGTGATGGAGAAATTAGCAAAGTTGGGCCATAGAGGCCCTTGGAGGTCATAAAACGAGTACTTCCATAGTTATTTCTAAATATGTATATATGGAGTCTGTTTTTGCCCACCAGCCATAAGCTCCATAGGAAACCATGCATGCCTATTCACCAGTTTTTTTGCATGCCCAGTACAGTGTCTGGCACATAGCAGGTACTAAATCTTTATGGAGCACATGAGGGGAGAAATGTCTCCAGCATTCCAACCAGACTGAGTCACTGGCAATTGCCCAAACATCTTGTGCCATTCCCTGTTCTAAGATCCACATTCTCATCCAGCTCAGTGATTGTCCACCAAGCAGTGATTTTGCCCTCCAGGGAATGTTTGTTAATATCCAGGACATTTTTGATTGTCGCAGTTGTAGAGAAGAGGGTGCCACTGGCATCTGGTGGGTGGAGGCCAGGGATGCTGTCCAACATCCTACAGTGGAGAGGGCAACCCTCCCTGACACAAAGACAATTATTCAGCCCAAAATGTCAACAGCACCAAGACTGAGGAGGCCTGGTCTTACTAATTCTACCTGTCCTCCAAGCCTCTTTTGGAAAGTCTTCCTTCCTCATTAACCAATGTGAGTTTTGCGGGGGGCCTCCACTGAGCTCCCCAAACCTCTTTTGTGTGATTCAGTCCCTTGCCTTGTAATTGCCTATTCTATCTGCCTCTCACTAGAAGGCTGGGCTGTATGTTTCATTAGCCTAATCCACAGTGAGCCTTCCATGTATTTTCTTGAACGAATGCAGCTGCCTGAGCTGCATTCATAGCAGGGTGCACATAGCAGGGTGCAAACTAATTTTGCAACAACATTTTAAAACATAAGGTTGACCTATGTGAACTCACAGGTAGCAGGACTTACCCAGACCCCATCTCTACCTCTGGTAACCTGCCTGTCTCCAGGTGTCTGTGCTGGTGTGTAACCTACAGAAATGGCAACTTCCTGTGGCTCCAACCTAATAGCATGGTTCACTCCTTTAGACATGGCCTTAAATTCTGAGTTACTCAAGTTTAATCCCACTAAAATAAGACATAGAACTAGGGCATATGGTGGGTTCCTAACAATGAAAAATATAGGGCTGACGCTTCATCTGCAGTTGGCTCTCCTTTGAGTCATGACCTGCTTGATTTACCAACAAAAATAGAAATCCCTGTGGCCACAGGCTTGCAGGTTTCAGATCTCATGCCCATGGTCAGAAACATTTGAAGCCCACCTCTTTGGATTCAGGTTTGAAATGGACTTTGGTTGAAATGCTGTGCCCTTTGGAGGGGATCTTCCCCTTCCCTTGTCACGGCCGCCCAGTTCTAGCTCCTGCTGGCTTTCATCCCCCGGCTCCTGTCGTTCTGGTCCTGCTGACAGGGGAAGGAGCAACCGAGATGGCGGAGGTGAGGGCAGGGCTGGGCCCATCACCTCCAGCTCACTGCTTCTGCTGCCGCGAGGGAAGCACCCTGGCATGCGGCCTGGAACATTCACTGCCTTCCAAAGGGCTCTGTTCCTCCTCCTCCAGCTGTTGCTCCTGAACTTGGCCCCGGGCCCGCCTTCTCTCCAGCATCTCCTCGAAAAAGATCTGGCAGCTGAAGCCCTCCTGGATGCCATACTGGGCATGCTTGAGCAGAGCCTCCAACGTGGGGAAGACCCGACAGCAGGCCACGCAGCGCAGCCCATAGTTCGTGGTGACCAGCCAGTCCGGGGTGTCCCGCAGCTCCTGCAAGCAGCACTCGAGGGACCCCAGCAGCTCCGGGTCATCCTCCTCTGGGCAGCAGTCGTTCTTGCTGGCTTCCAGTTCCCAGCGCAGGTCGGTGTTGGAAGCCATCTCGAAGGAGGAGCCTTTCCTCCTCTGCCTCTTGATGAACTCAGCTTCATGGATGCGGGGCTTCCTGCTGACCGGCTCGAAGCCCGTCTCCGTCTCCCAGGCCACGGCCACGCCCTGCACGGTCTGCACATGGGTGTAGAAGGCGCACACGCTCTGCTGGGCGGCATCCGCGTCGTCGTATGCGCAGGAGTAACAAGACTGGTACTGGGAGTAGGACTGGTACTCGGAGGAGGACTGGGAGGACAGAGAGCTGCTCCAGCTTAGCATTGCCTGAGCCTTGCTGGCCAAGTAGACGTCATCCTCATGGGGAATGGCCGGTCCGGGCCGTGGAGATGTCTGCTCTCTTTTTATGGCCCCTGGAAGTGGAAGGACATTTTCATCAGTGCCCCCTGCAAGGATCAGTACTGAAACCCACCTTCAGGACTCTGAAAGGGCACGGACTCCAAGGCTCTGTGCAGGTGCCTTCTGCTCCTGTGGCTGTTTCCTTCTAAGATGGGGATGGCTATGCTTACCTCGTGGGGTAATGATGAGGATCAAACAATGTATGAATGAGATCGCCAAAAACAACTAAAACCCCAAAGACCACCTACTGGTGAATGGACAAATGATGGTACATCCATACCAGAGAAACCTATCCACTGGTAAAAAGCAGGATCCCCTGATACCGGCAAAACGTGGAAGAATTTCTAATGCATATGCTAAATGAAAGCCCCAGGGCAGAAAGCCCTTACAGTATAGGATTCTACCTAGATGACATTCCAAAAAAGGTAAAACTACAGGGAGAAAGGCGAGATCAGGGGTTACCAGGAGCTGGGGGTGGGTGGGTGGATGGGATGCAGCTGCAGGGAAACTGATTTCAGATAGTCACAAGGGAGCCTTTGGGGATGGTGAAAATATTCCATATCGTGATCATGCTGGTGTTTACCCAAATGTATACTTTCCAAAGTTCTGCAAATTGTGTACTGAAAACTGATAATATTTCTGTTTAAATTAACTCAAGCAAACCAATCTAAAAAACCATGCATGGGACATGATTTGGCCAGGACTTCCAGGCATTTGTGACATGTCTCCATCTTATGGAGGGAGCATCTCACCCTCTCCATGAACATTCACTGAACCCCATCACCATCTAAGTGCTTTGCCATGTTTTAACTCCATTAATATTGAAAAAAACAAGCAAACAAGAAATTACATTGTTGTAATTCCCATTCAACAGATTAGGAAACTGAGGCAGAAAGAGCTTAGATGACTGATGAGCTGGTATTACCCTTAGGTGCTGCCCACGGTCACTTCATAGTGGTCTTCAAATTGATGCTCTAGATTAACTTTACTCAATTTATTATAAAGGACTTCTTTATATTATTCCGAAATCATGGGATTCACATGCCAGTTCTGTTTGTCCAACGTACATGAATATATATAATGATGAACATTTTACAGTTTCATCCTCTTACCTTCTGAAATCACCTCAGGTACTCACAATGGCCCCAAGCATACCCACCACCCATTTTTATGGCCAATACAACACTTTGGCAACAGCACTGAGGGGTGACCCCATGTCCACTCCTCATCCTCCGGGATCTCCTTCCCAGGGGACACAGCTGGCAGCACCCTTCAACCCTTTCTCGGGACTTACCTGACCAGCACACTTCCATGCCCTCTTCCATGGACTCCGGGCTGGCCAAGCTGAGGCTGGTGCCATCTGTGGGTGACTGTTCTACCCTGTGCTCCGTGAAATAGCGTTTCATGATTGGACACCAGCACCCAGGGGACTCAGTGCTCCAGCTCTTTGGTGAAAGATGGCTTGGGCTGTGCTGAAGCCCTCCACCGGACCCAGCCCGAGTGGCTGCTGGGCTCCCTGCTGTCACTAGGATGCTGGTTTTATTCTGTGACCTCATCAATGACACTGGCCTGTTCTGTGACCTATGGCAAAGAGTGAGACCCCACCTGGAGCCCAGGAGAGGCTTCCTATCAGGATCTCATTTCCCCACGGGGAACTTTCCTGTCTTGTTTATGGTCAGGGACACAAACACAGAACACACACACACACACACACACACATATAAACACTTGTACACACATAGACACAAAACATCTAAACATACCCCACAAAGACATTTATACATATATAAATACACATACCCTCACACTGACACATAATCACTCAGACACACATACACTCAAACATATATAAACACACACATTTAAACACAGAGACACACACATACACATTCATACACATACAAACTAACACACACACAAATTAATACACACATTTGCCTAACAACACACATATGTTCATACATGCATACACTCTAACTCACACCACATTCACTTAACTACACACATGTTCACACACTGTCATCACCCAGTATCAAAATGGGCTGACCTAATACTGAGGAAACAGCAGATGACTGAACATCTTACCTCCTCCCCAGTGTCGCACCCCTGCCTCATTTAGACCTCTTGGCCCTCCATGGCCTAAGTCCCCAGGTGCCAGGGACAGCCTACCTCAGGGCCTTTGCACTTGCCTTTCTACCAGGCACACCTTGCTCTAAGTTCTGGTGGTTCAATCTCTCAGTACAGTCTGCTGAAACAGCATCTGTCCACCCATCTTTCCCCCTTACCCTGCTTTAGTTTTTGCCCTCAGGCAATTTTATGTATGTGCACACATGCATAATGGGCTTATCTGTATTCATCTCTATTCTTAAAGGTAAGCTCCCTGAGGAAGAGAGTCCATTCAGTTTTCCTCTGTCACATCCCTAGCATCTAGAATAATGCTTGATACATTGCTTGAACAAGCATTCTAGAAATAATCATCAAATCAGTGAATGACTAAACAATACATTGGCGCTCCTGATGGTATTTGTCAAGGGCGCACCTACCTAGCAGATCTGCCTTCTCTCCGCATTTTGGTTCTCTGCTGCCCTGAGGCAAGATGGTTATCACCCCACGACTTTGGGTCCCCTCCATTCTCCACCTGCACAAACCTCAGCCCAGACAAAGTCACTCTGGCACATCTTCCCGCCTGCCCTCTCTCTCTCTGCTCCTGGAGGTCCTCATGTTGGAATGTACTTTCTCCAAAATACTTCTCTCCAATTCCCTCCCACCTCTGCTGAGTGTCACCACCTCTATTCCTCTGCATCCGCAAATCTAAATAGCTCGAAAAGGTAATGATTGGAAATAATCCCTATAATTCCAAAGTAACCCCCACACCACCCACACAGCCAGCACCTAGGAAAATATTCTCCTCTCTAGAACAAAAGGCCATTGCATGAAGGAGAATAGCACAGAGCTTTACGGAGTGATGAGAAGTCACACTTGCATCTACAAAGAGACAATGTTCCCTGGTGGAAAGAAGAAATACAGTGATCGTGTTCTCTCTTACCAAATAAATCCAGAAGCTGGCTTACAAAAGTAAGGGGGTACCACGCGAAAAATAAGTACATCAATGGAAGAAAAAAGTAGTCCAGAAAAAGATGACATTGTATATTTGAATTTTCGTAAGATTTTATTTATTTATTAAAGAGAGAGAGAGCGCATGCATGACCCAGGGGAGGAGCAGAAGGGGAGGGAGAGAATCTCCTGCAGACTCCCACTGAGCTTGGAGCCCCAACCGGGTACTTGATCCCATGACCCTGAGATTGTGACCTGAGCCGAAATCAAGAGTCAGACACTTAATCAACTGGGCCACCCAAGTGCCCCTATATATTTGCACTTTTAAGAGATAAAATAAGAGAAAAAGAAGACTCAGTGAGTAACTGATGCTGAAAATTTTTATTCACTATTTTTTTAAAGGCACCACTGGCCTTACCTCATATAAAACTACTAAGAAGATTTTCATAAGATGCTAGAGTTGTGTTTTAATTAAAAGTGTATAGAAAGAAACTATAAGTTAACACGCTAATTATAGGCCGGTTTTTTTGAACCTAAACGATATCAATCATCACAAGCATTGGGAATCCTTGTCATCTTTTCTTAACTTCATCGCTTAAAAAAACCTCATTGTTTCAATTTGCATTTCTCTGCTTTTTAGTGAAACTGCCATGAGCCGCTCAGTGAAGGAAATGAACAAGCAATTCCCAGGAGAAGGAATGCAGATGGCTGAGAAACAGATGAGAAGTTCAGCCCAACTCGACCTAACTATAATGAGGAAACTACAAATTAAAAACACATGATGTGTAGTGTATTGCGTTTGCCCCTAAGACAAGCAAGAATGAAAAAGACTGACAGTTCTCCAGGAGCGTGAGGGGATAAGGAAGTGAACACTTATACTCTCCTGCTAACAGTGTACCTGCCTTTCTTCAAGGCAACTGGAGAGCACCCGTGCAATTAAAAGTGGGTATGTTCTTTTACTCTGCCATCTCTTTCCCGGGAAACGTTCACATTTTGTGCTATGGGCATGAAATCACACCTGGAGAAATATTTATTGCTGTCTAATTTATAAGAGAAAAAGAAAAAGGAAACATTTCAAAGATCCATCAAAAGAAAAAGCAGTTACATAAATTACACCATAACCAAACTGTGGAATACTATGCTATAGTAAAAAATACAGATCTGTATCTACTAATAAGTGAATTCACGTGAATTGCAAAAAGGAAAAATGCAAGGGAATTCCACTTAAGTAAGTGAAAATTAAACACGCACCCCCTCCCACAACAGCCCTAAACCAAGTCTTAGTTATCCATGCATGCAAAGGAATAGAGGACATCTGAAGATCATCACCTGCCCTTGGGAACAGTGGTGAACTTGGAAGAGGGAGAGAGATTAGATGAGGCTATAAGAGATTATATTTTCCAGAGATGGCCACACTGGTGTATCTCCCATCCCACATGCTCTTCTTACAACGTGAAGTCGACACTGCTGCATGGAGAGAAGGTCTTTGTCTTCCAGAAGCCAGGTGGACTTTGTAGCTGTCTCCACCAATAAAAGGCAGGGAGCAATGCTTCCAGACTTTCAAGGCTGCACCATAAAAGACCATAGGGATTCCTCCTGGTTCTCTCTCTCAATGTCCCTGTTTCTCTTTCTACATCCCTTTGGACTCAGCCACCATGTTGTGAAGAACCCCAGGCCCCACAGAGTTGCTCCAACCAGCAGCCCTGTCAAAGGTCCCAGCCAACCAGCCAAAGCACAAGTGAATGAGCCTTCAGATGACTCTGCCATCCAGCTTTTAGAATCTTCCAGCTGGGTCCCCACACATCTCAGAGCAGAGAATAGCCATCCCCTCCAAATCCATCCATCAGCCCTGCCTGAATTCCTTGCCCTCAGAAACAGTGAGCATAGTAAGAGCTCCATCTTTTATGAGGTTTGGGGCAATTTGTTATGGGGCTCTCATAATTCAACAGACTTTTGATCTTACCCATAATGTTTAAATATGTTCTAGTTCAGCAGCTCATTGACCAGCATCTATCATGTAGTGCACTGCCCTGGGGGAGCCTGATGGTTCCCCCAAAGACAACTTAGGAGTCTGTCTCCTGCCACCCACCATCCATTCATGGGTTTGTTTACTCCCAGGATTCACACACAACAGTTTCGGAGTTGTATGTAGTTGCTTCACTAACTACATCATAGTGTTTGTGGAGGGTTGCTTTTCTCTTTAGCTCTCACTTTTTCTACTCAAAACAGTAATATCCAAGGTCACATGAGTCAGCTCCTTTATTCCCCCAGAATCTCCATATGCCCTTATTAGTCTTCCCAATGACCCCTCCAGCGGGCATTATTAACCCTACTTTCTAGAGGGAGGTTGAAGCTCAGAGGGGTTAGGCGAGGCACAGGCAGGGCAGGAGGGATGAGCTGGAGGCCCAACTGCTTTGCCTTGCCCTAATGCCCGTTTCCTACCAGGCCACTTCCCAGCAGGTGGCTTAGAGCAAAGCCCCACCAAAGGTGTGCAGAGAGCCTTCACCCCACATGAAGCAACCTCTGGGTTGCTTCTGCCCACGGGAAGGCCCTCTTTCCGAGCCCCTCCCCTTGCTCCACGCAGATAGTTAGCTCAGTAAGGCGGCCCATACAGGGGTCCTGCCCTACCCCAGGGAAAAGAAGGGAAGAATGGTTAAGGCCCAGGCCCGCCCAACCCACTGTGTCCCAGGCCCTGAAGTTTTCCAGCTGGTTCTCCAGCCTCGCCAAGAACTTCCGTGCTCCACGGTTAGAGCCAGCAGGGTTGGTGCACAAAACCCCAAAAGGACCAACACAGCATTTTCGTGGAGCTCTGAGTCCCGGCCAACTCATTTCACACATTGCATGTCAGCCCTAAACCTCATCAAGAAGGCCCGGAGTGTTCTCCAGTCTTAACTTTTCTTCCAAGACCTCCTCTTCCCAGCCTCTGGTTTTCTCAGCTGGGAAGCGGCTGACCGGAAGCAGCCCAGCCGCAGGCACGGCAGGAAGCGGAGACGCCCCTTCTCCTCTCCCTTCCCTTCTAACTCCTGGGGTTGGCTCATGCCACAATCTCCACGACAGGGAGAGTCCACTGGTTCACCCCAGAGCCCCTTGAGCCTCCAGAAACTGCCTGTCTGCCGGGCCAGGGTGCCAGGGAGCCGTGGCAGGCGGGCACGGCATCAGACCTGACATTTCTGTGGCCCAGCGGATAGAGCAAATGTTTTCACTTTTCAGTAGACAATGCTCTTCTCCTCACGCTAGAAAATAGGGCCCCTCGAGGCAGGACCCACCCCCTTGCCGCTGCCCTGCAAAGCACTCCTCTGATCAGCCCCGAAAACACTTCTCTCATCAGACTTAACAACCAGAGGGAGGGAGAAAAACAGGGAGACCTCCCCCCAACCCCGTCCCAGATGCTGCTGCTGGCCAGGTGCAGGGTGGGCTCCCAAGTGGGGAGTTTCTCCTGGGGAAGGCCAATCCCCAGGAATTATTGACGACCTCCGCCCTGTGCCAACGTTACAGAGAAAGTGCCAGAAGATAGCTGACCCTTTGAGGATTCGAGTAAGGAAGTACTCTCTTTTGAGTTCATTTTCTCTTGCTTCTTGTAACTATTTAAAAAGAAGTGAGTCAGTGGACCACATAAGGAAAAACTCAGCCACAGAGAAATGTAATACGAAGAACTCTTCCTCAGGCTCCTCAGGCAAGTGGGGAAGGGAGTTTTGAATTTTTTTTTCCCCTGTCAGCCTTAATGACAGGCCTCTCCTTCCCCATGGTTTGTTTGGAGCTGTCTCAGGGTTTTGACCTTAACCTCAGGCCACCCACACAAATAGCCTAGGCCTTCTCTGTCATCAGAGAGCAGGGAGGGGGACACGCTTCAGGCTGGGTCCTCAGGCATGTCCATGGCGGTGCTCCAAGCCCCAGAACCCTCCCTCCCTCCCTGTCTAGCTCTGGCTTCATGGGATCTCGAATATTCAACAAGTTTCTGGATGCAGAAGTGTCTTCTTCCAACGTATGCCTCCTTGGAAGGGTGATTTCAGCTAGTAGGAAGGACAGCGCAGCTGGAGGCCATGTACATGATGACCCAGGAGCTCTAGGATCCTGGCAGCTGGCCACTCCCCATGCATGTTCTTAGACAGCTACGCTGGGAGTTCTGGGGAAAAGGTTGGATCCTCTCTCTCTCTTTGTCCAAAATATGCTGGCCATAGGCCTCCCTGGACACAGCTCTCAGGCACTAGTTGCTAACTCTTACTGAATGAACCTTCTGGAAGCATGGCTCCACCTTGGAAGGTGAGATCCGAGGACCCCAAAGGCCAACAGTGCGTCACCATGACTTCTAAGTGTGCTGGGCTTACCCTCATGCAGCCTGCAGCTCATGTCCAAGGCATTTGCAAACCCCACTGGCAAGCAGCCTATATGATCACAGATAACTGGGATGCTTTATTTCCAAGCCCACAATTAGAAAAGGTATATTGCAGACCCTCATCTTCAGACTGGCTTCTTCCCCTCCTGTCCTTTAGAGAAAGGGTCTCTTTTGTGAGATGATACAGTTGCTTAATGGATGGGAAAGATATCCCAGGAGAGGCCAGCCACTGTCCCTTTCCCAACATTGCCCCCCAACCCCCCCCCCCCCCCCCCCCCGCAGCTGATCCCAGGCCCTTCAGGAATGATTTCTGGGAAGACCAGGTTAGGCTACATGTAAGTCCTACAGGAAATTTCCCCAGAAGGAAACCTGAGGCTAAAACTTAGGGGCTTGAATATGAGGTTGTGTGTTGAACCATCCCAGTTGGCTGCCAGCTGGACCCCATAGGGCAGTGAGTCTGGCTCCAGCTCCCTCCACATTGGGATGGGGAGCTTTTAGTTTCACTTTTCTTGCCCTTCCTTGGTTAGATTTATTCCTAAATATTTTACTCCTTTTGATGTTATGTAAAAGTTTCTTAATAACTTTTCAGATTGTTCCTTACTGTTGTACTGAAATACAACTTTTTTTTAAATTCAACTTTGCTGATTTTTATTAATTCTAAAGTTTTTTGTGAACTCTTTAGGATTTTCTACCCATAAGATCATGTCACCTGCAAATACAGTTTTGCTTTTTCCCTTTCAATCTGGATGCCTTTTCTTTCTTTCTTTTTCCAAATAGCCCTGGCAAGAAACCATACACTGAACCAAGTGCTGAAAGCCAGCATTCTTCTCTTGTTCCTGATCTTCACAAAAAGCGGTCAGCCTTTTCCCATTGACAATGCTGTTAGCTGTGGGCTTTTATAAATGGTCTTTTTTACGTTGAAGAAGTTCCCTTTAAATCCTAGTTTGATGAATGCTTTTATCATGAAAGGATGCTGACTTTGGTCCAGTGCTTTTTCTGTACCAAATGTCGTGATTCCATGGGGTGTTTTCCCTTCATTCTACCAATGTGCTGTGTTACCTTCTTGGACTTTCAAAATATCGAACGACACTTTGCATTCCCGTGATTCCATCTGGCGCTGTTCCCATGGGGAGGTCTGGTTCTTAAGGCCCCCAGCTCCATGTGACCATCGTGCTGAGGTTGGGAAAATGGGAGGAGCTCACGGTCAGGAGAATTGGCTGCAGGGGCCCAGAACCAGGCTCCAGCACTCCCATGGACAGAAGGTGGCTGGAGACGTGCTTCTTGCATCTGACCCCCTGGTCATCTGAACCAGCAGCCCCCTGGGCACTGTGGGCACCCTCTCCTGGAGGAGGGGGGAAGAGAAGCCTTTCAGGGTCAGTGAGAAGAGGATCAGCTTCACTAGGCTCACTTCTCAAGGAAAAGACAACTCTCCTCAGAAGCCATCCCATGTGCGTCTGGGCTACCAGAAATTCAGCAACTCTGATCAAGATCAGAGACCAGCAGGTAGGACTTATTTACTACTTACAGGAGAAGCCTCCAAGCATCTGCATTATTATTTAAATTTTGATTTATAGTTTTAAAACTATTCCCCAAAACTTGAAGACAACCCAGCAAATTTATTATGATTTCATTGGCTACAATACCTAATAGACTGTTTACATATAGCACGGACTCACAGGCAGTGGTACATTATAGATGCTGAAATATCTCTGTACAGGCCAAAAAATTTTTTATGTTGTTTACCTGCTTTAGGGAAAGAGGTATGAAGGCTCATACTTGAGCCACAAAGTATACGCAAATGCAAGTGGGCGTATTAGAAAATTCCAGGTCGCGAACATTAGTCATGTGATAAGGAGCAGGCGCCCTGTAGGACTCAACGCCCAACACACAACAAATTAAACTGATCACAATAAAGCCCAACTAAGATAATTAAAAGGCAAGAACAGCAGCAATTGAAAATTGATCTCTCAAGACCTCACTGATGAGATTCTGGAAACAAAGCATGCTTCCCCCAAATTGCCAGCTTTCTCTCTGCACGAGGCATGTGCAGGGGGAGCTTGGCTGCACTCATGAGAGCCGGGGAGATGTCTTAGCAGAATCCCAAATCTCAGTCCTTGCAACACCGAACTAACACTGGACTATTTTATATATAAATGCCAAAACCAAAATAATTCAGATTACCAGTGAGTGTCGCCCTCCGTCAAATGGACAAGATGAAGTCGGCATAACCACGCATTGTTCCTGCATAAAGTTGAAAAAGTGACTTGCATTTTTCACGAGTTCATGGACAAAATGGAAATCCAGTGGTGTGCCAGGGTCACCCAGTTCTGGGTGCCAATTGTTAACTTTTCCAAGAGCTTTTTGCAAGCCAGTTGTTAAACACAGTCCTTATCAAAATTAAATTCATACAAACTGACAATTAAATAAATTATATTAAGCACAAAAGTAATAAATACTTAAAATTCATCAATTCCTAATTATTTTACTAAATTTTAGGACACAGTGGCAGCTTGTAGGAAGGCATGGAGGAAGTAGTTACTAGGTGGTAATTGAAGAAGGCTAAAATCAAGGCCTCTCCTCCCCCGTCACCCTCACCCTTCCTCAGCTGTGAGTGGGTTGTTGATCATTTACTTTCAAGGGGGGGTGGGGGGGCTCCTGAAAGCAGCTGGTGGAACCCACAGCCCTGGCTGTGAAGACAAGACCCTGCTAGGTAACTTTCCCCCAGTCATCTAACTTTCTACACTGTAACTTTCCAGAACTTTCTACACTATAGGCTATATCTTTTTTTTTTAATTTTAAAAAATTTTAAATTTTCTATTTAAAAATTGTTTATTGAAATACAGTTGACATGCAATATATTCTTTTAAGCTGTGTGACATAATGATTCAATAATTATAAGCATTACACAATATTCACCATAACTGGTGTAGTTACTACCTGCAACCATACAAAGCTACTACAATTACTGACTATATTCCCTATACTGTATTTTTCATCCACTTTATTTATTTTAGAACTGGAACTCTGTACCTCTGAAGCCCCTTCACCTATTTTGCCCATCCCCTGACTGCCTCTTGTCTGGAAACCACCAGTTTGTCCTCCGGTCTGTTATAGCATTATTTACAATAGCCAAGATATGAAAGCAACCTAAGGGTCTATTGATGGGTAAAGAAGATGTGATTTTATATATATATATATATATATATATATATATATATATATATATATATGAATACTATTCAGCCATAAAAAAGAGATCTTGCCATTCAAGATGGACAACATGGATAGACCTGGAAGGTATTATGGTAAGTGAAAAAAGACAGAAAAAGATAAATACCATATGATTTCACTTTATGTGGAATCTAAAAACAAATAAACAAATGAAAACCGGAAATACACTCATATAGATTTAGGTTGTATCTTAATCCTTCAGGGAAGAGCTCAAGATTCCCCCCACCTGCATGTGGGTCACAATTTAGAAAGGGCTGTCCCAGGCATCATGTTATGATTCTCCGAGCAGCTCAGGAACGGGGCAGAAGAGTATTCTTTCCCTTCTAATAGATGAAGAAGCCAAGCCTCAGATGAGTCCGGAGGTGTTCTGGGTTCACACAGCCTGTGGCACAGGAACCTGGCTTTCTCGGCTGGATTAGCTACATGTGACGGGAACGTTTTATTTAGAAAAGGGGGAGGAGGAGGAGGAGGAGCAGGAGTGAAATAAATACAAAGTCCAGAACTGATAGACTCTGGTAGAAAAATAAATGAAACCAGCTTTCTGGCAATACGTAGCAACAACTTTGAAGCCTGTGATACCATCTGTCTCGGTAACCCTGCCTTTAGAGATGTATCCTGAAGGAGGGATAGGCCCGAGAGGTTGCTAGTCCTTTTTTACCGCAGTGTCATTTACACGCATAAGCTCCAAAGGGACCTGTGTCCCAAGCCAGGAGTTTGGGCTAACCTGATTGGGTGGTATCAGCTTCCACCTGGGAATTTGTTAGAACTACAAATTCTTGGGCTTGGCTCCAGTGCGGGCCAGCAACCTGTGTGTAAATAAGACCTCGCTGTGATTGCTTTGGATGCCTAACAAAGTTAGAGATTCCCTAGGTTAAATAAATTATGGGACAACTAAATGAAGAAATACAATGCCATTCATGAAGAAAGCAGAATATGTTCACAGTGTAGGAAGTAAAAAAATATACCATAGAATACGCGTTAGGTAAAACACAGTCTACATATTATCTCCTTGCTCACACACGTGTAAGGTTGGGAATCACACATGCCAAAATGTGAGTAACATTTATATTTGGAAAGAGGGTTCCCCTATCCTTTTGTTTATTTTCTAATTTCTGTGCAATAAACATGTCATAAAACAAGCAATTGTTTACTTTTACTTTTATTTACGTACTCACGAAATAAAAATAAAATAAAATACAGACCCACAAGCAAGATTTTGCAAAATGCCACGCCTGCTACCCATCCATCCCTCAGATTCTCCACAGCAGGGCCAGTGGGCCCATCCTGGGGTCCAGGGACAGCACCAGCCTCTGGGTCCCAGGCAGGATTTGGCTCAGTGGGTGCAGCCAACAGGACTGGGATGAAGAGCCAGACGCTGTCCCTGTCTGCACAGGGTTAAAACAAACTGGCTAGAGAGAAGCCCCGTGGGAAAGACATGACATTTGTTTGCAAGGAAACATAAACAGGGACAAATGAAGACAGAAATGTGGTTCAGTGCGAGCCTGATCAAAGCCAGCTGGGCAAGCAGCTACAACGAAGAAAGCCTGCAGGGTGGGAGGCTCCCCAGACCAGCCTGGGGGAGGGCAGGGGCCCCTCTAGCCCCAGGGGGCTGCCCAAGGGAGCAGGGCCTGGAACACAGACACAGGCAGGGAAAGTTGGGTGTGATGGGCTTCAGACACGTTGAGACCCGAATTAGCCAGTTCCAGTTGCCCAGAGGAGGAAGGGAAGTTCCACCCAGATTTCTGTCTTCTCCGGTCGAAGGTCATCAACCAGAAAAGCGTCGGCCATCTATTGCCAAGTGTGTGCCAGGCACAGAGCAGGGCATTTCATTCTGTCATTTACTCTTTATGGTGGGCCTGAAGGAGACACCACTGCCGCTGCTGCCACAACCACCCAGCCCCCACCCCGCTCCCGTTTTCCAGTCTGACTTGCCCAAGGTCAAATAGCCACAGAGCTGCCAAGCAGACGTCTGAACCAGGGCCCACATCCATCTGCAGAGCGCAGGCTTTCCTCATGACAGCAAGCCGGGCTGTCTGTCATCAGTGCCCTGGCGTCCTCCCCAGGTCCTCCCATTGGTCCACCCTGCCCCTCTGGACACGGGCCCGGCCCCCTCCCCAACCCCGGCCCCAGCCCCAGCTCAAGGCCTCCACAGCCCTCCACTCCTGGGCACATGAGCCCTTAACGACGCTGGTGTGAGTCTTGGACTTGGCATCATTTCCACCCTGTAAAGGCTAAGGCAGCCTTACAATGCTGCGTTAAAATTGTGCCAGGCAAGCGCTAAGCACATATTATAAATTATCATTAATTTAAAGAGACATTTCCCTTTGGGAGACAAAGTGCCTCGCTGATCTCATGAACAACAGCTGAGGCTTAGAAGTGACACCACACTGAAGTTTTCTCTCTTGGCCTTGGCCTGAAATGTGACCTTTGGTTGTTTGCCCTCATTCCTCTTAGAACACAGACTCAGGCGTCCCACTCAGAACTGGGAAGACAGTGGAGGGGTCCCCTTCGAGGCCCAGATGGGGTCTGAGAGAGCAACCAGCCCAGCTTGCAGGCTCCAGGTGTGAGCCACCTCTGTCTGTCCCTCCTCCCCTTCCTCACTGTCCCTTCCCTCACCCAGGTGAGTCATTACCACCTTCATGTAGGAAGCCACTGAAAGGGGGTGACGACCCCACCCTAAGCCAGGTCCTGCCCATCCTGGCTAGCATCCTTCTTCCCTTTTCTTCTTTTTTTTAATTCAAGTGTATTCGACATACAATGTTATATTGGTTCTGGTGTACAGTATAATGATGCGACACTTCCATACATTTCTCAGGGCTCGTCGAGATAAGTGTGCTCTTAATCCCCTTTGTCTGTTCCATCCCATCTTTCTTTATAGGACATCAGAGGTTTTTCGTGGCAAAACTTCAGAAAATTTGTTTTTAGACATTGTGTCCTCTCTAAAAAGTTTCACCCATGGAAAATCTTCTCTGTCTTCCAGAGCAAATCCCCTTCCTGCTGTCCTGCTCTTCTGCCCACCCCCTCTCTGGGGAAGTAGAGTCAGCCCCCTCAACCAGGACTTACAAGGGGAGGCAAGGGAAGGCATCCACACAATTCAGTGCACAAAAACGTCCATGCGGTCCTCTATGACTTTGATCCTCCTTCCAGGGTGAGGCCAGATCCATGGCCACATGAAGAGCTGAGAGTGTGTGGATTCTGTGGTTGCTCTCACTCCTAGAGGTGCCCATATGGATTTAAGACCTGTCCCCTATCAGCTCCACCAACTAATGAGAGGAACAGCCCTCTCTGAGCCAGCTACTCCCAAGTCAGAGAAGAGAATTAGCATCACCTTGACCTCCTACTTACTCCACCTTTCCTGATACCCACAGGTCCTCCTCAGTCTGACTCATGCTTTGTCTGCAGCTGCCCTCACAGCACCCCCACCCTCCATCTCACCCGGGCCCGGATCAGTCCTGGCCCCCTGAACTTCCTTCTACCATTCTACACTCCTTCCTGCTACAGCAATCTCACATGTCACTCTGTCCCCTTTCCTACCTAAGAACTTTCTTGGCCAAGATCACCCGAGGCCACCCCTTCAGGCTGGCAGAAGCCCTTCTTCTCTCTCATTCTCTCCAAGGACAGCCTGGCTTTGGAGCCAAAACTTGGACAAAATGGCCAGAGAAGAAGAGGCTTCCATTCCAACATCAAGGTCAATTACCCAGGGATAAAACCATTATGCATAATACTATTACTCATTCTGTTTTCATGCTGGACATGCCACAGGCACAATATGGTTTTAGGAGTCAAATTTCTATCTGCCTTAGAAAAATTCTCACGTCTGTGCCAAAAGAATATGTATATAAAGAGTTTTATTTTTTTGTAATTGGCTCATGCAATTATGGAGGCTGGTGAGTCCAAATCTTCAGGGTGGGCTAGCAAGCTAGACACCAGGGAACATCCAATGTTGCAGTTCAGGTCTGAAGACTGTCTGCTGGCAAAGTCCCCTCTTGCTGAGGGGAGAACAGTCTCTTGCTCCATTTAGACTTTCAACTGATTGGGTGAGGCCCACCCACACCATGGAGAGCAATCTACTTTTTACCAAGTCCACCCATTTAAATGTTAATCTCATCCAAAACACCCTGGCAGAAACAGCCAGAATAATGTTTACCTCTATACCCAGACACTGTGGCCCAGCCAAGTTGGCATGTGAAACAAACCATCACACCACGCCCCTCTGATCTGGCAGGATCTGGACTTTGAAATGTCTCTCAATGGCACAGCAACTGCTGAAACCTCTGCTCAGCAATTTTTAGCCTTTGCACTGTCATTTCCCATTTAGCCCCTTTAAATTTCATTGTGTGCATGCCCAGTTCAGAAGTTAGTCAAGGATTTAGGGGAATTCTAAAGCAGATTTTGGGTTTCCCCCTCTAAGACTGCTTTTTTTCTAGAATTGTTCCCCAAAACGTCTAGCCCCTATGACTGCTTGAGCCCCACTCTGTCTTCCAGGCACAGTAAGAGAGCCATTTTCTTCACACTCCTTGCCCTGTGTACAACGTAAACTGTACATGTCCTCAGGGGTAGGGCCAAATAAATGTGAGCTCACCAAAGTGTCTTCTTTAGGAGTCAATTTCCCTCCGGCTTATACCTGCTTTGAGAGGCTCATCAGTACTTCAAATCATTGTCCTATTGTATTTTGTACTAAATTTATCATTGTTATTGGTAGGAGGGCTAGAATGATACACTACTCAGTCATATTCAGCTTCAGAATCTCTCAAGAGTTATTTTTCAAAGTATTTAAAATTTCCAAGCTAAAAAATATTTTTGGACTAGCATTTAAAAATTTTTTTAAATATTTCATTGGGGTCAGTAAGCATAAAATGCATAATTTCAATCCTTGGTAATTTGATCCCAGGTCAAGTCCTGATGGGGGGATGGGGTAGGAGTCATCAACCCAACCTGACTCTGTCTAGAAGGCTGACGGAGGGAAATGAGGGTCATCTACAGTAGCAACAGGTAGCACCTTCTGGATGACGTGACTGAGGCCACATGACATCTCTTCTTGGAGTGAGTCTACTGAGGGCAGAGAGCAGAGCCCTTGCTGCCTGCTGTAAAAGTCCCATCAGAGCACATTGGGGGTAAATCTTAGACATTGTTTTAATCCCTTCTTGGTCAGCAGTTGTGCTGGACTCACAATTTGTCGCCAGTAAAAAGAACCACCTTCTGATTTAAACGCAGGAAAGGATGAAAAATCAGAACCACATTATAAGGCTTCTTGGTGGGTCTTTATTTTTGCTAGGAAGACTTAACGGGCAGCTCTGAGCCATTTCCCTGGAGAGCTCAGGCCACACTCCCGAGGGTTCCTGCATGTCCACAGAAGGAGCAAAGGTGGGCTTATCTTTTCTTGGGTAAGAGAGGACAGTGGAGTCAGATCCGCAGTTGCCCCAAACAGAAGCTGAAGTACTCTCGTGGTCTCTAATGCAGAGCCAAGGGGCACAGTGGTTGTGGGAGGCTAACCTGAGCAGCCCCACACTAACTAGAAACACCTGCTTTGCTTTATTTTATAAAGAAAGTTTTCCTTTTTACCGAGCCTACCAGATTAGACTTAAGTGAGATTTGTCAGCGATCTGCCTAACTTAATTTATATAAACAATGGTAAACATTAGTGTACACTTGGTTTATTTGTATGATTATAATCAATTTTATGTTCAAATTAGCCTACAAGAAGTTTACCTTCATGAGAAAAACATCAAACTATGAGCTGAGGAACAGTCTACACAATACTGATACACAGTGATACCAACCAGTGATACACAGTGATACTGACCAGGGCTCCTCAAAACTGTCCAGGCAGGTCTGAGAGACCATCACAACCAGGACGAGCGTAAGGAAGCACGATGACTGAATGTCATGTCGCACCCCGGATGGGTGAGAAAAGGGACAGTGGGTAAAAACTAAGAAGATACAAATAAAATAAGGACTTTAGGTAATCAAATTGGCTTGCTAGCTCTGACACTTAAGCCATACTAATGTAAGATATTGATAATAAAGAAGCTGGGAGCAGGGCATAAAGGAGCTCTCTGAAGTACGCTCACAACTTTAAGGAAAACCTAAAACTGTTCTAAAATAAAACTTGATTCAAACATATCTATAAAGAAATGAATGTCTAAAAATGAAGACTTCCTTAATCTCACTTCTGAATTTTAGAATGGAGTAAAAGGTGACCAAGCGTAGTAGATCAGAAAGAAACAGAGACAATATACAATAACAGTCACCTTACAGGCAATACAATGGCACTAAATTCATATCTCTCAATACTTACCCTGAATGTTAATGGGCTAAATGCCCCAATCAAAAGACACAGGGTATCAGAATGGATAAAAAAACAAAAACCATCTATATGTTGCCTACAAGAAACTCATCTTACACCCGAAGACACCTCCAGGTTTAAAGTGAGGGGGTGGAAAAGAATTTACCATGCTAATGGACATCAGAAGAAAGCAGGAGTGGCAATCCTTATATCAGATCAATTAGATTTTAAGCCAAAGATTATAATAAGAGATGAGGAAGGACACTATATCATACTCAAAGGAACTGTCCAACAAGAAGATCTAACAATTTTAAATATCTATGCCCCTAACGTGGGAGCAGCCAACTATATAAACCAATTAATAACAAAATCAAAGAAACACATCGACAAGAATACAATAATAGTAGGGGATTTTAACACTCCCCTCACTGAAATGGACAGATCATCCAAGCAAAAGATCAACAAGGAAATCAAGGCCTTAAATGACACACTGGACCAGATGGACATCACAGATATATTCAGAACATTCATCCCAAAGCAACAGAATACACATTCTTCTCTAGTGCACATGGAACGTTCTCCAGAATAGATCACATTCTTGGTCCTAAATCAAGTCTCAACCGGTATCAAAAGATTGGGATCATTCCCTGCATATTTTCAGACCACAATGCTCTAAAGCTAGAACTCAATCACAAGAGGAAATTTGGAAAGAACCCAAATACATGGAGACTAAACAGCATCCTTCTAAAGAATGAATGGGTCAACCAGGAAATCAAAGAAGAATTTTAAAAATTTATGGAAACAAATGATAATGAAAACACAACAGTTCAGAATCTGTGGGACACAACAAAGGCAGTCCTGAGAGGAAAATATATAGCGGTACAAGCCTTTCTCAAGAAACAAGAAAGGTCTCAGGTACACAACCTAACCCTACACCTAAAGGAGCTGGAGAAAGAACAAGAAAGAAACCCTAAACCCAGCAGGAGAAGAGAAATCATAAAGATCAGAGCAGAAATCAATGAAATAGAAACCAAAAAAAAACAATAGAACAAATCAACGAAACTAGGAGCTGGTTCTTTGAAAGAATTAATAAGATTGATAAACCCCTGGCCAGACTTATCAAAAAGAAAAGAGAGAGGACCCAAATAAATAAAATCATGAATGAAAGAGGAGAGATCACAACGAACACCAAAGAAATACAGACAATTATAAGAACATACTATGAGCAACTCTACGCCAACAAATTGGACAATCTGGAAGAAATGGATGCATTCCTAGAGACATATAAACTACCACAACTGAACCAGGAAGAAATAGAAAGCCTGAACAGACCCATAACCAGTAAGGAGATTGAAACAGTCATCAAAAATCTCCAAACAAACAAAAGCCCAGGGCCAGACGGCTTCCCGGGGGAATTCTACCAAACATTTAAAGAAGAACTAATTCCTATTCTCCTGAAACTGTTCCAAAAAATAGCAATAGAAGGAAAACTTCCAAACTCATTTTATGAGGCCAGCATCACCTTGATCCCAAAACCAGACAAGGATCCCAACAAAAAAGAGAACTACAGACCAATATCCTTGATGAACACAGATGCAAAATTCTCGCCAAAATACTAGCCAATAGGATTCAACAGTACGTTAAAAGGATTATTCACCACGACCAAGTGGGATTTATTCCAGGGCTGCAAGGCTGGTTCAACATCCGCAAATCAATCAATGTGATACAACACATTAATAAAAGAAAGAACAAGAACCATATGATACTCTCCATAGATGCTGAAAAAGCATTTGACAAAGTACAGCATCCCTTCCTGATCAAAACTCTTCAAAGTGTAGGGATAGAGGGCACATACCTCACATACCTCAATATTATCAAAGCCATCTATGAAAAACCCACCGCAAATATCATTCTCAATGGAGAAAAACTGAAAGCTTTTCCGCTAAGGTCAGGAACACGGCAGGGATGTCCGTTATCACCACTGCTATTCAACATAGTACTAGAAGTCCTAGCCTCAGCAATCAGACAACAAAAGGAAATTAAAGGCATCCAAATCGGCAAAGAAGAAGTCAAACTATCACTCTTCGCAGATGATATGATACTCTATGTGGAAAACCCAAAAGACTCCACTCCAAAACTGCTAGAACTTGTACAGGAATTCAGTAAAGTGTCAGGATATAAAATCAATGCACAGAAATCAGTTGCATTTCTCTACACCAACAACAAGACAAAAGAAAGAGAAATTAAGGAGTCCATCCCATTTACAATTGCACCCAAAACTATAAGATACCTAGGAATAAACCTAACCAAAGAGACTAAGAATCTATACTCAGAAAACTATAAAGTACTCATGAAAGAAATTGAGGAAGACACAAAGAAATGGAAAAATGTTCCATGCTCCTGGATTGGAAGAATAAATATTGTGAAAATGTCTATGCTACCTAAAGCAATCTACACATTTAATGCAATTCCTATCAAAGTACCATCCATTTTTTTCAAAGAAATGGAACAAATCATCCTAAAATTTATATGGAACCAGAAAAGACCTCGAATAGCCAAAGGAATATTGAAAAAGAAAGCCAAAGTTGGTGGCATCACAATTCCGGACTTCAAGCTCTATTACAAAGCTGTCATCATCAAGACAGCATGGTATTGGCACAAAAACAGACACATAGATCAATGGAACAGAATAGAGAGCCCAGAAATGGACCCTCAACTCTATGGTCAACTCATCTTCGACAAAGCAGGAAAGAATGTCCAATGGAACAAAGACAGCCTCTTCAATAAATGGTGTTGGGAAAATTGGACAGCCACATGCAGAAAAATGAAATTGGATCATTTCCTTACACCACACACGAAAATAGACTCAAAATGGATGAAGGATCTCAATGTGAGAAAGGAATCCATCAAAATCCTCGAGGAGAACACAGGCAGCAACCTCTTCGACCTCAGCCGCAGCAACATCTTCCTAGGAACATCACCAAAGGCAAGGGAAGCAAGGGCAAAAATGAACTTTTGGGATTTTATTAAGATCAAAAGCTTTTGCACAGCAAAGGAAACAGTGAACAAAACCAAAAGACAACTGACAGAATGGGAGAAGATATTTGCAAATGACATATCAGATAAAGGGCTAGTGTCCAAAATCTATAAAGAACTTAGCAAACTCAACACCCAAAGAACAAATAATCCAATCAAGAAATGGGCAGAGGACATGAACAGACATTTCTGCAAAGAAGACATCCAGATGGCCAACAGACACATGAAAAAGTGCTCCATATCACTCGGCATCAGGGAAATACAAATCAAAACCACCATGAGATATCACCTCACACCAGTCAGAATGGCTAAAATTAACAAGTCAGGAAATGACAGACGCTGGCGAGGATGCGGAGAAAGGGGAACCCTCCTACACTGTTGGTGGGAATGCAAGCTGGTGCAACCACTCTGGAAAACAGCATGGAGGTTCCTCAAAATGTTGAAAATAGAACTACCCTATGACCCTGCAATTGCACTGCTGGGTATTTACCCTAAAGATACAAACATAGTGATCCGAAGGGGCACGTGCACCCGAATGTTTATAGCAGCAATGTCTACAATAGCCAAACTATGGAAAGAACCTAGATGTCCATCTACAGACGAATGGATAAAGAAGATGTGGTATATATACACAATGGAATACTATGCAGCCATCAAAAGAAATGAAATCTTGCCATTTGCGACGACGTGGATGGAACTAGAGGGTATCATGCTTAGCGAAATAAGTCAATCGGAGAAAGACAACTATCATATGATCTCCCTGATATGAGGGAGAGGAGATGCAACATGGGGGGTCGAGGGGGTTGGAGAAGAGTAAATGAAACAAGATGGGATTGGGAGGGAGACAAACCATAAGTGACTCTTAATCTCACAAAACAAACTGAGGGTTGATGGGGGGAGGGGGTTGGGAGAGGGGGTGGGGTTATGGATATCGGGGAGGGTATGTGCTATGGTGAGTGTTGTGAAGTGTGTAAACCTGGCGATTCGCAGACCTGTACCCCTGGGGATAAAAATATATGTTTATAAAGCTGTAAAAAAAAAAAAAAAAAAGAAAGAAAGAAAGAAAGAAAGAAAGGATGAATCCCCAAGTTTTGTAGCAACATGGACGGGACTGGAAGAGATTATGCTGAGTGAAATAAGTCAAGCAGAGAGAGTCAATTATCATATGGTGACACTTATTTGTGGAGCATAACAAATAGCATGGAGGACAAGGGGAGATGGAGAGGAGAAGGGAGTTGAGGGAAATTGGAAGGGGAGGTGAACCATGAGAGACTATGGACTCTGAAAAACGATCTGAGAATTTTGAAGGGGTGGGGGGTGGGAGGTTGGGGGCACCAGGTGGTGGGTATTGTAGAGGGCACGGATTGCATGGAGCACTGGGTGTGGTGCAAAAATAATGAATACTGTTATGCTGAAAAAAATAAAAAAATTTAAAAAAAAAAAAAAAAGGTGACCAAGCATGTTTGCTGAGTGCCAACTACATGTCAGTCTTCTAAAAGCTTGTTATCTGCGTTACCTCATTTAACGCTAACAAAGATCCTATTAGGTAAGTACAACTATTAGCCAATTTTTACAGATAGGGAAACTGAGGCATAGAAAGGTTAAATGATGTGTCCATCTCACAAAGCAGCATTTGGCTACAGAGCCTATGTAATCTCTTACGTCCCTAAACTGCATAGAGAGAGGATCACAAATGATGAGAAAAATCATGTCAGTGGAAACTCCAGAACCATGAACACTCAGACCCAAAATATGCTGATAAGTGAGGCTGGGATGAATGAGGCCTGAACAACTTCCCACATTCGATGTAGAGATGGGCCAACCATCTGTCATCCAATGATAACGTACATGTGAAATATCATATCCTTTGAAGGTTGATTAGTTTATCTGACAAGTCTGAGATATTGACAAATGACTTGGAGGGAAAAGAACCAGTCAGCAGGAGCTGACTCAATCACATCTACCCATCAGTAACTCTTGACATCTTTGCCTCTAAGCCCCATCCCAACACATCCACCCTCTGCAGCCTTGCTGCCCAGCACCACAGCCCAAGCCACACTCACCTCTCGGACTGGGACAAGGCTGCCGAGCAGCATGCTTGGGACAGCAGAGTGATATTGACATGTCATGACTCATTTGAAAGTCACAATAACCCTCATATTTTATTCTCCATCGGCTTGTTTGTCTATTCTCAGCTATTTCCAAACTTGGATGATGAAAAGGAGTACCATTTATTAATTTATTCAAATCCCCTTATATCTTAAAATTCTATGATATGTATACTTTTAAAACACACATAAGAGAATATATATACACATATGCATTTGCTTTTTATGTACTGATTTTAATTTATAGGTTCAATGTAAGTATATTTTTAATTTATAGACATAGAGATTGATGCATGTTTTTTTTAATTTGTTGATCTGGCCAGATAACCCTCTCCCATCTCACCTTCTCCTCCTCTGAGTGCTGAGTTTTGGAGGCAACAAAGCACAGCTGTGCCCAGAGATCCTGGCTGGTTGCTGCTATCTTCAGCCTGCTCTCCCCATGTAGAGAAGGTTCACCCTCTAGTGTTTGAGTGTCATTGGTCCTCCCCTCACCTCTCTGCTAGAGGCAAGGTGGACTGTGCAGGACTGGCATGTGTTCTGGGGGTCCCAGGGCCTATTGGGCTGGGAAGGCAGGAATTTCCCCTAACCCTTGGCCTCTGCTACCACACTCCCAAACCACTGGTTGAGGCCATCAGAATGGCCTCACTCTTGACATTGCACTTGCACACACAATGATTTCTTGTGGCTGCTTTCAAACACTTCCTAGAGCTCTTGCCCATTGGAACGTCCATCCCCACGAACTGCTACCAGGGAGAAAGGCTGTCAAGAAGGGGAGTCAGAGAACTCCCAGTAGAACTGCCACAGACGGAAGCCACTGAGCTTGAATTTGGGGTGGAAGCCAAGAGGACCCGTTACAAAGAGTCCCATGCTGACTCCCATGGCATGTCAGCCTTTATAACCCAAGGAGAGAGCACTGGCCTTCAGCATACTTCTCTGTTCTTCACCCAGGAAACCCTGTGTGGGGCGAAAACAAAAGGGGAGCCCAGGAATGATGCTAGGAAATTACGTCATGGTGTGGGATGGAGGAGAGGACCCCATGGTTTTGTTGTGCTTATAAAAAATGATTACTGAGAATCCTGAAGCATTCACCTTCAGGTTGTAAGTGTCTCTGCCATTCATGAACAAGAAGTCTTAATTAAAATGCTGCTAAAAGAAGCAAATCAATTAACAGATATCTTACAAGATGGTTTATTCTATCTTACACACAGAAAATTGCTTATGAGTATCGGGTTACCACTTTAGGTTATCAGCTAACAAAGGCTGCAAATGAACTACGTTGTTATCAAGTCAGATAAAAGATGCCCGGGGAATCCAGGCAAATTATTATAACACAGCACTGTGTTTTGAAATATTGCTCATCTTTCATCACACACAAGGAGAAGAACCCAATCCGAGGAGAACCAGCCCATGCAACCACCTGGATTTCTGCTGAACTGGAAAGGCAAAGAGTATTCAAGAATGCAGCCCCAGAAATACAGGGTTAAGAGTATGGGGGAGAGAAATGTTAATGAGGGTGCCACACAGCCTTTAGTTGATGGCAATAATAAAAAGATGGGCATTTCCTAAGCCTCTGTTGGTCATGTCCTCTAGGCAAAAGCCATTCACATTTGTACTAACAACCACAAAATAATGTTCTAAATGTAACAATAATCCCTTACATCTGTGTGGGTCCCTACAAGGCACACCATTGGCTTTTTCATTTAATCCTTTGTTGGCTTCATCTTGTGCGGAGCTGCAAAGCTGTAGGCCATTCCGTGGCCATTCAGACCCCTTCCTCTCACTCTGGCCCAGTCCTCCATTCTTTCCTGTGGAAGGTCAGTCTTTCATTCCTCAGACCAGAGACTACCCCATAGTCTTCATGTCTCAAGGATCCTGAATATTCACATGGGGGATTCTTATGGCAACTGAAAAGGTGAGGCCATCAGTTCTAGAAAAATGATGCTTACCTGTTGATAAGTGGTGGTGTTAAGCAGGCTATGTCTTGACTTTGGTCCCATTTCCATGAGCCATTTGCTCTGCGTAGGTTCCATTGATATGGACACAATGCTATCACAGAATCATGAACAACTCCACCAAGGAGGACCAGGATAGACAGTGTGGATTATTGGCTTCCATCCTTCCTTACTGCTGGGTAAAGTGCTCATGCCTCCCTCTGTTGAGTCCACTTCTCATGGAAGAGAATTGATATTTTCCTTTAGGACAGAAATACTGTAGACTCTATTCCATCTGTTACTTGGCCTGGGCATTGAGGTCCACATGAAGGTCCATCACCAGCTTTGGAAGCTCAAGTTCATGACATCCCTGAGATTGAAACTGTCCAGACTGCCCAACCTTTCCTGAAGAGGCCACTCATTTAGAGCTCAATCACTCGTTCATCTCTGGAAAGGAAGAGAACCATCAGGAAGACCTATTGATGGAGTGATTATGCTCTCACTAATTATGGCATATGCTTATGCAACACACACAATTAAGTAGCTATGAAAGAATTCATCAGCATATCTTAGCAAGGTGAGACATTTCCTTGTGCAACATAGAAAGTACGTGAAGACCAGTGGCTTCTAGGTAAAAGGAGGAGATTTTCAGATAGAGCTCAACTGAGAGGTTGTTTTCTGCCTGCCAAACCTCGAGCCACAAAACTTCACCCACTTTGGTGGCAAAAGGGAAGAAGTCATTCCCCAAGGTTAAAAGGCATATCTGCTGGAAAATGCCACTTTATGTACTTGAAGAGATTGCACCAATCTGGGAAGATGCTACAAGGAACCAGCTAGATAGACCTGTGAAAATATAATTAGAAACTTATACATTCAAGTCTGAACTTGTGCTGTTATAGAGCATGAGACTTGTCCACACATAGCAGATCTATCTCTATCTCTATATCTACATAAAATTAGGAACACATAGGAAACTATGAGGTCACCAAACCAGACCCCAATATAGTAGAGCTCAGACTGAAAGTAGGGCACAGACCCACTGCTATGGCCACTTTCAACTAAAGACCTCACCCACACCCTCATGCACAGAGACTGAATTCACACCAACATTCACTGCTATTTCCTGTAACAGTCGTAATTTTAACAGAATGGCATATTTGTGTTTACACTGAATGTTGTATACTTGTTTATGCCATTCGATTGTGCATGTTGTCTCAATGTCTTGATATCTAACATGGAAGAAAGGACAACAACATTAGAAAGATGGGGCAGAGAGAAGCAGCAATGAGATAAGCCAAGCCAAAGGCCATAAAGAGACAGTACCTACCTACCCTATGTGTAGAGGACCAAGGACACACATTGAGGTCAGGGTTACAGAGCTTGATGGCAGCAGAGGCAACATGGAAAATAAGCAAGTTGGAAACAAGCAAGGATGGTGACAGAGAAGTCTAAAGGGGTTCCAAGAGAGTTTTTTGTGCTTCTCCTTTAAAATGTGTTGAGTCCAAAAATCAGAGTTTAAGTTGGATGGTCTAGAGGTCCAGGGGCTCAACAGAAAGTTCATCCCTTCTAACATCTTTAACAAGTTCTGAGCTCAAAGGGCCCTTTTGGATATTGTTAAGAAGAAGATCCAAAGTGGCTGGATCTATGCAGGATTTGCTCTTGAATGCTGATGTCTATAGAGGATGGGAAAACCAAGAAGGCAGCCTCCTTCTCCTAATGGCCCTGAGCTGGGGAAGGGGCACCTGTGAGAGGAATTTGTTCTCTGACAGGGCAGTCATTCCTCTATGTACAGCTGTGTCACCAGCCCCTAGAGAGATAGGCACAAATTACAAGAAAGGTAAGTTGGACAGAGGCTGGAATAGTAGCTACCAACAGGACCAGCAGGTGAATCAGGCTGCAGACCTGGGCTGGGTATCAAGAGAAAGAGAAAGAGACTTTGGGAGACTGTATCTGCACTGTTTCCACTATTATTTAATATTGGTGGTTTTAGTCAATGCAGTCAGAGAGGAGGAAACAATTAGAGGCATAAGAACTGGGAAAGAAAATCTACAATTTGACAGATGACATAATATTATGAAAACTCAGGGAAATCAAGAAGAACACACATATAATGAAAGTATTCAGTAAGGCTGTCACTATAACATTAACATACAAATACAATCCATAAGCAAGCAATGACCCAGTAGGAGATATAACGGGAGACTCCATTCACAAAAGCACCAGAAACAGAAAAATATTTAGGAATAAACTTAACAAGAATGTGAAAAACCCATAAAGTAAAAGCTGAAAACTCTCTTCAGATACATAAACACAGACTTGCAGAAAGATTCACCTTTCCATGAAGGACATTGTAAAGAAGTCAATCATCTTCAGTCTCATACATGAACGTAATGCAACCCCAACAAAAATACGGAGGTGTTTGCTTCATGGATAGATTGAGTTGGTTCTGAAGGTCATATGGAAAAACAAATACTCAAGAATAGCTAGAAGAGAACAGCAAGAATGTGCCCTGAATAGGACACACGATGGGAGCGCGCCAGATGGCGGAGCGAACCATGGAACCCGTATGAGTAAGAGCGTGGTCCCAGCACATGAATACTCACAAATACCATGAACAATAATATAAAGTCTAAGATTACCCCAAGTACATACGGAAATCTAGAACACAATAAAGATTGCAGATAAAACTGGGGAAAATAATATTTTCAATAATGGTACTGAAATAGATTGCCATTTGGGAAAAAGATAAAATTGGATCCGTGTGTCATCCTACACACCACAATATATATTAAATGGATCAGAGATCCAAAGAAAAAATAAACCCTTACAAGAGCTAGAAAAAAAAATGTATGTATGTATGTAAACATTTTTTTTAATTTTAAGGACATTTTATATATATAATTTTAATTAAATATATTTTTTTAAAAAGAATGTGGGAAGATAAAGCCAAGACTTGAAAATAGTTACCTCCACGCAGTGGGTGGGGACAGGACAGAGCGGACATGTTTGGGAGGGAGACTTCTCTGAGTTCACCTGTTTACATATTTTTTTATCTTTGAACTACATGTATGTTTTACAAACTCAAAAAAGTAGAATTAAATTGAAAGAATTAAGAACAGAAACATTAAAATAGCATATAAAAGGAAACAAACCCCATATCCAATTGATAGCATAACCACACAGAGAAAATAATTAGTTCAGTATAATACTCGGTACAGAGAGAAGGCTAAATTCTAAGAAGAAAAAAAACTGTGAAGAAATCTTCAAGTTACTAAGCAAGTTTGTGGTTGTAGAGTGTTGTGATTGTGGAATTATTTTGTTTACTATTAGAGGATAGAGCAAAAGAGCAAAAATATTTATATGGAACAGGGTTTTCACTTTGGAGGTGAAAAAACAGAAATACAGAGTGAGGAAAACTTAAGTAGATCCTTATGAGTTTGTGGTTTAAACATACATATCCTGACTCTGTCCGTTGAGAGGGTCATGTGTCAGCAGCCATGAACACATTGTGCCCACATCTTGGCTTGTAAAAGCTATTCCATATCAAAGAAAGAAAGAACGATAGAGAGAGAGAGAGAGGAAGGAAGGAAGGAAGGAAGGAAGGAAGGAAGGAAGGAAAAGGGGAGAAAGAAAGAGAAAGAGAGAAAGAAAGATAGATAGGAAGAAAGAAAGAGTGGAGGGAAGGAAGGAAGGAAGGGAGGGAGGGAGAGAGAAGGGAAGGAAGGAAGGAAGGAAAAAGGGAGAAAGCAAGCAAGCAAGCAAGCCAGGTAGGTACATGGGTGACCAGGTCTGAGCAGTCAGTTCAAGGTGAGCCCAGGATACTGTGTTGAGTCAGAAGTCCAGGAAATAAAAGAAAGTTAACTACCCTATTTCTAAAATCTCATTTTCTCAGCTTTAATCAGGCAAAAGTCCCACAGCTTCATTTTAAATCTTCCTGAAGTACCACTAAATTAAGACTTTTTGGAAGGGAAAGAAGAAGGAGGAGGAGGAGGGGGGGGATTCCTGGTGTCCCAGGAGAGGCACGAGGAATGCATGGTTCCTGGCTAGCAATCCCCTCCTGTCCTGTGTGGGGGCCGCCTCTGGAGAGCCAATGCCTTTCTCCCTTTCAGAACCAGCGATCCATCCTGCTTACCACTCACCTTTCAGAGAAATTGAGGTTTGACCTGCAAAACAGGAGAATCAGGTGTTCATTAAATCATTCCTGCATGACAAAGCACATGCGAAGTTTTGCTCCAGGAGAATGGCTTGCCTGTCCGTAGCTTTTTCTTTCTGGTCTAACTTCTTCCTGACTCCGCCTGACTCCATCTAGTGTTACTTTTGGAAACTTGAAGAGTGCTTCCCTCCTCTCCAACAAGCCCTGTTCGCAGAGGAGCTCTGGTGTGACCCGTGCCAAGAACAGCTCCCTGCACGTGGGGTGGGGGTGGGGGAGGCTACATCCCAGAGCAGGGGAGGGCTCCCACCCAGCCGCCTGCCGCCCGCCGCCGCCCGCCGCCCCCTGCCCTGCATCTCTCCCCTTCCCTCCCTGTGTACACATGCTCAGGATTGAAAATTAGGATTTGGGAGCTCTTCCATTTTTTTTATTCTATGACGAAGATATCCCTGAAACAGGGTCTGCAGAGACTTCTGAGGGCCACTGGAGTCTCCAAGGCCAAGTACCCTAACTCAAAGTGCCCCTCCATGCGTGTGGGTGGTTTGAAAGGCCAAGGTAGCCCGCCCAACCCCGTGGGTGTTGAGAAGATCAGTACGACCCCTAAGTCGTGACAGAGAATCACAGCTGGCCACAACAGTCTGCAGCCACGGGCCCAGGGTACCCCCACCCTGCATGGTGGAGCATGCAGGTGGCCCAGCAGGGGGCCCCGGAGGCCACGCTGTGGGCAGAGTCTTCACTATCACAGACATCTCCCATCTACGCAAAACTGACTCCCATAATGTACTCCCCACCCCAGAGACCAGCTGGACCCCCAAAAAGCAATACAGGCTCTAGACCTGGGGCTCATCTATTCATTCCCAGTTCCCCTCTTCCCCTACGTCAGGAGCTAATCCTTCTCACCCTACCAGACTCAGTCCATGGCCTTCCATACCCCCGTTGGCCCAGAGCCCTGATGAAGATCAGGTTGCCTTCATTATCTAGTGGGAGAGCCTGAGTCAGCACCTAGCTCAGAGCAGCAGGAACGCTGCACCTGGGTGAGCCAGGACGAGGATGTTCTCCCGGCACAGGGTCCCAGCGGCACCCTCAGCAGAACCTCGCGCCACACCAATCCCCCAAGGGCTGCCTGGAGACAGAGCTGCCCCAGTGAGAAGGTCCCTCAGGGTAGGGAAAGACAGGGGCCGTAGGAGCCAGCCAACCTGAAATTCAACCTTCCCCCATAAGCGGTCTCACGGACTTGTTGGCATGAGAGCTGTTCAGCATGTTTCTTCTATAAAGAGGAATGCAACACCTTAGCCAGTGCGGGTCTGGGTGTGTATGAATGCGTGTGTGTGTGTGACATGGGACACATGGCATCATGGTCCCCCAGCCTGTAATGCCCCCCATTCCTCCACATGTTTCCAAAAGCTCCCTGGGACTGGTCACCCATCCCTCCCCAGTGTGAGAACCCCAGGTGCAGAGGAGGTGACATTGTGAGCAAGAGGAGACCATGGTGCCCATCGTGGGGCCTGGCGAGCACTGCCTCACAGCCCCACTAAACCGAGGCTGACCACATGCTCCAGTTCTCTGAGAACTATCCAAGTTTACCCCATCGTCCTACCACTGTTATTAGCAATTCCTCTTCACTCTCCCAAAGTCCTGGTTTAGATGACAAAGTCGATGGTCACTGTAATCACACTCCTCTCCCCCAGTCCAGGCCCCTGTGGGGTGGCCATACAACACAGGAGTGGGGGAAGTGAGGAGGGAGGTGGGAGAGGATGGGACAGAGAGAGAGACAGAGAGATAGTGAGAGTTGGAGAAGAAGGGGCAATGCTTAGAGGCAGAGTCGATGAAACACTCTTCCAGAAGCCCCTTCCAGAAACCAGAATATCTGAAGGAGGGAAGATCCTCAAGAAAGTAAACTTCTAGAGAAAATCCACTTCCAGCTCAGCCCTGAGGCATCAAGCATCCATCTCTCTCTTCACCCACATGTCCACCCTTCCTCCCATACACACGCTATAGCACTTACTGAGTCCTAGGCTTTGGGGCAGAACTGGAGGAGAGCCCAGGTTCCAGGTCCCCTCTAAAACCCACCACCCCACCTAGCCCAGATCCCTGTCTGCATGCCAGCCCTTCTGGAGCACCCCTTCTACTTGGACGTCTCCAGAAGTCTCAGATTCAGTGTTTAAAAAAGGACTCCCCATCTCAGCCCCCCAGCCCACTGCCCAAACCTGCTCCACCATCTACTTCCCAAGGGCACTGCTGCGTGGGGACCTTCCTGTTCTGGATTCTTCCCTCTTGGTGGCTGCACCTTCACTCAGCAACCAGGTCCTGGGCCCCCTACCTCAGTATCGCTCTGATTCTTGCCCAGCAGGGCTTTGCAGCAGGTCTGAGGTCCTCAAAGTGCTTCCCCGCAGGTCTCCCTGTCTCTAGCAGATGTCCCCGCCCCCTGCCATGCTACTACAGTGGAAACCATGTCCCATCCCTCTTCTGCCTAGAATCCGTCTGATTGACCAGAAGTTTCAGGACAGGGTACAGACTCCTTCACTTAGCATTCAAGACCCTGAGTAAGACTACCCCCTCTCCAGCCTCTGCTCTACAGACCTTCCTGTGAAGCATTTGCTCCTATCACACGGAATGCTTGTTCCCCAGATATGCACAATGATACACGTCGGTGTACCTTCTGTGTACACTTCTTTTTCTTCCCCCACTCCCCAGGACTTCTTCTCACCCCTCTGTATGCAATCCCAGCGCTGCCTGAGCTCCTTAACATCCTGCTTCCCACCCAGACCCCTCTGTATGCCCCAGGCACAAGGCAACACATGCTTAGCTATGTCACAGCTCCCTCTCCCCGATCCCAAAACCCTGCAACAAGCCTGTAGGATGTGCCTGTGTCCCCTGCAGACTGAAAGGGAGCCTGTCTTCTCCCAATGCTCAGTACCTAGCCCATGCCCAAAAGCCCATTCATTCATTCTTTAAACACATAAAAAAGTACCCATTCTGGGGTGCCTGGGTGGCTCAGTGGGTTAAAGCCTCTGCCTTCAGCTCAGGTCATGATACCAGGGTCCTGACATTGAGCCCCGCATCAGGCTCCCTGCTTAGCAGGGAGGCTGCTTCCTCCTCCTCTCTCTGCCTGCTCCTCTGCCTACTTGTTATCTCTTTCTGTCAAATAAATAAATAAATAAAATCTTAAAAAAAAAAAAAAGTACCCATTCTGTTCCATGCATGGTGCTAAATGTCAGGGCTACAAAGATGAAAACAAAGATCCCACCCTCAAGAACTTTACACTTCAGGGGGAAAACCATCAAAAGAAACAGAAGAAGAAATATATCACATAATGTCAGTGAAGGGAAAGTAATATGAAGAAAAATAAAGCTAGGTAAGGGAAAGAGTTTCTATTTTAAACAGGCCATCTAGGGGCACCTGGGTGGCTCAGCGGTTAAGCCTCTGCCTTCGGCTCAGGTCATGATCTCAGGGTCCTGGGATCGAGTCCCACATCGGGCTCTCTGCTCTGTGGGGAGCCTGCTTCCTCCTCTCTCTCTCTCTGCTTGCCTCTCTGCCCACTTGTGATCTCTCTCTGTCAAATAAATAAAATCTTTAAAAAAAAAAAAAAAGAAAGAAAGAAAACCCTCAGTTCTAAAAAAATAAATAAAAAAAAAATAAAATAAACAGGCCATCTAAAATGAAATGGTGGCCTTGAAGTAGAAATATGAAGCAAATGAAGGGCAAAGGTTGCAGCTATCTAGAAGAAGAGCATTCCGTGTAACAGAAAACAGCAAGTGCAAAGGTCCTGAGGCAGGATTGCCCTCAGAGGACAATGTGGCTCATGGCAGCAGGGAAGCCAGGTAACCCAGGGCAGGCCATATAGGTTTCCCAAGTATGTCATGGAAAGGGTTAGGGACCTCATTCTGAGTGCTGGGGGAACGCACTGGGGGGTTCTGTGGGGGAGGTGGGGCAGAATGTAACTGAGGGTATGCAGAGGCAAGCTCAAACCCCCTTTGGCTACTGTGCCTTGTGGCCCCTCACTTTCATGACTCCTGCCCACTGAACCAGAGAAGGGAAGAGGGGGCATGGAGTGCATTCTAGTCTCCCAGGAAGCATTTTGGGTGGCAGGAAGGGCTAAGATGACAGGCAAGGAAGCACAAAGAATAAAACAGGAGGGAGAATGATACCCCACACTTACCACAATAGTGACCTTACCTTGGGACTCTCTTCTTTAGTGTGGCGGTGTCTAAAGGGAGAAAGCAGAGCATTAGGAAGGGGACACTGTGATCAGTGGAGCGGCTTGCTCGGTGCCAGGCAAGCAGGAGCCAGGCAGAGCTAAGAGTGCTCCTTTGGCTCTGCTGGAGCTTCTCTAAGTCCCGTCACTGAGCTACCCCTTAGCGGGGCACCTAACTGAGCCTTCCCTAGAGCCTTCCTACCCCCATCACTCCTCATCAAACCCCTCCACTTGCCACTCCCAGACCCTCTTGGTCTAAGGGGATCCAACACCTCTCCCACTATGTGATGAAGAGGCTGCTTTCTCTCCCCTTGTGATCATAGAAATACGAAAATAATGGTCAGCAAAGTCCTGTGACTTATTAAGCCCCTCGTGCAGTGGGGCGGGGGGGCGGGGGACTATCTCAGGATGCCCTGGAGGGGCGTGGCTCCTCTCCCTGGCCCCGACTCCGCCTTCTGCATATCTTCTCGGATAACGATCCTATATTCCAGAGCCACAGTGAGGCTCATTCCTCCTCACCCTTGGGAAAATGTTATAGAAAACTGCATCATGATCCCATTACTAAGTAGGCTGACAGGACTGGGGATGATTTTTGCAAGTCCCATCTTGAGAGAAAGGGGATGCCAATCAGTGCTGCATTTTGCAATCAAAACTCACAAACTGACTGCTGGGCCTGCGGGGTAAGCCTCCCTGAAGGTGCCACAAGGACACCAAGAGCCACGCCAGGGTTCACACTGGCCCAGCTCTGTTCGGACCAAGGGGACACAGCACTGCTCTGAGTAGGACCAGCCCAGGTTATGACCAAAAAAAAAAAAAAAAAAAGCCACTCAGCAGCACCTCCACAACCCACCCAGCCTCATCACCTCCTGGGATTCATTTTATCTGGTCACATCTTTGGATATGGGAATAAATGCTTCGGTCCAAAGCCAACTCACCTCCCTTTCCCCAGCTTTCTCCAAGAAATCTGATTCTTAGGAATGGAAAAGTACAGAGAGAAGAGGGGAGGGGGAGAGATGGACAGAGACACAGAGAGGCCTCTGCATTTCTTTCCAACCCAGTCTGTCAGTATTTCTCTGGCCAAGTTTCGGGGGTGGTGGGGCCCTTGGGGCCTCAGGCTGCCGGGACTGTCCTGGTCTGGGCGGGGTGGAACAGGGCCAGAGGTCGCTGCTCCCTTACCATTGAAGCCTGGGTTTGTGCTTCTCAAGTCTGAGGAGTCGATATCAAACAAATGCTTCTTGATCATGCAGATCTTCAGGACCAGGAAGACAGCCAATATGGCGATGCCCACAGCCGTCCCAATGAGGGCATACTTGATGTCTGCAGGGCAGGGAGGAATGCAACAGTAGGTATCCATCCGTCAGTTACCACTCTGCAAAGCTCTTCTACAGCCCCCTTCACATTCAGGCTCAAGTCCAAAGTCACCAGAAAAGTCCACATCTAATCCGCTGAAGCCCAGGGCCACATTTGCCCCCTACCCCTCACCTACCCCCCCATCCTCTCCTCCTGGAACCCCATCCTGCTGTCTTCAACCCTGGGAGTCATTTCCCAGAGACTGATGGCTCCCTTTTCCGGCCTCCTGTAGCCCTACCTCACTTGCCTTTGCATTAATTCATTTATGGAGCACGTGTTAACTGCCTGCCTGCTCTGTGGTAAGCTTGGAAGGCAAAGGAAGAGATCTGACTCCATCTTGAGGGCAGGTGGAGGGAGGAGTGGGAAGCCCGGCAGAGTGCAGGGCACTGTTGGGGCTGGAGCTTCATATCAGAGGAGGGCAGGCCTGGTGACTCGGGGGCCCTTTGGAGAAGGGCTCTCCAGCAGGTCCGTGCCCCTAGGGTAAAGCTGCGTTAGTCCTTGGGCGGATGTGGAAGTGAGTGCTGCCCTGTTCTGTGATGACCCACAGGAAACCCGCCAGGCTCTGAGCACACCCCCCTCACCCCCGCCCCGCCTGCCCCCCTCAGCCCTGCACAAAGAGGAAGCTGGGCACCTACCAATTTCTGCCCCAGCAGACTTGCCCGTTGCTAACACTGAAGCTCCTCCAACATCTGCAAAGAAAGAAAACCCAGAGTCTGGTTAGAACCAAACTGGTGGCTGTGATCAGACCAGGGGTGGAGGGCCAAAGCCCTGTCCCCAACGTATCTCCCACAGGTCCAGGAAGTCCTGGCATGCTTGGCCTCCAGCCTCAGGAACACAGAGGCAGGCTGCTGGTTGCCACCAGCATCCTGGAGCCTCGCCGGGATTTCAGCACCCTCCTTCCAACCCAGGCCAGGAGTTCCATCCAGTTCCATTCAGCTGGCTCTTACACATGGCCTCCCAGACCCACACCAACCGCAGTCTGCTTCCTTAGCCCCTTCTGTCATTCCCATGAAGCCTCTCATCCCAGGCAGACTACCCAGCTCCTAGTTCCCCACCTGGGCCAGGGATCTGCTGCCTCTGGGCCATTCCTCTACCTGGTCCCATCTTCTCCTCTTGCTTCCCATGTTACGTCCTCCTCAGCCCCCTATGCCTGGCTTAGCTGTGTGCTCCATGGGGGCTGTTCTCAGCTGCCAAAGATGACCACACCATTTATTTAATGATGTTAATGGTGCACTGTTGGGTGCCAAGCACCCTCTGTCCTAAGAGCTTCTCAACTATGAATCCTCTGGCCCATACCTTCTCGCCAGTCCCCGCTCTGTGCTGTCTGTGCCCCATGAAGAGTGTTCTGCCCCTAGCACTTGACACAGCATCTGGCACGAAGGAGGCATCAACACAAGTTGCCAAATGAATGGTGGTGATAGGTCATACCGCAGGGGTGCCTCACACTTCTGGCCAGAGCTTGAAAGCTTCCATCAAGAGACGGGGCTCACACTGGGGCCACAGTCCTGCAGACTGGCCCTCAAAGACCAACAACAAAGCGGCAAGCCTATAGGGGAAGGGGCCTATGGGGCAGAGCTATAGGGGAAGGCGCCCAGTAACTGGCCACTGACTTGGAGGTGACACTGGCTGTGGCATGAATGCGCTGCAGCAACAGCTCCAGGAACCAGGTGCTACTATCATCTCCATGTGATGAATGAGGAACCAGAGACACTGAAGACTTGATAATGGATCTAAAAGCCAAGGGAGGCAGAATGTGGCAGGGCCAGGGCCAGAGCCATGCCACTTGCACTTGGAGCCTGTGTCACCCTGCAAACTTGAATCCCAGGGAGCTAAGAGAATGATGCCACAAGCCACAAGGTCAAGGGCGGAAGGGGCTTGGGCTGTGGTGGGTGGACGATGAGATCCAAGCCTGGTTCTAGGTACAAGCTTCCAGGCAAAGGCAGAAGCAGGAAGTGCCACGACTCCTGCTTCTCAAAGGAAGCAGGTGACTTCATGGGGAGGGGCCAGATCTTTCCCAGCTTAGCTCCAAGGGAAGTTCGCCTCCCAATTCCCCACCTATCAGAGTTTGAATGATGACTGAGGGCCCTGTCTGCTGACTACGGACAATGCTGCCTGGGGTGACGTGTTGGGTTGACACTCTACAGAGGGTATCTTGCTCTGCATGGGTCCGGTGGGGAAGGGATAATCATCACGGAGTTTGGGATTTTTCTGGTGGCCTCACTTAGTCAATGGATAAAGTCGGGGAGTTATGAAGCAAAAGTGCAAAGACTTGCTCTAATCACAAGTCCCTTGGAAAGTCAATGACTTCTGTCTTTCTGTCCACTCACCTAAACATCACAGACACCCCCACATACAATATGACCTTAGTCTTGTCAGTTCTCCCAAGCTCCTGCTAAGCTCCACTGTTTCTTTACATTAAATCTGTTGCACCAGCTAGCTTGAAAACCACTCCAGGGATGGGACAAAATCTTCTATTTTGTACGTGGTTGGCCTGGGCTGTTATGAGTAGCTTGGTTAGGAGCTGACTTCCAGATGGATGCCCAAAATTGAGAGTTTCATATGCCCCCTGCTCACCCTGGCTCCTTTCCTGACACCAGTCTGGCCCCAGTCTGCCATCCCTGGGCAGCAGGCAGGGGACAGGGCAGGGTAGAGAATCAGCAAGCAGGGCCAGGCACACAGAGGGACAGTCTGTCCCCTGTCCCCTTCACACACAGATCTCTTTCCTGGGTCTCCCACTGGTGACCATCACTCTCCACGTAACGCATGCAGCGTAAAAACTTTATATGAGCACAAGATGAAACTTCAATGGGGAAAGGAGAAAGATCACAGATCAGGAAAAGCAGATGGAAAAAGTCAGAGAGCCAGAGAGACAGAAACACAAAGAGACTCGGTCACACAGGGACACACAGAGGTGGGCCACAGGAGCTCAGACCTCTGATAGCAAGGCTCATAAGGAAAGAGGAGAAAGAATTTGAAGTCTCAAAAACCAGCCAGGTCCTGCCCTGCCTGACAGCACTGGGCCCCAGCACTCAGCAGGCAGCCCAGCCTCCCTCCGTCATCAGCCTGGCCCACCAGTGACACTGTCCTCCACGCTTGGCTCTTTCTGCCCTTCCCTGACAGGGACTCCAGGGCTGGGGTTCAGCTCTACCGTGCACTGACACACCACTCTCCACGTTCCATTTTGTATTGGCCCCAAGCCCTGAGGCTGCCCCTAATCCCTGTCCCCAAACAGGCTCCTGGGGCTTAGGGATCCCCTACCGGGTTCGAGGTCAGGGACTGAATTAGCTGCAGGCAGACCAAACGGGCGGTGGACACATTGGTCCCAGTAATTCCTGCGAGCCAGCCAGATGGCCACTCGGCGGCAGCCTTTCCCTCCTTGGGGAGGGAAATCCCTCCTTGCAGCATTCCCCCTGCTCTCCGCATCTCTGCCCTGAGCTCTAACAAGGCCCTGGGTGAGGATCCATCATAAAGACTCTAGCCCAGCTGACCCCAGCCCCGCCTCCTGCCAGGGTCTTGAACTGGAGTAGTCCCTCCTGGGCCATAGACCCCCTACGAGGCCCCAGTGCTCGTTTCCCCTGCTTCTGCAAACTAGCTGGAGGATGGATGGCCCTAGCGGCACAGCCAGAGACCTCCAGCATCTAGACCTGTGGGAGCCCCAGGAGGAAATCTCAGGGCATGATCTTTGCTGGATTTCTCTAGGTTATCTTGCAAACAGGAGGAGGAAGCTGAGCATCCAGAGGACAGACTCTCCAACCCAGGAGAGAGTCCAGGGGGCCTTGGCGGGGGCTGACTGTACCAAGGCTGGTCTCCCTGGGGGGCATGGAGGGACTGTGTGGATTGGTTCACCAAGCAGTATAGCAGGCACAGCGCTGGCCAAATTTGACTTTACCATCAGCACTCCTCAGGCCACCCACCCTGAACCAGGCACTGGGGACAGGAGGAGAGGCCCCAGAGCCCAGCCCTGGTTGCTGTCTGGCACAGAGAGCAGAGGCCTGTTCTTAGCTGAGTCTCTGCCCTCCTAGTCTTCCTGTGCCCCCGGGAGCTCCCACAAAGTCACACACCTGAGGCTATACCTGTCAAGGGATGGTGCCCTTTCCTTGGGTGCACAGAGGCACTATGGCTCTGAGTCTAGAGTCCTTGCTTCCTCTTCGCGCCCCCTCTGAACATTCTGCTGCCCAAGGATACTCTTCCACCCCTCCCTGCCGAAATAGCCAGTCTCCAGCTCTCCTCTCTGCAGACCCTCCCGCCCCAGTCACCTAGAGCCTCGCCTGCTTCTGCCAGTGATTTCCAATCAGAAAGGAGCCTCCTGCAAGAGTAAATGGTCCTGAGGCCTTGAGGCTGTCTGGGTCCCCTCGCCTGGGACATGAGAGGACAACCTGCAAGGGAAGGCAGCAATGGGGTTGCTCTCTGAGACTGAGCTGAGGGTACAGCATGGCCTTGCCCCATCTCAGTTGGAACCTGACCCACAGAGAGGCCATCCCTGATGTCCAGACCGACTGAGCTGCCCGTAACACCTGTTGGGCCCATCCCCGATGGGGGCTGGAAGTCTTCATCACCCTTATTTGGGCAGAATTAGACTATGTGGTTCCAGTTGTGGGGTCGTGGGCGTGCGAGCCCTCAGATGTCGTTCTATAAGTATATGAACTATAAATAAGGAGAAGCTGCCCTAAGTGTTTGTCAACTGATACCCTGTCATCTTCATCTTGGAACTTAAATATTGCAGAGTGGCTCCTAACTTTAGATCTCATGGATTCTAATGTTCCCACCCAGAGGAAGGGGCTTCGAGTGTCTAGACAGGCATCCGTCCTCTCTTAATGCTGTCAGGAAGTGCCTGCCATGCGCTCTGGACAGGGAATCTGAGAGCAACCCAAGTCCCCTGTCCCCCATAGAGGAGCTCATGGAGTGACAAGGGAGACAGAAGGAAAAATCAGAGCGTCATGGGTGATGTCCCGCACCTTCCTGCAAACCTCCATCTTCACTAGGTAGAAGTCTGAAGGGGAACCTGTAGGATGGAGACTTGCTGTGTGGTCCACACCCTTCCCTTGACCCGGAAATCCTTCTGCTTTCCTTCAGTGAACTACCTCCATGTGATTCCCCCAGGGCTGGCTCCAGGGCGAATACATAAACACCTGATTAATTAGCATATTCCAGCTTACTGTCAGCAGTGATTGGTTGAGGGGTGGGGCAGGTGATCCAATTCAGGAATATCTTCTGGAATTGGTAACAGTGGGCAGAGGAAGGTCCTCAGGATGGAGAGAATCTGCTGGGACTGAAGCCCCCACAGAAGAGGGTCAAGTTGAGACCAAGTCTTAAAGATAGATGTTAAGCGCCTGAATCCAGCTATGCCTGAAACACCTCTTCTTGACTTACCGGTCACCTTAGTAAGGAAACACTTTCTTTAGTTTAATCTGATCTGAGCGGAGTCACTGTCATTGCAGTCAGCAGAGTCCTGAGGACTTGGGTGGCAGGTCCTTCACAAAGCATCTCCAGAAATCAGGCTCGCGAGGCAGGGAGGTGGGCAGAGAATGCTGGCTGGGAACAAGCTGCTCACAGCACAGTCACTGATAAACCCAAGTAGGACCTGCCCGCTAAGCAGCCGTTGCTCCTCTGCCTGGCGCATGCCGCCAGCCGATGCAATGCCTGCCTTGTTCCTGTGGAAAGTTCTTACTTATCCTTCAAGTCTTAGCACAAAGCTGCCTCTTCTGAAAGTCCCCTTTCTCTGTGTCTGTTCAGGCTCACCCTTGCCATCTTGTCACACCTCTGCCCCCGCTCCATGTACGCTGTCCCGCAGGTCATTCTCTAGCACAAAGGACATGTTTCAGAATAAGCAGCTTGTCTCCAGGGCCAGGATGAGAGGTGAGACTCCTTAGAACTCAGTTTCTCTTCCTGTGAGATGCAGAGAGAAGCAGGAAGGGAGGAACATGGAACTAACTGGGAAGTGACCCCAAAACTACTGAGCATGAATCCAGAAATGGCTTCAAGTGATGTGAGTACCCAGTACTAAGTGATAATGCAGGCTCCGGAGGGAGGTAAAGTGAAGCCAAGGAGAAACAAGGGACCCTTCCTTGCTCTTGTAACTTTGAGACAGGAAACTCTTGTGGCACACCCTCAGAGCACATGTGGCACACCCATGGCACACGCGTGCCTGCCACTGCTGTGGATGCCTCTGTCTCCCCTGGTCCCCTGTCTCCCCAGGTCAAGCACAGTGCAGCAAGCATCCCTCTTCAGTCCTCTCCTGGGCTGGCCTGGGTGACGGAGCACTCTGGCTCCCAGGGGCTGCTGGGTATGCGCTGGGGTCTCAAGCCTTCCCCTGACACAGCTGTGACTTGAAGAAACCTCAGGCTCCCTGTCCACAAGCCCAGGAAACTCCCGAAACTGCTTTTGCTCCATCCCACCTTCTGGTCTTGTTGGCCAGACTACAGTGGCCGGCTCCAGGGAAACAGGCCTCACTGCTCCTCTCCCAGGGCGGTGGTGTTCCCCTTTCCAAGGAAAGCTCCTAGAATCCAGGGCAGAGCCCGCCCCAGGCTAGAGCCGTGCACGTTCTAGACATAGAAAGTAAAAGGAAAACTGAGGAGCAAGGACAGCAGCGCAAAGATGGCTCAGAGGGGCCTCTGTCCACAGCCAGAGGGCACACTAGGTCAGACCACCTGCTCAGCAAACCCAGCTCAGCACCCCCGCCCTGGCCAGTCATGCGCCCTGACGTCCGACCCTGCCCACTGAGCAGGGAATTCCTTGCACAGGGTCCCAGTCGTACATGGGAGTGTGCATCCACCAGCCATCAGGGAGGACCGAAGGGTGCCTCCCCCAGCCTGGGGGAGTCAGAGAAGGGCCCCTGGAGTAAGCATTATTTAAATTAAAAACAAAAGGACAAGTAGGACCTAGTGAAGGTAGAAGGCTGAGCAATGGGGCCAGGCAGGGCCGGTGTCCAAGCAGAGGAAGAGGCACCAGCAAAGGCCAAGAGGCGGAGGGAGAGCAAGGGCTTAGGAATAAAAAAGGCAACCCGGTGAGTCAGAGCCGCAAAGGGGGCACTGGTAAACTGAGGCTTTCAGGGTTTTCCAGAGGATGATGACGGGACAGCTAGCCAGGACCCAGCTGCCCTGAGCAAGATCTAGAGTCTAGAGGCCACCAAGAAGAAAGAGAGGCTGACCCAAGGCTCCCAAACACACAGGAAAATGCCTCCAGTTTCCAGAAATAACCTCATAATTAAGAGGAAAATAATACTGGTGGGTCAACAGACAGTACCAAAACTTATGCCCACTTTGTTTTGCCTGAGCAATCTTTGCTAATTAATTCTTAAAGATTCACACACTGGGATTAAAACACTCAGCTACAGAAGCTAAACTGATCGATACCCTTCCAGACTAATGGAGGGGCTGGAGGCAGGGAGCCGGCTTTGGCCCAAGGTAGACCCAAGGGCACTCCAGAAATGGGGAGCTGTCCCAGAGGGGCAGGACCCTCCCAAGGCATCCCAGACCTATGCTGGACAGCAGGAAGTGACATCAAACCCTGTCACAACTAGCAGGGGAGCTGCTGAAACCTTGAGGAAGCGAGAGATGCTGGAAGCCAGGGGGAGCATGAGGCTGCTTTGGTGGCATGCGTGGTGGTGTCTGGGGAGGGCAGGACTGGAGAACCCACCATGGAGACGCCCGGCTAACCCTACACACACCTTGTTGAGGGCGCTGGTCCCTCTTTGAATGTCTTCAGTGGGGCATGAGTGCTTCATATGACTGACTCCATGGTGGGTAGAAAGGAATGACACTCAGAATCGGAGCTTCCGAATCTCCAGTCTGCCACTGCTCTGCCAGTGGCCTGGGGCCAGACAGGACTGGACTGGCAGCTCAGTGGCCTGAGCAACAGCTGACTCGCAACGGGGCTGACCACAGGAAGCCTCCTTATCGCACACAGAATGCTGTGACGATCCCCTGAAGGTGTGCGGCACAGACCGAGGTGCAGGAGGGAAGTCTCCACAGGCCCTCAACCACCGCCTTGAGATGGTGTCCTCAGCTTTCCTGGAGGCCATGGGAGATGTGGGGAGCACAGCATGCCAGGAAGCAGCCCTGGGCAGGAACTCAGGTGGGATAGATTATCCTCCCTGTCAGCAGAAGTCACAGAGCTGGACAGAAACCTCCAGAAGGCTGTGTGAGGCCAGGTGTGGGGACAGCCCACCCACTCCATCCCAGGGCTTCAGCCCAGGGAAGGCCCGTTTGCAAGAGTGCCTTTGCAGAGAGAGCAAGGGCGGCTGGAAGCAGCGCAGAATAACTAATTAATGATGGTAAAGTATTGTGGAAGGGGAAAGCGCTGCATAACCGCTAAGTGGTGGGGTTATTATTATTCATGCAATATTCATACTGTGCTCTTCAGCCTCGGAGAAGCTCAGTTCCGCAGTCCTCAGGGACCAGCTGAGGCAAGCATGTGCCCAGGGGGTGGGGCTGTGGGATGACAGCTGGCCTGGCCCACAGGGAAAGGCTCATGACACTGCAGCGGAAACAGCAACACCCAGCCAACACGAGAGCCCCTGGGGCCTTGGCGACACCATTCCACCTGCCTCCATCTACCAGGACCGAAGTTCTCCGAGCCCTACTGTGCGCCAGAGTCTGTGCTGGGTGTTTCTTGGTCAAGGCAGCTCCTGACATCTGCAGAGTCCAGGGCATATCATAGTCTAAATATTTAAAAGTTAGAGATCCGTCCACACGTGGCCCAGCCCACTTGCCGCTCAGGGCCCTGCAGCCCATCCCCCAGGAGTCATCTTTCTGAGGGGGAAGCTTAGCCCTCCGAAGGGCCCAAAGGCTGGCTGGTCTGTTGGGCAGGAAGTGGGTCCTGGCCTGGGCCTCTTGGAATGCCAGGATGCTGCGGGATTCAGGACAGGGCCTGGCCCGGTCAGTCTTCCCACCCCGCCTTCTCCCCAATGCCTCAATTTCCCCCCTGGACTTCTGGCCAGCACTGAGGTATGCCTCCCAAACTAGTTTGCCAAGTGGAGGAAAGAAGTGAGTTTTTCTGGTCCTCTGCCAAGGAATGCCTGTTGGTCATGGAAATAAAAGCAGTCCCTCTCTTGCTGTCTAGATCCCAGGCCTCCACAAGGCTGGTTTCCTCCCTGGGCACACCCCCCTCACTTTCAGCAGCCTGGTGGACACACGCAAGCCCCTCTCCTTTACGAGTGCGTGCTGACCCAGTTCCTGAACTTGGAAAATCCTTTATGACAAGACTGGAAAGAAAAAAAATCTTCACATTGCATATATATGTGTGAATGTGTGTCCCCCAGAGTAGGGACAGGGCCCTTTCTCCTGGGGCCTTGACCCTCATCTCTCCAAGAAGCCCCAGCAGGTGAAGGGTCATCTCGGGGTCACACCCCTGAATAGGGGAGTCCTGGGGTTGGAACCTGGGTTAGCCTGGCTCCAGGAAAGGGTCTCACACAGGAACCTGGGCTGGACAGTGGCTCCAAGTGGACCACAGTTTCTCCCTGTGTCACGTGTGGCTTAGTAAGGACTCCCCAGCAGCTTGGGAGGGTCTCTGTTCTTAGTGCTCCGAGGTCAGCTCAGGGACCCTCTCTGAATATCTCCTTCCCTGGGTCAGCCCCATCCAATGTTGTCTTCTGTGGGGTTGAGCATGGGCCAGCCACAAGCTATGACAGACACCAACACCTCAGCCACAGCCTCCGACCTCAGGCCACAAGCTACTTCCAATGTGGAAGTGAGTATGAGATGTGCAATGGGGCCTGCAAACCAGCAGACCCTGCAAACCAGCAGACCCTGCTGGTGTGGCCCTGGACAGACCCTGCCTATCTGCTCTCTCCCAGAAGGTTTGCCTCCAGCCAACCCAACTGCTACACTACAGCTGGCAAGCTCTTCCTGCAAGGCTGTGGCAAATGCCCTCCAGGAGAAGGCCCCCCTTCCTCCCCATGGCTCACCAATCCCTCCTCCTCCCCTGGCCCGTACTCGCCTGTCAGCCTCACTCCGTACTCCCCTCTGAGCCAGCCTACCTCCCGCCTGGGCCCTGGCAGGGGCTGTCCTCTCTTCTTAGAACTCCTTCTTTCCCATCCCAACCAGATTCGTTTCTGCACAGAGTTCCTGCAGACTGGCTCCTGGAAGCTGGGGTTGTACTCTAGGCACTAATCAACCCACAGACAAGTGCTGTTGCTGGCCATTTGCTGGGCAGTGACCTGGCAAGACCAGATCCTTGCACCAACAGAAGTGATAGCCCAGAGGGGGAACAAGATCCCAAAAGGCACCCATGAAGACAGGTATACTGTTAGGATTGTGAGGAGCTCTGTGAGAGAGTATCTCCCAGGATCCTGGGGAGGAAAAGCATAAACCCCATACAGAGCAGATGATATGTGAGGAGAAGCCTTCACAGCTGGACAGGAACTTGACAGCTATTCCATGGGCCTGGACAGCAGAAACACGGGGTGGTGCATGTGATGGGGCTGGTCTGTGGTCACCCTAAACACTTTGATCTATCCTGGTAGCCATGGAAAACTGTTAAAGGATTTTAGCCACACGGGGGCGCAATTAACTCTCACTCAATAAGACTCCTCCTCCAGGAAGACCTCCTGGACACCCAAGCTTGGATCAGGAGATTTTTCTCTGTCTCCCTCCATTTTCCTTTATCTTAGTACCTAAGACACCACATTGCAACTGTCCTTCCTATAGGCTGTCCATTCCTTCAGATCAGGGCTTGAATCTGTGTCACAACAGAGTCTGATAAAAATCAATATTTGCTTACCAAAAACAAAAGCTCCCATGTCTATGTGTCCCAGTATCGTAGGGTGGCCCAAGAGCCCAGCTCTAGGCCCTTCACCTCTTCCCCTGGACAGCAACTCCTTGACAACACGACCCAAAGGTTTGCATAGGTTTCTGAGGGGATGCAAGCTGGTTCCAGGCAGAAATTCCCCAGCTGCTCATCTGTTTTGTTCAGATGAGCAGGAGAGAGCAAGCCCGTTCATCTCACTGAGAACCATTAGCCCGTTATTTAATGGAATCAAATTTAATAAAAGGAGCAGTTCAGGCAATTCTGGAGGATAAATGAGGGTCTGGATGTGACAGAGATGCTTACAGTTACTTTAAAGAGGAAGCACAAGTGGTTAACATGGAAGTGAGTGAAAAACTCTGCTAATCTGTGTGACAGCCACGCTGGCTCCTGTCCAGTGTTCAAGGACCACCGGGAATTCCCAGCAGGTGTTTTGCGGAGGTCACCACACTGTCCTTACCTGAGGGCATTTTCTTCCCTCAGGATCCCCCAGGATCAGTGCTGTGTGTCTGAGAGATGTTAAGGAGCCCAGAATCCCCTCCCCAGAGAGCTTCCTCCAAATCACCCACCCATCAGGTTCTTAAAAACTTGTCTCAGACCTCCATTTCAGGAAAGATAGAACAGGCTTACCTTTCCCTATTCTTCTCACTAAATATAGTTTAAAACCTAGATATTAGACAAAAACAAACAAACAAACATAAGAAGATCCTGAAAGATGGAGAGAAGAAGGCAGACTGGCTGAGGACCTTGGGGGCCCCACTGGAGGCAGCATGTGGCCTATGGTTAAAGTGTGGCTGTCACAGCTCATAAAAATATAAATCAACAAAACAGACTTTCTTTCTCCTCTAAGATTTCTAAATTCTCTTTGACTGTTTAGGCTAAGAAATAACATGTCTAAAGTATTTCCAATATATGTAGAGGAAATATTTAAGAGAGGAAAGGGACATAGAGACACAATTTCCACTTTTCACTTGAACTGTTAAAATGTTGATAGCAGTAGATGATGATACATTATGCATATATAATGGAATACCTACCATACCAGTCCAATGGTAGGAATACCTACCATTCCAGTGGTTCAGCAACCACTGAAAAGGCAATGAAAAGAAATATGTTCAAAAACACTACAGACGAATCAAATGGAATTCTAAAAAAGAATGTTCCAGTAACACACAGGAAAGTAGGAAAAAGAGAAATGAAAAACAGAGAACAAGGAGAAATCATAATATAAAGGGGTGGACTGAAAGCTCCAACATATCAAGAGCTACATTAAGTGTAAATTGCCTATATCTGCTAATTAAAAAACAGGTTTGCAAAGCTTATTTAAAAAATGATTGAACCATATGCTGTCCACAAGAAACTCACCCTAAATATGATATAGGTACGTAGAAAGTAAAAGAATGAAAAAAGAAATCCATGCAGACATTAACGAAAAGAAAGAGGAGTGGCTATATTTATATCAGAGACATTTTAGAGCACAAAAAATTATTAGGGCCAAAGATATTACATGACATTGTATTACATTACATAATGATAAAAGAGCCAATCCACCAAACAGACACACTAATCCTAAATCTCTATAATCAAACAACACAGCTATAAAATCTGTGAAGCAGAAACCAATAACACTGAAAGGAAAAACAGACAGATGCCCAACTATAGTTAAAGGCTTCAATAGCCCTCTCTCAACAACTGATAAAACAACTAGACAGAAAATCAGCCATGATAGAAAAAAATTCAACCATATTATCAAGCAAAAGGACCAAAGGCCAGCAGAATATGCATTCTCTTCAAGCACTTCTATAAGATATATCTAGGTATCTAGACTACATTCTGCATCAAACACCAACAAAACTAAAATAATTTCACTCATACAAAGTGAGATCACAATGGGCTCAACTAGAAATCAACAATAGAAAGATAACCAGAAACTTTCCAAACACTTGGAAACTAACGATACTTCCACAAAATTCATGGGTCAAAGAGGAATTCTCAAGGGAAATCAAAATATTTATTAACTAAATAAAAATGCAAACACACATATTAATATTTGTGGGACATAGCTAAGATGGTGCTGAGAGGGCAATTTTTAGTACTAAATGCTTACATTAGGAAAGAGGTAAAGTCTTCGAACCAATAATCTAATATCTCACTTGAAGAAATCAGAAGAACATCGAAAAAAAGCCAGAACACATAGAAAGAAGTAAATAATAAAGACAATAGCAGAAATCAATGAAGTTGAAAACAGAAAAAAATAATAAAATGGTTTATTTATTAACATTTAATAAATGGTTAATAAAAAGAAACAAAAAATCCAATACTTTGAAAAGATCAATCAGATAAACCTCTATTGAGACTGACAAGGGAAAAAAGAGAGATGACACCAATATCAGAAGTGAAACAGGAACATCACTACAGATGCTATAGACATCAAAAGGGTAATAAGGGAATACTATGAACAACCCCACACATAAAAACCTGGTGACTTACGGACAACTGGGTGACACAGTTGGTCAAGCAACCAACTCTTGGTTTCAGCTCAGGTTATGATCTCAGGGACTTGAGATTGAACCCCATCATGGGCTCCACACTCAGTAGGGAGCCTGCTTGAGATTCCCTCTCCATCCCCATCTGCCCCTCCTCCCCATGTGTGCACTTTCAATCTCTCTTTCATAAATAAATGAATCTTTGGAAAAAAAAAAAAAAACCTGGTGACTTAGATAAAATGGGCCAATTCCTCAAAAATACTAACTGTCACAACTCATCTAATATGAAATACTTTGAAGCCCTATAACTATTAAGGAAACTGAACTCATAATCTACAAACCCCAAAAAAGAAATCCACAGGCCGAGACAGTTTCAGGGGAGAATTCTAGCAAATGTTTAAAGAATAATTAACACCAATTATGCAAAACCCCATCCAGAAAATAGAAGAGAAGGGAAAGCTTCCTAATTCATTTTATGAAGCCAACATTACCATGACATTAGGACCAGAGAAAAAAAGGTGCAAAAAAGGACAACTACAAACTAGTGTTCATCATGAATACAAACTCAAAAACTCTTAACAAATGCTATCAAGTAGAATTCAGAAAAATAAAAGAATTATACATCATGACCAAATGGAGTCTAGTCAAGGATGCAAGTCTGGTTTGATATTCAAAAATATATCACCGCAATCCACCACATTAACAAATAACAGAAGAATAAAATCACATGATCATATTGAGTGATGCAGAATTCTAAACCCATGTATGACCAAAATTCTCAGAAAACTAGGAAAAGAGGGAAACATCATCAACTTATTAAGAATCTACAAAAAAATCCTACAGCTAACATCACACTTAATCGTAAGAAACAAGGTGTTTTCCCACTAAGAACAAAAATAAGGCAAAGCTATTTGCCATTGCCCTACCTGTTGAACATAGTACTGGAAGCTCCTGCCAGTCCAATAAGACAAGAAAAGGAAATTAAAACAACATACCATTCAGAAAGGGGAAAATACAACCATTTGCAGTTCATGGTCCACATAGAAAATCCCAAGGAATCTAAAAAATAATCCCTAAAATTAGTAAGTGAATTCATTAAGGTGGCAGAATAGAAGACTGACATACATAAATCACTTATACTTCTATATATTAATAGTTACACATAGAAGGAGAAATTTAAATACAATTTATTATCACCCCCACAAAAAATACTTAGATATAAACCTAATAATACATGTACAGATGTCACATATTAAAAATTCCACAGTGGTGATGAGAGAAATAAAAAAGAATCTTAATAAATGGAGATATAAACCAAGTTCATGGAAAACTCAGCTAATAAAGATGTCAAATCACCGCAAACTGATTTCTAGATTTAATGTAATTCCCATCAAAATCCTTGCAAGATTTTTTTTATTGATGTAGATAAGATTATTCTAAAATTTACATGGAAAGATAAAGGAAATAGAATTTCTAAAAACCTTTTTTTTTTTTTTTTTTAGAAAATGAAGAATAAAGTAGGATCATTCTAACATCTTGAAATTTACATACCTACAAAAATCAAAACTGCTTGGTATCGGCAGAGGGACAGATCAATGGAAAAGAAAAGATGACCGAGAAATAGTCCATACAAGAATGACCAATTGATTTTGGACAATGGAGCAAAAACAATTCAATAGAGGAAGAATAGTTTTTTCCACCACTGGTGCTGGAGTGATTGGATATCTATAAGTAGCAACAACAACAATAAAGTATGCTGACTTAAATTCACAAATGAACTCCAAGTGGATTATAGAATCCAATGTAAAAGATAAAACTGTACAACTTGGTGAAAGGTAAAATAGAAATGGGGTGATTTAAAAGGGAAACCAGGAGGTCATTAAGGTCATTAAGGAGATGGGCCTTATTCACACCCTCACTGGATAGACCCATGAACTTCTGAACTGGGTCAAACTGCAAATATTTCAAAGACTCAGCCAGAACACCTATGACTTGTTAAGAGAAGTTAAGCAAAGGCTTAATGATAGTCTTAGCAACCAATTATATTCAATCAAGATTACTTTTCTGTTGCTAACACCAATCAAAATTCTTTGTAAACAACATTCAAGCATTCCCTTTGTCTTTAGAAACCCTTGACTTCTGTTCCCTAGAGGGGAGGGGAGGTGCACTATTTGTGTTGTGTTGTTAAATCTTCTGTGTTCCTGAATTACACTTCGGAGGCCCCCAATCAATGATTTTTGTTTTTGTTTTAGTTCTGCTTTTTTTTTTGGTTGACAACTTTTAGGAGAAAACATAAGATTAAGGGAGGAGCAAGATGGCAGAGGAGTAGGAGAAAACATTAGATAAAATCTTGGAGACCTAGGGCGTGAGTAGTGAAAATGTTTCAGATGTGCTATCAAAAGCATGATCCATAAGGGAAAAAAATATCAATAAACTAGACTTAATTAAAATTAAGTACTTTTGTTCTATGAAAAACCCTGTGAGGGGGATGAAGAGACCAGATAGAGACTGGGAGAAAAATATTTTCAGACCACATATTTGACAAAGGACTCATATTCAGAATATATTAAGAACTCTTAAAATTCAATAGTAAAGGAAAAACCAAGCAAACCAATTAGAAAACTGGCAGAAGTCATGAAGAGAATGCTGGCTTGACCAGGACATTTCTCCTCACCTTCCCGGGGTCCTCCCTTTTTCCTTTATGTTCCACTGACTTTCCAAGTGACCCTGCTGTATTGTTTTCTTTTGTTACATTTGTGATAAATTGTTGCGTGGCAAAAGAAAACTAACATGTCAAGAATTCTTTCTTCCTGGAATCCACTCACTGCCTGATTGTGAACCATTGTCTTGGCAGGAATCTGAAACAGGGGAAAAGCTGTCAGGAAAGATTTTTACAAAGATCTCAGGGACTAAGAGCCAAGGAATAAAGTGATGACTTTGACTTGTAAGATAAAAACGAATTTAATTCTCTTTACCCCAGCCTCTGCCATCTTTTCATTATAAATTAAGGGGGGGGCGGCGGGAAGCCTCTGTTCTCTTCAATAACTCTGGCTCTTTCAGTGAAGAATGTTTTAGGCACTGGAACATAATTGAAGTGATATTGTATTTCTTTTATTATCATGATTATAATAATACATAGATTTCAGCGAGTCCTTTCCAACAGAATTAAAACGGAGACAGATGGCTGACATTTTGGTTGGAATTAAGAGTCCATAGGAATATTTTATCTGGCAGCCTTTTAAAAAGGAAGGTACAAACCTCTAAGAAAATGCCTAGATATCTCACCAGATATTTTCAATAGCTATTCTTAGAGCAATATTTTAGCAAAATTTAGCAATATTGATCGGTTGGTAGTTAAGTGGCAAATAATTTATTTAGAATTGTGACAACCATAACCCACAATCTGTGGAGGCTGAGAAAAATCAAGGCCATCACACCTCAGGTTTAGCCTTAGCATAAGTACAGCCATCTTAGCTCCCGCAGCCATCTCAGACCCCTGTGCCCAAGGGCTGAATTTCCCCCACCCCGCTTTAGTAACCCCCACCCTGTTTTGGTTCCAGGAAACCCCATCCTGCTTTGGTTTCAGAGACCCCCACCCTGCTTTGGTTCCAGGAAGCCCCACCCTGCTTTAGTAACAGGAACACATAAATACCCCTGCCTTAACTAAGCTCAGGGTCCAAGTCCCTACTCTGCTGTGTTGGTTATACTTGGGCCCAAGCTTGAGCTTGTCAAGTAAATCCTCGTGTGATTGTATCAGTGCTTGGCTCCTTGGTGGTCTCTCAGACACCAAAACTCCAGCACAACAAATCAGCTATAAGTCTTTTATCATCATGTCAAGAAAACAGGAGCCTTTCTTAGACAGGTATCTTCTGCTTCCAAACGTGAAGCCCTTAGAAGGACCCAAGAGCGGTTATACATTGTCTAGTACAGAAAGGATAACTGGAATCACTAGAATATCAGGCAAACTCCAAAATGTGGAGTGTTCTATGAAAAAAAAAGGAGATGGGGTGTCTGAGTGGCTCAGTGGGTTAAAGCCTCTACCTGCAGCTCAGGTCATGATCTCAGGGTCCTGGGATCAAGTTCCGCATCAGGCTCTCTGCTCAGCAGGGAGCCTGCTTCCCCCTCTCTCTGCCTGCCTCTCTGCCTATTTATGATCTCTCTCTCTCTGTGTCAAATAAATAAAATCTAAAAAAAAAAAAAAAGTTAAGAAAGAAAAGGAGATGGAAGCTTCTAAAACACCAATGTCATAAAAGACAAAGGCTGAGGAGATGTTTCAGGTAAAGAAGGTTAAAGAAAGAAGGTTACCAAATGCCACATCGGCCCCTCCACTGTCTCCTTTGCTCAGGACAGTGAAGGCTGCAAAGGGCATTGATGGGTCCAGTGAAAATACTGAACTGCGATAGATTATTTGAAAGTATTTTGACAATGTTAACTTTCCTGATGCTGCTAACTGTGCTGTAGTTATACAAGAGATTGTCTCCATTCTTAAGAAATACACACTAATGTATTTAGGGTTAAAAAAAAAACATGATATATACAACTTACTCTCAAATGGCTCTGAAAAAAAAAGACCTCTCTCTCTTACTATATAGAACTATGTATATTTATATCCTCATTTGTTTGGTATAAACATATTTCTCCAGAGAGGTAACAAAGATAATGCAAACAATGGAATCTGATTAAGAAATCAGCAAATCATACAGGTATTCTTTGTATTGTTTTTCTTGCAATTTTTCTTTAAGTTTGAAACTATCTTGAAATACAAGATTGAGAGAACAGTTTCAAAAGTCATGTCCATTTTCCGTGATGACACGACTTTCTATTCTCAGCTGGGAGGCAGTTTGGTATTAGAGCTCCAAGTATGGCTTTTCAGCATCAAACTGTTTGCATTTGAATCCAGCATTTCCACTCACCAGCTATGTGACCTCTGATAAGCTACTTGATCATTCTGGGCCTCAGTTTCTTCATCTGTGAAATGGGCATGAGAAGGACATCTGCTTTGTGGCTGGTTAATCAGAAACAAATGAGATCTACATAGGAGTGCTGGGCGAGACACCATGCTCAGAATGAGCTCTCAGGAAATGGGCTTTGATGATGCTTCAAGGAAAATAATCTACGAGAGAGAGAGAGAGAGAGAGAGAGAGAAGGTGTAGTAAGAGCCAAGATGAGTTTAATGTCAAAGCAAAAGAAGAGGGAGGAGGAGTAGAAGAAGGAGGAGGAGGAGAGGGAGGAGGTAGGGGAAGAGGGAGGAAGGGGAGAGGGAAGGAAAAGGGAAAGGGAAGGGGAAGGAGCGGGGGAGGAGAAGGGAGAAGGGGAGGAGAAGTAAGTGAGGAAAAAGAACAGAGAGGAGGAGAAAGTATCTTACATACAAGTTACCAAGATTCATAAGCTACAGTGAATACAGCAGTGTGACATGACTCAACACAGAGAGACACAAACACTGGCACAGAATAGGAATCCCATTAATAGTTCAAATATGCATTAAATGGGTATAAAATAGAAGAAGCACTGCAAAGCAGGGGAGAAAGGAAAGATTGTGAAATAAATGATATTAAGATAATTGATGTTTCATATAGAAAAAACCCTAAAATTAGATCCTTTGTTTAGGCCATACACAAATATAAATTCCAAATAAATTAAAGGTGCAATCATGGAAAATGCAACCACTCTAATTAAAAAAAGAAAAAAGTTTCTTAGACAAGGGAGAAAAACCAGACACAGCAAAAGTCTAAGAATAATAAATGTGATTGTATCCCATTTACAGACTTCTGCAGAGCAAAGGATGCCACAAAGATAAAAGATAAGCAACATATGTAGATAGGATATTGACAACACATGACAGAGCCAAGTAATTAATATCCAGAAAAATATAAGGACCAATAGGACCACAGGAAATGTACAGAAAAAGACACCTGGCTGTCTGATAAAGAAAGGGAAAATAGTTAATCTCACTAGTCATCAGGAACATGCAACATAAAAACTTGGAGATAATATTTTACAACTCTGATTGGCAAAAAATGAGAAGTCTGACACTACTGAGTATTGCTAAACCTGTAGGCGGACAGAAAGATCTGGATCTTGCTAATGGAGAGCAATTTGGCAATATCCAAGGAGGGGAGAATTGTCCATACCCGTGACTTGTGACGTCTTCAAGATTGTCTCCCAGAAAACAGCCGCGCATGGCTTCTAGAAGATGGGACTGAGAAGGTTCATTACAGCATCAATGAACACTCAACAAGTAAGAAACAACCTAAATTCTCTCAGTTACCAGAAGGTACAACTAAATTATGATGTAGTGTTTCAACAGACCTATTTAGGGCAGTTGAAACGAATACCATTGATCTACGTGATCAGCGCGGGGAGCTAAGGCAGCATGTTGAGTGTGCTGTAGTGACATTCGTGTCACATGTTGAACCCCTAGAAAGCAACACAGGAAGGAAGCTCAGTCAAAGCGGGGGTGCTGTTTCTTCCGGAGAAGAGAGGAAACAAAACAGGGGAGGGGAGCCCCAAGGGCATTAACTCCATTTCTGACATTCTCTTTCTTTGATGGATATGTTGATTTATCTATCTACTTACGAATCTGTCTAAAATAACCAGCCAAATTTTAAAATGTATTAATTCAAGGTGTTGGGTCCATGTTTGTTACATTGATGTCAGGGTTTTTTTTTTTTTTTTTTAAGATTTTATTTATTTATTTGACAGAAAGAGACAGTGAGAGAGGGAACACAGGCAGGGGGAGTGGGAGAGGGAGAGGGAAAAGCAGGCTTCCCACGGAGCAGGGACCCCGATGTGGGACTCGACCCCAGGACCCTGGGATCATGACCCAAGCTGAAGGCAGAAGCTTAACGACTGAGCAACCCAGGGGCCCCATATTGATGTCAGTCTTAAAATAGTTTTAGAATGTTGGAAAACTGACTTTCCTCAAACTGTCCAACTACTCTGTGTTGTGGGAAATAGTGGCTCATGCAAGCCGGGATGTCACGGGAGTCACTAGGGAAAGATGTCCCTCTTCCTCCCATGTCCCCAAAAGCCCTCGTGCACAGCTCTCACATATGCCCTGGGATGACTGGCCTGGTCCCCTGCCCTGTGTTAGTAGGTATCACTAGATAATCCCCCAGGTCGCTTCTACCAGTTTGTAAAGGAAAAGCTTAATTAATTCTTACAACTTTCAAACAGGCTATCATGCTATTTTTTGGTGTGCATAGAAACTTATTTTGTATTAAGAATATATATGATCCTTATGAAAAATGTCAATACAAAGAAACCAAAAGATGCCTTATAATCCTATTTCCTAGAAAGGGTAAAAGGAAACTTTTCATGACTCGCTGTATTTCCTTCCAGTCAAGTTTTGGATAGGGAAACAAACATATGGAAAATGTAATTCTGTACCTATAACTCCATAAGTTTGTCACCTCCCCTCTATCCATATCTGTTCTGAGAATGTTTTTCATGTAAACATTTTGGATATCATTGGAAAAGTTTGATTATAACTGATTTAGCCAGATTCTGACCGAAAATCATTTGTTTTCTGGTTTCTACTGGAGTCAACAGTGCTAAATAACATCCTATTAAATATTCAGGGGAATTTTTATCCTATTACTTCATCAGGATAAGTTTCTGAAGGTGGAATTTCTGGGTAAAAGGTTGTGAACATCTTACACTTTGCTACACGTTGTCCAATTATGTCCTGAGAAGATTGCGTCAATCAGTGTTCTAATTATCCAAATAGTGAGTGCCCGCCTCCTGTCAGATCCTGGCCATGTGCTTTAAACGTGGCCGCAGACTGAGTTCTCTCAACAGCCCTGTGAGGTTCGTACAGTCATTATCCCCAAGTTACAGATGAGAAAACAGCACAGACAGGATGGACAACGTGCCCCCGCTCCCAGGGCTGGTAAAGAGCTAAGAGGATTAACATTCATTTCTTTAGAGGAAGACACAGTCTCTGAAACACTGTTTCTGCCAATGGTATCTGAAAACACTAACTGGCTGTGATACCTTAGCCAACTAATTAAAACTTTATCCTTAAAATGCGGATAATGGTGGGACCTATTTCATGAAGTTGTTGTAGGCGCCCAATGAGCTAATGTGTTTAAGGGAATAGGCAGCAGGTCGAATGCACTCAAAAATGTTACGTTACTCTTTCTTTTATTATCTGGGACCTTGAGCATTTTCAAGGCTTATCGCTTGTTCGTAATTTTTTGGAAAACTGCCTACTTGTATCATGGGCACATTTTTTTCAGGGGATTTCTTAAATTTCACTTCCTTCCCCACACCCACCCTCCCCCCCCAGGACAGACGTGGGGAAGGAAGACGTACAGACTGGTCTGTACATCTACACTGGTCGAAAGCAGAAACAGGTTAAGATGCCTGCCACCTTCTGCCACGTCACCAAGCACACTTTGCGTTTTCTGCCCTGCACACACGTCTTTCTTGCTTGCTGGTTCTAACCACCCCCATGGTCACTGCCACTCATTACACATGGCCATTTCCACATGTAAACTGCTAGATGCCGAGGCTCTCTGCCTCCCACGCTAACTCCCAGAAAGCCAAGGTCTTTGTTCACTCCGGGCTGGATGTGGGCTTCAGGCAGGAGTCCTGCCCCTGGGAATTAACATTGCCCATGTCCCGGATCTAGGCTGCTGCTTTCTCAGATAGAAGGTTAGATCTGGAGATAGACTGCCTGCCTTTGAGTCTTGACCCAGGGCAAGTTCTGAGAAACAGCCTCTTTGTGCAGATGCCTTTTTAAGAAATAACAATTAATGTCGAAGCAGATTTTGCAAAGTGCGTGGCTCATTCATCTCTGTTTATCTCTGTCTACACATATCATTCTAACCATGATTCTGGGCCTCAATCTTTATCTCTCTCTATTTTTCCTCTCTGATTCTCTGGTCTTCTATTTCTCCCTCTATATCCGGCCTTACTTTTCTATCAGTCTCCACCTTTCCCCCTTCTTCCTTCTTTTGATGTACAGAATTAAAGATGACTTTTTAAAAGTCTGGATACTTCTGGGTGACTAAGAACCTCCTTCATTCCATAATAAGACTCATTCACCATGAACTATGGAGAAGCACCTACATTTTCTCATTTTATATAATTATTTTGGTTTGACCTAATTAAATTGAACTTATTTTCAAACAATCCTAGAAGACATGCATTATTATCCCCCTTATCTCTTATTGGTTCAGAAACTGAGAGAGGGTTTAAGAAGCTTGCAGCAGTTTGTCAGCAATGAGGCCACAATTTAAAGCCAGATTTTTCCAGGTCCCAAGCCCAAAGCTCTTTCTACCACATGACCCTTTCCTGTTCTCCTCTGACACAGAAGCATTTGTAAGTTGCAGCTGGAATGAAACAGACAAAAATCGTTGCTCACTGTTTCCTGTCTCAAAATGAGAAAAGCCGTCTATCTCAAGGGATACATCTGTGCTTGAGGGACTGAGCCCCAGTGGGCTAATGCTCCCCCAGTTTCCCACTCACTGAGGGACCCCGGCCACAGAAGAGTCCCACCCACACCATTTCCGCATTCCTCACTTACCCAGGAGGAGGAGGAGGGCTCTCAGCATGCTGGGCCCCAAGCCCATGCCGGCTCTATGCTCCTGGCTCCTCTCTGAACAGGCACCGAGCGCTGTATGACCCAAGGCTGCAAGGGACAGGAGCCAAGCTCCACGTGACAGACAAGGAGGAAGCTGCCTCCACGCCAGGAGGCTGCTTAGTTCCTCTCGGCTCCATCAAAGGGCAGAGCTGAGAGAAGCACTTGTTGCCCTGGCCCTGCCATCTGTGAAAGGGAGCTAGCCCACAAGAAAGGCTCCTTGAGGCTTTCCAGGGTACTGGTTATCACCCCATCTATCTCCTATAACCTACCCCCACCCACCACACACACACAGCACGGGAACAGAAGTGCCCCTGGGTGCAGATTCTTGCCCAAAGACCCAGGCTGATGAGTCTCAGAGGGGGTTGTGGGCAAAGCAAATATGGATGTCCAGGTCATGCAACGCCCATGGCCACCAGCCCACAATGCACCGCAGTCACTATGGTTTGTGCCATGGACGTCTCTCAGTCTGGGAGGCTGATTCTCTTCTCAGAATAACATTTTAAATGTCCAAAATAAAGTAGCTAGGATCCTAAAAGAAACCAGTTATATTGGGGACCTTGGGTGGCTCAGTCAGTTAAGCGCCTGCCTTCAACTCAGGTCATGGTCCCAGAGTCTTGGGATCGAGTCCTGCATGGGGCTGGGGGTGGGGGGGTGGGGGGGTGGGGGGATAGGGGAGTGGGTCCCTGCTCAGCGGGGAGTCTTCTTGTCCTTCTGCCCCTCAACCTGCTCATGCTCTCTCTTTCTCTCAATAAATAAATAAATAAAATCTTAAAAAAAAAAAAGAAAGAAACCGATTATATTGAAATACAGTTATCAAAAATAGTTAGAATGCACCCTTATGATAAAGAAATAGATGTGCTTTCTCTCTACGCAGCAAACAGCAAGATGTAGCAGAGGGGCAGTAAGTCCACAATCTTGACATCATGACAAACGTTAACAATATTTAGAGATGTCTGTACCAGCTGGAAGGTGGACGAAAAAACCCGCAGCTGCTACTAGCCATAAAGTCACCCATGTGGTAACGTCACAGTGGTTTCTTGGTTACCCTCACGTTGAAAAGACGTGTTAAGTCTCCAGGAGAGGATAGAGGACAAGGATGTGATTTCTTCTCATCCACATTCCCAGACCCCACATTAAGCCCCTCATGCTGGAAGACGCTTGGTTCTCAACAGGCTCAAACCAACAGATTTGGGGCCCTGAGTTTCCATCCTTCTCCTTGAAACCTGCCAGACTGTTGAACCGCCAACTCAAATGTGTAAGAAATCTCACTTTTCTTAAAAATGTACAGCCCCCTCATGACAAGTGTTGAGCCCCATCCAAACGAGAGGACAGCGGTCAGCCTCTTCATCCTCGGGCTTCCTCAGCCAAACTCCTAACACTGCTAACTCACGGAGCACCGTGTCCCTCAGGCCCTCACACTAATGATGGATGTGAGCGGACCAGGGTGTTTGTGAGAAAGGCTATTTGCTTCGTTTGGTGGCTTAAGGTTCCATCCTCCTATCCAGACACTTTATTTCATGCCAAACACTTTGGTCGGTCTTTACCTACACCACGAAACATACTCCCTCTTACTTCTCCTGAAACTTGTGAACTTTTAAAACTTTTACCCTCCCTTTTTTTCTTTTTTTTTAATTTAAATTCAATTAACCAACATATAGTACATTATTAGTTTCAGATGTAGTGTTCAATGATTCATCAGTTGCGTATAACACCCAGTGCTCATCACATCATGTGCCCACCTTAATGCTCGTCACCCAGTTACCCCGTTCCCACTCACCTCCCTTCCAGCAGCCCTCAGTTTATTTCCTAGCATCAAGAGTCTCTCATGGTTTATCTCCCTCTCTGATTTCTTCCTTTTTTTTTTGAAAGATTTTATCCATTCATTTGACAGACAGAGATCACAAGCAGGCAGAGAGGCAAGCAGAGAGAGAGGGGGAAGCAGGCTCCCTGCTGAGCAGAGAGCCTGATGTGGGGCTCGATCCCAGAACCCTGAGATCATGACCTGAGCCGAAGGCAGAGGCCTTAACCCACTGAGCCACCCAGGCAACCCTCCCTCTCTGATTTCTTCCCATTCAGTTTTCCCTCCCTTCTCCTATGATCCTCTGCATTATTTCTTATGTTCTACATACAAGTAAAACCATATGATAATTGTCTTTGTCTGATTATTTCACTTAGCATAATCCCATCCAGTTCCATCCATGTCGATGTAAATTCATCCTTTCTGATGGCTGAGTAATGTTCCATTGTATATATGGACCACATCTTCTTTATCCATTCATCTGTTGAAAGACATTTTGGCTCCTTTCACAGTTTGGCAACTGTGGACATTGCTGTTATGAACACTGGGGTGTGGGTGCCCTTTCACTTCACTGCATCTGTATCTTTGGAGTAAATACCCAGTAGAGCAATCGCTGGGTTGTAGGGTAGCTCTATCTTCAACTTTTTGAGGAAACTCCACATTGTTTTCCAGAGTGGCTGTACCGGCTTTCATTCCCTTTCTCCACATCCTTGCCAACACCTGTCATTTGCTGCCTTGTGATGGTATCTCATTGTGGTTTTGATTTGTACTTCCCTGATGACAAGTGACATGGAGCATTTTTTTCACGTGTCTGTTGGTCATCTCTATGCCTTCCTTGGAGAAGTGTCTGCTCATGTCTTCTGTCCATTTCTTGACCGGATTCTTTGGTTTTTTGGATGTTGAGTTTTTACCCCACTTAATGGAGATGTTTGGAGGAGAAATGTTTCACTTCCTGAGCAAACTGTGAAAGAATGCCAGAGCAGGCGCAGCAAGTCATCTGCAGTGGCTGGGGACTGAGTGGAGGGTCTCAGGGGAGCCCCAAGTGGGCCCAGGGCTGCCAGGTGCACAAAGAGGACCCCTATTTTGTGGAATCACATTTTTAAATGTCGGCAACTAATTTTGAAAAGTTCTTAACGTGGGCAGTTCAAACCAGATAGCGGTCTGTAACTTCTGCTCTAAAATACCTCTGTAGGGGCGCCTGGGTGGCTTAGTGGGCTGGGCCTCTGCCTTCGGCTCAGGTCATGATCTCAGGGTCAGGGTTCTGGGATGGAGGCCCGCATCAGGCTTTCTGCTCGGCAGGGAGCCTTCTTCCCCCTCTGTCTCTCTGCCTGCCTCTCTGCCTACTTGTGATCTCTGTCTGTCAAATAAATAAATAAAATCTTAAAAAAGGAAAATACCTCTGGAGACCTCTTCTAGGGCTCAACCTTTCAGATATAAACCCAGGAAGGGAAGCTCCTGCAGCAACTTCTGCTTTTCTCCCTGCCACAACCTCCTGAGACCGGAAAAGGCGGCATCTGCCACCTACTTGAGTGGAAAAGAGGGAAATACAGACTCTCAAAATGGTCCCATGAGCTAGACTCTGAAAAGATGACCTGACACCTAGGCCATGTTACTGGGTGGGATGGGTAACCTCGTTTTGGGGTGAAGCCTCCCAGCCAGAGTGGGTGCTCCCCGCCCCTGCTCCTGTCACAAATGCCTGCTTTTTAACCTGAGCCTGCTCCTGCCACAGCAGTCGGGATGACTCCCCCTGGACTGAGAGCCTGTGAAGGCAGGAGCTAGAGCCTAGTCCTGTGCCTGACTCAGCTCAAGACCTCAGTGGTGGCAACTGCATCAAGGAATCAGTTTCCTTGCTTAGCTCACACTCAGGCAGAGCCAGCCCAGCCTCCAGCCTGTGAGCCAGAGGCAGCCAGCTCTGTCAATCCAAGGGGAAGGAGCCCATAGTCCTGACATTCCTCAAGGTGTGGCCCCTCATCCAGCATGGTCAGCATCCAGCCTCAGGAGCTCTTCTCTTCCCTCAGCATCTCAGCACCAGCAACAGAGCTCACAGAGTCACACCCCACATGCCTGCAGGGCAAGTCCAGAAAACTGTCAGATCCACCACCATTATGGGAGTTGTTTTTTTTTTGTTTTGTTTTGTTTTTAATTTTTCGGTGCTCCAAGATTCGTTGTTTATGCACCACACCCAGTGCTCCATGCAATACATGCCCTATGATGGGAGATTTTTAAAAATGAGAGATACGGGAGATTTGAAACACACGGTCTATCAGATTTAAATAGAACTCTGCACCCAACAATCAGAAAATAACTATTCTTCTCAAGCATGCATGCAAGCTTAAAAAAAAATTACTACATCTGGGCCATGAAGTAACTCTCAAAAATTTCAAAGAATGGATGACATACAGATCACATTTTTTTTTTACCACAGTGTAATCAAATCAGGTGACAGTAACAAAAAGTACATTCAGTTTCCATATGTTTGGAAGTTTTCAAACACATTTCTAGGTAACTTAGAAGTCAAATTAAAAATTACAGATTCTAAATTAAAAATAGCAAGAATGTAATGATAATGAAAATGTTTCGTATCTGATTGTGTGGATTGCAAGTAAAGTAATAATTGGAAGGAAAGGATATAAATACTTAGAAAAGAAGGGCTGAGAAGGAAAGAGTTAAGCAACCAACGGGGGAGGTTTGGAAAGAATAAGCCTAAGAAAAGATAGAAGAAAGGCAATAATAAATATGAAAGCAGAAAAGGATAAACCAGAAAGCAAAGATTCATTAGGGAGGGTCAGCAAGTCCTAAGGTTTGTCCTTAAAAAGCTAATAATATAAAAAAGTAAAAAAATAAAAAACCAATAATATGACAAACTTCTCATAGACCAGAAAAGAAGAAAAGAGAGAAGATACAAATAATAATATTAAGAACAAAAAGGGGTGGTAAATATCATTTTAATGAGTTAAAATAGAAAAAAACATACAATTATCTCAATTGATATAGAAAGGTATTTAATAAAATTCATCACCCACTCATGATAAAAATACCTAATCAACTAGGAATGAACAGGAATACCTCATAAAAGGTATCTACCACAAAAGAACCAACAAGCATTATTATGGTAAGCCACAGAGATGCAATCTCTTTAAAATTAGGGATAAGAAGGGATGCCCTATACCACCAGTTCTATTCACTAGTGTCTGGAGGTCTGGTTAGTGTGGATTTTCTTTTTTTTTAAAGAGGAACTACAAGGAAGAAGCATTGAGAAGGAAGAAAAACCCTATTCTCAGGTGATATGTTTGCCTATATAGAAAGCCTCCAAGAGTCAAAGACTATTTATCAAAAATAATAGTATGGCTGAATATAAGATCAGTTTTTTTTTTAAGTAGACCCCACACTCAGCGTGAAGCCCAGTGTGGGACCTCAACTCATGACCCTGAGATCAAGACCTGAGCTAAGATCAAGAGCTGTGTGTTGAAGTGACTGAGCCACCCAGGTGCCCCAAGGTCACTCTTCTTAAAATCCACTGGATTGCTATACACCAGTAATGAACAGAAAACGTATTTTAAAAAAATAAAAATTACACCACCACCAATAATATATGTGTATATACACAAATATGTATGGAAAATAATAAACCATGTGTGAAAAATAATAGGTATATTTAAATATATAAATTTATATATTATTTATATGTTACACATATATTTTATATATTATGAATAATATATTATAGAAATATTTCTATTTATATAATATAGATATATCTTATATAATATAGACATATAATACGTATGTCATATATAATATACACTATAAATCTAAACAAAATTACTCAAGACTTACATGGAGAAAACTTTAGTTAACAGAATTAAAAGAAACTTAAACAAGCAAAAATGTGTCATCATGTATAACAAAACTCAAAAATCTTAAAACTCTCAGTTCTTCTCAAACTGATCTATATAGCCTCAATGCAGCCTTGGGCCCAAGCTCATTAATAATCAGAAAAATGAAAATCAGGACCACAATGTGATATCATTGTACACTTTTAAGGTCGTTAAAGTAAAAATCTTAAGCAATACATTTGGAACAACATAGAGGAACCTAGAGGGTGTTACGCTAAGTGAAATAAATCAGAAAAAGACAAATACTGCAGGATCTCACTTATACGTAAAATCTAAAATAACCAAACTCACAGAAGCAGAGAGTAGACTGGTTGTTTCCCTGGGGCTGGGGAGGAAGGAAAATGAGGAGATGAGGATCAAGGGGTACAAAATTTTAGTTATGCATGATGAATAAATTCTGAAGACCAGCGATGTGAATGTAACTAACAATACTGTATTCTATGCTTAAAATTCACTAGGAGGGTAAATCTTTGGCTTTCTCCTCACAAGCAAAGAAAAAAGAAAAGAAAATGGTTAACTATGTGAGGTGATAGGAGGGTTGATTAGCTTGATTGTGACAATGATTTCATATATATCAAAACAACAAGTTGTATAGCTGAAATGTACAAAATCTTTATTTGTCAATTACACTTCAGTAAAGATGGGGGAAGCAATTTTGGAGAATGCTAAAGTTAAGTTGAGATTGTTGCAGGGGGGAAATAGGGCATAACATCTTTGTAGACAATTTTCTATTCTCTGGGCAAGTTGAAAGTTTGTTTATCATAGGATTCAACAATTCTAATCCTGGAGATATAACCAAGGAGACTCTGAAAGGTGTACATTCAGAGATACAGAACAAAACATTTATAAAGCATGGTTTGTAATAGCAAAAAAAAAAAACTTTGAAAGAACCATGAAACACATCAACAGAAGAATGAACAGATATCTACTATTATATAGCTATAAAAATTAATACACTACAGCAACAGAGACAACTTGGATAAATTTTAGAACTATAATACTGTGTGAAAAATCAAATTGCAGGGACGCCCAGGTGGCTCAGTTGCTTAAGCATCTTCTTTTGGCTAGGATTATGATTCCTGGGACCTGGGATCTAGCCCTGCATAGGGCTTCCGGCTCAGCAGGGAGTCTGCTTCTCCCTCTGCGTGCCACTCCTCTTGCTTGTGCTCTCTCTTTCCCTCTCTCTGACAAATAAATAAATAAAATCTTTAACAAAAACTCAAATTGCAAAAGATGACAATCAGAATGGTACCATTTTCACAAAGCACAAAAACGAGCAAAACTAAACATAAAGAGTCTAGGAAATGCATTTTTTTCATTAAATACAATTTTAAAGTCATTAAAATGATAAACATATAATTCAGGAGAAGGGGTATATAAGGAAAGAACACGCAGCAGGACACCGAGGTCATGTTCTAGTTCTTTAATTGTGAGTGGGTGCTTTGGTATTTGTGTTATTATGATGATTCATTAGTAGGAAGTTTACATGCCGAGTTTTTCCCAGATAAGTCCTAGTGTTTGTGCCATTATCTTGGTGCAGATATAATAACATCCCCTTTCATTCCCAAAGGTTTGTCAAAGGCCAAAAGGTTTGGAGCATAAATCATATAGTCTCTTTATTCATAGCTCCTTATTAAAGACTCCATAATTTAAATGTAATTAAAGCAAATATTAATACTAGCAGAATTGTGTTGATAGAAATTCAAATTATTTGAATCATTCTAGTCATAAGTATCAGTAGATTTAAAACTTTACACAAGATTTGAAACATTAATCCCACTTGGAAAAAAATATTTAAGGAATTAACTGAGCAAATGTAGAACGATGTACAAAGATGCTCACCGTGCAAATTTTTTTAAGATTAAAAATCAAATGACAAGTAAAGATGGGAACCAACCTAAGTTGGCCTGTGTATAAACTGAAATCGCTGACAGGGTAGTGCACACCAGTATCTGTGTACCTTTACCTTCATCAACTAGCTTCAGTTTTAGTAAGCAAATTGGTGTTTCTGGGGAAGGGATAAATGTAAATGTAGGCAAACATGGTCAGTGGTGCAGCCCACTTGTCCAAAACCTTTTGCAAAATAAAAAACTGTGACCTTTGACTGTGGTTAGCAGAAATCACAAGGTAAAGTAAGATATGTGTTCATTTGGAGGTTGACAACAGGGAATCATATACATAAATGTGATCTTAGTTACCATACATATATATGTGTTGTTGTTTTAATATCATTTCCTGATTATAAAAATTATATTTACACCTTCACACGCATATGACTTCATTTCTTTCCCTATTTTTGCGTGGCTGTACATAGCTCTGCTGCTGACCCAAGAACAATATTGTGATTCTAAATTTTCTCAAATATGGCCAGGTCATGATGAAAAGCGTAATGTCTATTAAGGTACTAATGCAAATTTCATTATTAAAGTAATCGATCTTGAAATAATGAAACTACCAAAACTAAAAGCATCTTTCACGTTAAATTTTTCACTAGTGCCCCACCAGAGCCAAGGAGCTGTTCATTCACCAAAGGGACTATGGGGAATAAAGGCGCATTCACCAGCACAAAGGCCCTTTGGCTCAGGGTCTCATGGCCAAAGAAACCTAGGACTGGACGTCTAGGAGCCCTGCTCAAAGGAAGCTCTAGGGACCCAGCATCTTTCTCGGGCTGGGCCTCTGACCTCATCTACACCTGGCTCCACACAGGCTGGTGGAGATTCAGGACACTATGGCCTATGCAGTATTTCCCACACTCTTGAAAGGAAGAACTTCATTCTCAGTCCACATCTCTTACAAAATTGCAAAAGTTGGCATATATCAAATTGAAAATCAGCAAAAATTCAAACTACCCAGATACCCTATTTCTTGACTTCAGCCTCTTGTAAAGGATTGTCTACTCTCTGGGCATCACGGATGACAATGCAGGAAGCTTCTTGGAGAACACTAGCCAACTCTGCCTCATTTTCTCAGAAGGAATTAAAGTTTTTCCTGGCTTCTCTGACTGAAAATAAGCCTTGAGTCAGCCACAGAGTCTCAATTTGTAAATAGGATTCTGCCCTAGAATCACAAGACCTTAGCATAAACACCGTTTTCTTTGTATTAACAAATGTTGTCAGGTAAATAAAGATTCCAAAGATGGGACCTACCTGAAAAATCTGTTCTTACCAACACAAACCCAAAGATCTAACTACTTGGGGAATATTCCCAACAGGATATTGCTAATTAGAGCAGTAAGACTTGGGATGGAGAAGATAAAAACATTGGAGAAACAGTGCTGTGATTGAGTCAGGCTTTTTAAAAAGAAATTTAGAGGTGTGCCTGGGTGACTCAGTTAAGTGTCAGCCCCTTGATTTTGACTAAGATCATGATCTCAGGGTCATGAGATTGAGTCCAGGTTGTGCTCTGCACTCAGCAGGGAATCTGCTTGAGATTCTCTTCCTCTCTCTCTGCCTCACCCAAAATAAATAAATCTTTTTTAAAAATTAAAAAAGAAATTTAGAGTCAGCTATAATGCAGTGATTAAGAGCACAGACTCTGGGCCAGATGACCTTGACCCTAAACCTAACCACTCTTCATCTAGTTTCGTCATTTGTAAGGGAGAAATAAAAATGTTATGAGGGATGTTAGAGGAGTGAGTTTTGTTATGAGGAGTAAATGAATTAATACATGTGAACCTCCTAAAAAATGATCACCACATTGTTAAGTGTAAATGTAAGCAGTTGATGTTATTGTTACGCTTTAGAACATTGATTTACAAAAGTAAACTCATTGCAAGTGACCTATAAAATAAATATTACAAATCTATACAATGGGTGACATAGAAAAAATGGAGACTTACCACATTCCCTCATAGACTAGCATAAGTTCCCTCATAGACCAGCACAGCACTTCTTGCAAAAAAGGGAGAAAGAAGGAACACCTGGGTGGCTCAGTCGGCTGAGCATCTGCTTTTGGCTCAGGTCATGATCCCAGGGTTCTGGGATCAAGCCCCACATCAGGGTCCTTGCTCAGCAGGGAGTCTGCTTCTCCCTCTGCCTACCACTCCCTCTGCCTGTGCTCTCTCTGTCTCTGACAAATAAGCAAATAAAATCTTTTTTAAAAAGTTGAAAAGAGGGGCGACTGGGTGGCTCAGTGAGTTAAAGCCTCTGCTTTCAGCTCAGGTCATGATCCCAGGGTCCTGGGATCGAGCCCCGCATCGGGCTCTCTGCTTGGCAAGGAGCCTGCTTCCCTTCCTCTCTCTCTCTGCCTGCCTCTCTGCCTACTTGTGACCTCTGTCAAATAAATAAATAAAATTAAAAAAAAAAAGTGGAAAAGAAAAGTGAGAAGACTGGGGACTCCCTAGGATCTAAAGTGAAAATTTCGAGAAAATCCCATGGAGATAGAAGGTGGTTGGGTTTCAATGTGTATGTGTAGGAAACGGCAGTCTAGAGCTGAAAGGCCTGGGCACCGCAGACCAGGTTTAGGTTTAGACTGGTGAGGAGCATTCTACTTAACCTACCTGAATTTTCACCTGAATTGCCTGTATGAAATGAAAGAATGACAGGGCCATCTGGAGTCATGAGTGGTCATCAGGAGAGCATTGAAGGGAAGGGGACCAGTGACAGCAGTGAATGCTGACTGGCCAGCCCCTGAGCACATTCTAATACTACTTCCACCCCTTCCTCACCCTCTACACACAAAGGCCTTCACTGTGGAAGTCACTTGTTTCTCAGAACTAGAGAGGAAGTCCAAGTTACTGAGCAGTCCCAGGAGAGCAGCTAAGCCTCGTGGCTGGGGAGTAGTGGAAGGCATGTAAAGAAGTGCTTGAACCCAGGTCATAAAGCTAAGAAGCCTCCACCCAACACACCCTGACTCTCTGAGAGAGGCTCCCACATAGCCGGGATCATGCTTCAACTCTGGCTCTCGTCACCAAACAGGGGAAGCCAGTTGTCCCAAAGTCATGAGTTCACAGGGAAAAATAATGAGATATCTGAAGGGCACAAGCACAAGTATGAAAAGCAGAAAAGCTAAACACATTATGATGTAAGAATTAGCATTAATGGAATAGGAAAGACACAACAATTTAACATAATGATAAAAAAGAACATACCCAAAGAGATAAGAGAGGATATTGGAAACATTAAGCAGAAATAAGCAGTTATTAAAAAGAAAAAAAAATGGAATCACTGGGTATGAAAGTTTGTAACTAAAAAACACCAGAGAGGAGATGAGTAGAAGGAAAATACAGCAGGAAAATTAATCAATGAGCTTTGAAAGATCAGGTTTAGGAACTCTTTCTCTGAAAACATCAGTGAAACAGGGAAAAGAATAAGAAAGTGGATATTAGGGTGGGAGGTTGGGGGCACCAGGTGGTGGGTATTGTAGAGGGCACGGATTGCATGGAGCACTGGGTGTGGTGCAAAAATAATGAATACTGTTATGCTGAAAAAATAAAAAATTAAATTAAAAAAAAAAAAGAAAGTGGATATTAAAAAGCTTATAAGACAGAAGTGTGAGTGTCAGCATGGACACAATTGGATTATCAAAAGAAGAGAAAAAAACTGAGTGGGGATATTTGGAGAAATGATACATTAAATTTCTCAGATACAGAGATTAAAGATTTCAGACTGAGGTGGCTCAAAGAATGTTAAGAAGGATGTCTTGAGGGAGGGAAAAAACGACTTAGGTATGTTTTATTGAAATTAAATAACATCACAGAAAAAGAAAAAAATCTAAGAGCTTCAAGAGAAAAAATGTACATCACTGACAAAGGAAAACAGATCAGGTTATACCCAATATCTCAACAGAAACCGTGGATGCCCCATAAAATGGGGACTTCAAATCAAGAATTTTATATCCAGCTAAACTCTCATTTAAATGCAAAGATAAAGGGGTGCCTGGGTGGCTCAGTGGGTTAAGCCTCTGCCTTCAGCTCGGGTCGTGATCTCGGGGTCCTGGGATTGAGCACCACATCAGGCTCTCTGCTCAGCAGGGGGCCTGCTTCTCCCTTTTCTCTGCCTGCCTCTCTGTCTACTTGTGATCTCTCTCTCTGTCAAATAAATAAATAAAAATTTAAAAAATTTTTAAATGCAAAGATAAAATAAAGATATTCTCAGGAATGTAAAACTTCATAATGTCTCTCAAAATACCTGCAAAAATATTCCATCAAAAACAAATAGTTATGAAGTCAATAAAAGATACAGGAAGTTAGGGTTGAAAAACTTTAAGTCGATTACCCAAATGTGGAATTAATCAGAAGAATGGAGATATATTTAAATCTGTCTTTTCTTCTTTCTTCATTTTCCATATCTTTGTATTTATAAGCTACACACACTCAGACAAATACACATTGTTTTCCTAATTAAAATTCCTGATGATACTGATGGGGTGGGAGTGGGGGAATGAAGATAAAGACTGGGAAGATATCAGATGGAAGTAAGCTTATGCTAATGTAATTACATATTCCAAGGAAGTCATAAGTATTGGCAAGCTAAAGAAACTGATAGGGAGAAAATCATAGGCATAATCATGAGAGGTTAATGATAAACACCAGAATAATAAAAAATAGACTGTAAATTTTAAATGAACAGAAGAAAAATTATTCCAATGAAACATAAGAAAGGAGAAAGTGAACAAATAAAAAAAAGTTAAGTGAAGGGGGGGTGCCTGGATGGCTCAGTGGGTTAAAAAGTTAAGTGAAGGGAAATGGTAAAAACAAACAAACAAACAAACAAAAAAACCAGACAAATAAATTGTAACCTAAAATAATTATAAAATTAGTAAATAAATGTTTGTACAAAAATACATGTGACTTTGAAGTAAAACAAAGTTTTCTTATCTCTTTTAAACAATCTTCTTTTTTAAAAGATTTTATTTATTTGAGAAAGATGGAGAGCTAAGGGGAGCTTGCAGGGAGGGGAGAAGGCAGAGGGAGAGGGCCAAGAAGACTCCCCGTTGAGCAGAAAAGCCAACATTAAGACCCTGGGATCATGCCTGAACCACCCTGGTGCCCCAACAAAGATTTCTTAAATGAGACACATATCATAGTAGAGAAAATTGATATATTGTTAATTTATTAAAATTAAGAACTTCATGAATCAAAAGACATCATTTAACAGAGTGCAAATGCAACTTACAGAAGGGAGAAGATAATGGTAATGCATGTAATTGACCCAGACCTCATTTCTAGGCCTTAATATTTTTATAAATCAATAAAACTAGACAAAGGCTCAGTAGAAAAGTGGACAAAAGACTTGGGTTGCACTTCACACACACTGATGACCAGGAATTATATGAAGAGATGCTCAATTAAATTTATTAGCAGAGAGAATTAGCAGAGAAATACAAAACTCCACTACATACCACCATGCTAAAATTATAAAAGCAGAAAATGCCAAGAGTTGTTAAAACTGTAGAGCCACCAGATCCCTCATACATTGCTGATGGGAGAACAAATTTGTACAACTAAAAATTTCTTAGTGGTATCTACTAAGGTTGAACATGACTTATGACCTAGCAAATCTGTTTCTAGATAGAGAAGTGTAAAAACCAAGAGAAATGTAAATACTTGTCCAACGTGTGCACCAAAAGACATGCACTAGAACATTCATAGCAGCCCACATAGTAACAGCAAAACTCAGGAAATCATCAAATGCCCAACAACTAAGGAGATAAATACACTGTGTATTTACACAATGAAAGTCTATGCAGTAATGAACATGAACAATCAAATATCTACACAACAATGTAGATTGATCCCACAAACATAATACAAACAAAAGACAGATCCATTTGGAGTAAAGTACAAAAACAGGTCAAATTAATCCCTGCTCTTATAAGTCAGGATAATGGTTTCCCTTGAGGGATAATGACTGAGAGAGAGCACAAGGGAACTTCTGGAGTGCTGATAATGAACTTGGGGCTTTACATGGATGCGATCTTTCTTGTGAAATTCTTTGAGCTCTTAATTTTTTCATATATGTTTTCTGTGTGTATATTGAACTTCAGAAAATAATTAAATATATAAATAAGGATAACTCACTAATTATAAGACAGAAACACTAACACTGGATTTTTTTTTTTACAAATTCTGCATGTGTTGTCCATGTGTTGCTAAATAAAGACATATTTTAAAAAGAAATTCATAAAAGTTGAAAATAAGGAACCAAAAAATAGCAGACAAATACTAAAAGCAGGATAGCAATTTCAATTGAATAGAACAGAATGTAAGGTGTCAAATAACATGAGAAGGAAAGGTGAATATTACATATCTTGGTTAAAAAAATAAGGTAAGAAAATACAATGCTAATACACATGTAGGCCCCTAAAAATATAGTCTCGAAATATATAGAGCAACAACTGAAAGAATTACAGGGAAAGATAAACAGTTAGAGCTGGAGAATGTCACATGTCTATTTTGGAAACTAAGAGATCAAGCAGATAAAAATAGGCAAGAAGTAAACAATTTGAGTAACATTATAAATAAGCTCACACTAACACATTTATACTCAACAAAGAGGCAATATAAATTTTGTGACATGTCATTTCTGCTCACATCTCACTGGCAAGATCTGAATTAAATGACCAAAACTAACAGAAAAGAGGCTGAGAAATACTCATGCATGGGCCCTACATAAAATTGAAGGATTTATTACTAAGGAAAAAAAAAAACCCACACAATACAATACAAATGATTAACAAAACTGTTCTTTTATAAATACGAATACAATAGGCCTCTAGCAAGTTTTATCAAAAGGGAAAAGAGACAGAACATCGAAATAAAGTACTATCACATAAAATTGATAGTTTTTTAAAAGAATTGTATAAAGACCTAATGATCAAAACTGAAAAATCTCAAAAAAAGGACAAAAATTGGTAAAAACTCAAAATACTGAAATTAACATAAGAAGAAATGCATAAATTAAAGATACCCATAGATTTCAAAAAACTGAAAAGGAAATCAATGACATTCATCCTTTTAAAAGCCCATATCTACATGGCCTTATAAGTGAGCTTCACTAAATTTTATAAGAATAAATAATTCTTTTATACATTTTTACAGAAAAAAATAAATAACACCCATCCTACTCGTTTTAATAAAAGCTCATATCAACTGGATGCTCAAATTAGATAATAGTAGTACAAAAAGAGCATTCATATATAAATATAGATACATGTTTGTACACAAAATATTCACAAATAAAATTCAACTGCTTACTTTAAAAAAAACTAATGAACTCTGATCAAACAGGGTTTTATTCAAGGAATTCAAGAATGATTTCAATCAGAAAATTCTATCAATGCCATTCTCTGTATTTGTGGATCAAGGGGGAAAAACTACATGGTCATCTGAGTAGCTACAGAAAATGCATTTAATTCAGCCCAACATCTAGCGATGGTTTTTAAAACATCAAAAAAGTGGTGTTGAAAAAGAAAAACCAAAGCTATTGTTCCTTCCGAATGAAATGATGACCTGAATAGAAATTTCAACAGAAGGAACAGTCCTGGAAATTAATAAGGGAGCTAAGGTAGGTACTAGAATACAAAGCAACAGCTTTCTTTTATAACACCAAAAATAAATTTAAATTTAAATTTAAACACCATTCCTGTGGCAACATAAATTATAGATGATCTAGGAGTCTTCTTAATGAGGAATGCACAAATCATTTATGGAGACACAAATCTCTGGCAAAGGACATTAAAGAAGGCCAAATAAACGCAAAGAACACCGTGGTTGTATGTGGAGAACGTTAACATTATATGACAGTTGCCTGCACATTAATTATAGATTTAATAAGATGACAAAAATGCCAGATAAATTTTTAGGAGCGTCGCATACTGATTTTAAAACAGATGTGGAAAAATACAAGACAAAAATAGCTAGAGGGTTTTCAAAAAAGAACAGCATGAGGGCAGAGCAGGGATGAGGGTTGTTCCTGGAGGGGGAACTTCCCCCAACAGATACTGAAATTTACTAAGTAGCAATGATAATGATGAAAAGAGTTGATGAAGATGATGAGGATTTTTTCGTGCAGTTAAACATCCTTCCCATTACTCTTCATTCCTTACTGCATCTCTTAGCTTCCACCTGGGATCATTTTCTTTTTAGAAGAACATCCTGGGACGCCTGGGTGGCTCAGTTGGTTGGACGACTGCCTTCGGCTCAGGTCATGATCCTGGAGTCCCGGAATCGAGTCCCGCATCGGGCTCCCGGCTCCACGGGGAGTCTGCTTCTCTCTGTGACCTTCTCCTCGCTCATGCTCTCTCTCACTGTCTCTCTCTCAAATAAATAAATAAAATCTTTAAAAAAAAAAAAAGAAGAAGAACATCCTTTGTATACTTTTCAGTGTGGGTCAGCTAACGACAAACGCTCTGTTTTTTCTGAAAAGACCTTTATGTCACTTTCATTTTTATACTTTAATTTTGCTAGATATTGCTGGAACTTAAAGTAAATATTAATTCTCTCTTTACCATTTGAAACATATTATCTTATTGACTTTCATTATTTTTGTTTAAAAGTAAACTATCAGCAATAGAAGACCCAGGTTTTACGTCATTGAAAATTATAAAATTCAAGAGTGCTTATTTAAAAAAAGAATATAAATTATTAATACAAAGTTAGGTTCAAAATTGAATATTTATTTACAATAAGAAACGAAATCACAAAAAATACAAATTTATAAAATCTAAAAATACTGCAAGATCAGAAATCTAGAGAAACAAAATGATGTTATTACTTACCTATCTGACAAAACCCTGTAACACTTTCCCCCCATTTTTTTTTTGCAATAAGTTCTTTGATGTCTCTTCATATGGTAACTCTTTTTAAGAGTGAAGTTTCCTCTAGCATGTTTGAACTTTATTTTTTGTTACCGATTGTTTATAAAAATTGCTTTAGCATCACCCTGTGTAAGTAATGCAAGAACAAAAATTTTATAATGTTGTCAAAGTTGGGAAAATCCATATCAAGTTTCTTTCATATATGAGCTGTAAGATTTGGAAGAATATTCTATACACTTGCTTCTGGCTTCTGTATGCCTCAACTCTTTTGTCTGCTTGCCTGTTTTCTCTACTACTCACACACTTGCAGCCTGGCCACCATAAGCATACTTATGCTAAGATGCTACCTTTAACCTTATATCTTTGTGTCATGGCAAGTCATCATAACCAGCAGGAAAGAGTACTACTGAAAACAGTTCATGTATTATAATGGTATATGTGAAAGTGACCAAGAACCACATAATTATATTTTACTAAACCAAAAGAGATGAATTCCTAGGTCAACTTCCTTTTTTAAAACATTTTATTAAATTGAGAGAGCGAGCAAGAGAGAGAGAGAGATAGCAAAAGAGAGTATGAGCAGGGGCAGGGAAGAGGGAGAAGCAGGCTCCCCATTGAGCAGGGATCCCCACTCAGGGCTCGATCCCATGACACTGAGATGATGGTCCGAGCTGAAGGCAGACATTTAGCTGACTGAGCCCCGCAGGTGTCCCCTCAACTTCCCTTTGATGTGATCTCCAAAAATCCTGGAACAACTTTAATACCATCCATCATGGTAGCTAATATATAGCAGGAAAATGGAGTTTAAAAAAAAAGGCAGTCAATCAATTGATATTAAGATATTTTACTAGGGGGCGCCTGGGTGGCTCAGTGCATTAAGCCTCTGCTTTCGGCTCAGGTCATGATCCCAGGGTCCTGGGATCGAGCCCCACATTGGGCTCTCTGCTCAGCAGGGAGCCTGCTTCCCCTCTCTCTGCCTACTGTTCTGCCTGCTTGTGATTTCTCTCTCTATCAAATAAATAAATAAAATCTTTAAAAAAAATATTTTACTAGTATGTTTTTTAAAAACCTATGATCATGATGCCTCAGAAGGCACCATGTGAGTGAGGAGCCTGGAATTTCAACTTCATTGGTGTCACAGAAATCCATCCCTGGCAGTCTATTTTATTGTTACTCTTTCCTTCTTTTTTTGCTTCTTAGAAGTCTTTCCTTTGTTTTTTTCTTTCTACCAGTGTTACTCTACTGTGCCTAAGTGTGGTTTTTTTAAAGTTTATCCTGCATAGAGTTTTTAGGACTTCTTAAATATGCAGCTTGATGTTTTCATTAGTTTTAGAAAATCCTCAACCACTGTCTCTTCAAATATTATTCCTGTTTCATTCTCCCTGTGCTCTCCTTATGGTACTCTAATTAGGCGTATTTTAGAATATCTCAGTTTATCTACTATGTTTGTTATATGTTCTGTGCTTTTTATCCTTTCATCTTCCCATGCTTCAGTAGAGGTATTTTCTTCTAACCTATCTTCCAGTTCACAAATTCTCTCTTCAGATGTGTGTAATCTGATGAGTTAATTGTGGTTATTGTAATTTTCAGTTTTAGAATTTTTATTTGAATCCTTTTTTCATAATTTCTAGTTCTGTGACAAAATTCACAATCTTATCTATTATTTCTTTGAATAGAGTAAGTAAATTTCTTTCAGAGTCTATATTCTGATAGCTCAATTTCCTGGATTAACTATGGGTCTGTTTCTATTATCTATTGCTTCTCTTGCTTTTTTCCCCCACTGAGTTTTATTATCTTTTCATATGCTCATTTTTTTATTGAGTCCTTGATATTATGAAAAATTAGAGAAATAGAATAATTTTTCAGTCTGGGATACTCTTACCTTCCTGCAACTGGATTTATATTGCTTTTGAAAATCTTCTGGGATTCACTAGCAAAAAAATGCAACACTTAAATACAATGCCAGAGATTAAGATTAATGAAGCCTGGACTGGCCAGTTTATTTCTGGTTTACTATTTCTCCCAGGGATTATCCTTTTAAAATCCTGACTCAAAGTTAGGAAGGTTACTAGGTTTCCTCTTCCTTAGTAGTTCTGAGTTCTATCTCCTCAAAGCTATTGAGAGCTTTTCCCACTTCTTGCCTCTCAGCCACCCCTTCTGGGATGGAAAGATGTCTCTCGCAAAAAGCTCTTCAAATCCAGGTTCATTCAGAATTTCTTCTCCCATATCTTGTTCTTACGTTCTTATGCTTCTTCTTATGTTCTTATGCCTTGATAGCTCTCTGATAAATTTCAACAGATGTTTAAAAAAATACAAGTTTTGTCTAGCTTTTCCACTCATTGTTAATGAGAGGAAAGATACAAATCACTTAGTCTATATTCCCAGAAGTTCAACTCCTCCAAAGCCAAACTTGTTGCCATGCAATCCAAAACTTGTGAGTACGTAGACATGCCCCTCAAAGCTCTATTCACGGAAACTAAAGACTTTGAGCAGATGGATTTCATGAAATTGTTAACCAGCTGCTGGAGACTCAAAAGAGTCTTATTGTTTATATTATCATTGATTAAGTCATTGAATCCTTTTAAAATAGAAATTCGGGCCACCATTCCTAAGCAAATTTCTGGTGTCAAGGTTTTCTCTTATCCACAGAAAAATAAGCTAGGATTCTCAAAACCAAACAGAACTTGAGATGAATATCACACACCCTAAGCTTATCATCTAAGGCTTTGTTTGACCTCCTCTTCAATGCGCAGTGCTTCCACACTCAAGAGATCCCAGACTCTGAGCATCTCATCTACCAGAAGGAATCTAGTGCAGTCCTCATTCATTCAATCTTTTTCTTGCATAGGGAATATCAGCCAACATGTTCTCTCTCTCTCTCTCTCTCTCTCTCTCTCTCTCTCTCCCTTTGACTCCCTCCCCACCTATCTGCTGCAGCCCAGGATATATACATTTAATTAATTCAGCTTTACCTCCAACCTGTAAATAGTAGAAGAAGTGTCAGATTTATATGTTGGATAAATAACAAAGATTTTCCCGGGAGACTCCGTCCTGGTGAAAAAGGGTAACTGTAATTTTCAGCTGTGAGTAATTGTACATAATATAATCCTAAATGATTTTTCTTCTGTAATTTCATTAGAGTTTAGAAATTTAATTAGATTTTGAATCACTCTGAAATAAAGTAGCAAAACACCGAGAGACTGAGAGCGGTGGTTATTTTGTCCTTTGAGGCCACATTCTTGGTCTCAAATTGGCATGTCTTCATTAGGAGGAAGTTTGCAGAACTTCTTGATATATTATTGTCTTTCAGAATGGACTCCGAATAGGTCTTTGGAGAGCATTAGAAGAGTACACAATTATTATGCACACTCTTCTTGAGGTTTAAGATCATCTGCCTTGCATATACTTAATAAAAATATGTCTCTGAAGTTGTTTGAGAAACTGTGGAGATAGGAAAGATGTTCCTTGAATGCCCCAATGCTGTTCCTGGATTATTAGCAACTACCTGTACATTATGATGCAGTGAGGGGCTGTTTGCTTAACTTTAATGATTATGTAAGGTTTATGGTTATTTTTATTGCTACAACATATGAACTGTCATGGTGGCTGTAATTAGAGGCAAGCTAAAGCGCTACAGTTACAGTTCTCTGGGACTGGGGAGAAACTACTTCCTTCCTATCAACTTGGCTTCTGTGCAAGAGTTGGCACAAAAAAAAAAAAAGAATCAAACTGAATGAAGTGTTCTTACCTCAAAATGGGTTATGACACAGAAAAAATGAAAAGAACATGAAAACTTGAAGCCAACAGCTTGCACCTAACGAAGCTGCAAAGAAGCAATCTTCTGTTCCCTGAAATATCCTCATTTGTTGAATTCTCTGAAGGACTGTTGCCCACATCTTATCCCAAAGGCTGTCCAAGTAGCACGTTGATGGCGGAAATGTGCTAGGGCTTCCACTTGTGTCTGCCACCCTGCTGCTGTCTCTACCCAAATATCCTCCGCTGGGGCTGAGAGCCTTGGGACAGACTGAAATGTATAGAGAAAGCAGCCCGCAGGCTCTTGGAGCTCTGTAGGAGTCCGTGGGTTGCAGGAAAGATAACGTCAGAACCACCAAGAGATTAAATGAGTCAGACGATCCAGTACTGTCAGTCTGAAGAAGGTGGGACAGTTTGGCTGGGAAGCTGAAGACACAATTATGGACTCCGGGGAGCTGAGATTTCCATGGCGTGAATAGGAGGGTCCAAGGGGCAGTGGGATGAAAGCAAGAGGAGAGGGATTCTGCTGAAAGGAAAGCCATGGGAGCAGCTCCAGAGGACGCTGGGGTGAGAGAATGGAAACCTAGGCTTGTTGGGAGCAGAGCTGCAGAATTGAGATAGTCGGGGCAGTGGCAGACCCAGGAAAACACGGCTCCAGGTTCTGCCCTCACCCAAGCCATGGTGGTCCGTTTCCTGCCTTCTCTTCTAGATTGTGAGTTCTCTGAGCAACTGGGATGTATCAGATCCTTTTTTGTTTCCATGGCACACACACAGCAATTCCTGGAGTACAACAGTTTCAATGACCGTTGAATGAATGAATGAGTGAACAAATGAACAGGATCAGGATGTAGCAAAGAGAAGCCAAAACCTCTGCTGTAAGTGGAATCTGACAGACACTCAGCATTTGCCCTTGGATAGCAAACCAATATGGGGTATATGGTGGCCCTCCTTGAGAAGGTGAGCTGGTAATTCCTTTTTTTTTTTTTTAATTAATTTTTTATTTTTTCAGCATAGCAGTATTCATTATTTTTGCACCACACCCAGTGCTCCATGCAAGCCGTGCCCTCTACAATACCCACCACCTGGTGCCCCCAACCTCCCACCCCCCACCCCTTCAAAATTCTCAGATCGTTTTTCAGAGTCCATAGTCTCTCATGGTTCACCTCCCCTTCCAATTGCCCTCAACTCCCTTCTCCTCTCCATCTCCCCTTGTCCTCCATGCTATTTGTTATTGAGCTGGTAATTCTTAACAAAAGTGTTCACCATGGTTTTGCTCTTTGACATGCAAACTGCACTGTTGGAGTTGTTTTCTAAGAAAACAACCTCAAAGATGGAAAGTAGCCCTATGCACCAGTATACCTCTAACAATGAAAAATTAGAAATAGCCCAAGTGCTCAAAGAGGAACATACCAAACCAGGATACACACACTTGATGGGATATAGGATATAGTGCAACTAGTAACAACAATTTTTACTAAGTAATGATATGTAAAAGCCCACTGGAGGAGAAAACAGTGTACAAAATTTGTTTAAACAGCTTGATTACAAAGACACACAGAGGAAAAGACTGTCAGGAAGCATATCAAAATGATAAGAATAACTGTGTGGGCTATAAGCCTACGGGAGAATCAATGTCTCCTCCCCCCAACTTTTTCTGTGTTTTCCAAACTTTCATTAATGCCACAGCAGTGGTCCTACTTCTAGAAGAGCCCCCATCCTCGTCCACATCAGTAGCCCCCACAAGCCTGCCAACCCGCAGGCCCAGCCAACAAGCAGGCTCTTCTTGGCGAGAGTTTCCCAGGAGAATTTCTGGTGAGATTTTCACAGGAGAATTGTATCCCGAGTTCAGCAACCCATACCCCTATCCCCATCTGGTGACTTCTGCTCACAAAAACCTAAATCCCTCTATGTTGAAAATGTACAGCAGCTCGAAATCACGGAACTGAATGAAGCTCTATGCATTTTTTCCTCACTTTCAAGATTTTATTCCATTTTATTTTATGCAAGTCACCAAGGCTCCATTTGTGTCAAACTTCTGCTTTGGTCCCAATCGGGACAATTATCTACCACTTATCTGCATCCTCCTGTCATTTCCACTGGAATTTAGTGTTTTCATCACATCCTGTTCGGAGCTTCGCCTGCTTCTGAGCAGTTGGGAAGAGGTTTCTCCAGGGTCAGACATCAGCTTCGAGCTCCACTCTGGTGCTTCCAGGGGCCGCCTTATCCCTCGCTCTGCTCAGAGGTTTGCCTCACCAATTACCTGAGCTCTAAGCCGCCGACCCTCTCCTCGGGCCCTTTACTTCGTGAGGAACCCAGAGACAGAAACAGTGGGTGCCAGGGGAGCCAGTGGAAGGAACACGATAGTGAGTCAATTGTGAGCGCTAATTAAAGTTGGGGGTTGGGGGAACACTAAGGGACGATGCAGAGCCCACACTCAAAACTAGACAGGCAGGAAGAAATTAGCATTGTTGGGCTGGAGAAACAGCTCCCTGGGAAAAAAAAAAAGAGAGAGAGAGAGAGAGGGAGGGAGAGAGAGGAAGCTGAGCCATGACCTAAGGGTCTGGGGTTCACCCTGGGAGTCCAGGCTGTTCCTGGGGCCCAAAGAGGAGTCCTGGGCTTGGGAGCCTTCAGTGCTGGCTCTGAGCTCTGGCCAGTTGTGTCTAGGTGAAGTAGAATGAGTCATGGTTGTCCCACAGGGTTGTCAGGAGGCAGTGCTCAGCCAAAAGGGGAGGCAGCCACGCACACGGTTAGGAGCCAAACTGCCTGAAGCCCTGTCTCCACACCCGCACTTCCATACTGTGACATCTAAGGCAAGCCCTATAATGTCCCTGGGCCTCAGTTTCTGCATCTGTAACCTCGGGATGATGGTCACAGTGAGCTGACATGTGACAATGAGGACTGCACCTGCCACATGTTGATGCCCACTCGCTAAGCCAGGACAGTGTCTGGCACGTGATAGGAACACCTGAGGCCTCACTGGCTTCCAACTGCCTCAGAAGCAGGAAACACCTGTGCTTCTTTCTTCCTGGTTACTTCTGGTCCCAAATCCAGCTGGGTTTGGTTCGGCCCACTTATGCACTCCCACCTTCCCAAGCTGGGAAGCTCTAGCTCCACAATGGCCCATCAGCAACCCCCTGGCTTCTCTCTCATCTCCACCCAACCTCCAGTCCTCAATGACTAGAAACAGGGGGTTCACCAATGCCCTGCCCCAGGGCTGGCTCAACCTCCTCTCCAGACACAGACAGCCAAAGGCTGGTGACAGAGTCACCCTGTGTCCCTGCTACCCCACATCCTCCCTCACCTCACCTCCCTGCCAGAAATTGTCTTCAGAGCAGCATATGAGGCTTGCTGCTGGCTCTCTGTGGCTTCCCTGCCCCACCCCCAGGAGGCATAGGAGCAGAGCTCCTCCCAGCCCCTCCTCTCCTCCCTGAGAAGAAAGGATGGCGGTTCCCACCTCTCCTCCATCTTAGCTCCTTGTGTCAGCACAGGACTCCAAGCAGGGTCCCTGGCACAGGTTCTGCCTTTACAGAGGAGCCATAACAAAGCCACAGCCCTTCCCATAGGAACCGCTGTAGTGAAAGTGAGCATTCCAGAAAGATTTGTCTCTCAGGCCTCAGAGCTTTCACAGAAACTAACAGAGAGGATTCTCCATCCCTCAGGGCCTGGGTAGCAAGAACACTTTCCTTTGGGCTCCCATGTCTTCTCTGTCTTTGCTTCTCCTCAGAAACATCATCTGGAATAGCAGCTATTAGCAGTGTATTGAGTGAAGATCCTGGGCTCGGCTATCCCTTCTCCAAATAAGGAAACTGACTCTCAGAGAGCTGAGTGGTTTGCCCAGGGTCCACAAGACTGGAACTTGCCCGCTGACTCCCAAGTCCATGCTCTTCTCACAAGAAATATCCCCAGTGTTGCCGGAGGGGAGTTTGGAGCTCATACATGAAGTCAGATCCAGGAACTCTAAGAGCCTTCAGCCTGGAGTGGTCACTTGAACTAAAGCAGGGCATCTGGATGCTGTTTTGGGGACAACGAGTGACTCTCAGACTCTGCCTGGCTGTTCTTGGTCAGCCTCATCCCTAAGCTGAGTAACTGAAGAGCAAAGTAATTCCCCTCCATGCTTTGCAACCACCCCAGAGTGGGGCCTCTCCTCTACCCAGAGGAAAACCCTGTATTTTGCTAGTGTGGCCCTCCTTCCTCCTCCCACTGTAGAAACCCTAGGAATAAACTTCTTTCATGTTCTGGATTGGAAATGTCATCCTCTGGTCTGTCATGGGTGTTTTTTTCCTTGTAGGCAGATTTGAGGTAAATGCCCCCTGGTGGGACAGTGAGACATTACAAATACCTACAGAAACTAGAAGATACGACCACTGCCACCAACTGGTGCTATTTGGGGACAGGAAGTCTCCTGGGGGCACATCCATCATCCTCCACACAGCTCTCATGGAAGAAAAGTCTCTCATCTACTCAACCTGAGTGCAAGAGCCAGGCCCTCAGCAATGGAAAGTATCCTGGAGGGGGCAGTGCTGGGGGATAAAACTCCTACAGCAATTGCTCTGATCACCTGTGCACCCATCAGGGCCTGAAGCCATTCACCTGAAACATAGGTCTTATGTTAGGAGTTTTCAATCTGGGCTTTGCCATGACTTTCTTCCCAGGAGAAGGTGTGATACAGAGGCAGGGGCTGTGAACCTGATTTGCTAGTGGAGGGAAGAAAGGTGACTAACTTCCCACACAATTGTTGCAGCTATCACTTTACCCAGTGGCCTTTAAGTCAGGTTGGCAGAAACTGCTTTTCATTTCAAAGGCAGGAGACAGCCTGGTAGGTTTAAAGTCAGTCATCTTAGACTAAGCACAATGTTGTCTGGGCAAGAAAACTAGACACCTGAGCTCAGCCCTCTATACCAAGGGCAGATCTCAGGCACAGCCTCACACCTTCCTGAGAATCAAATTTCTCCCTTAGGAAGGAAACTGACAACATTTCCAGAATGGACTTAATACAAGCATCTGCTTAGAAGGATTTTGTTTGATCATATTGTTTTTTCATAATACACAGAATTATACAGAAGAAAAAAAGAAATGCACCTGTACATTTCCCTTATGGCTTGGGGCAAGTTTTATTGCTTTTAGCCAAAAGCCCATGATAAGATTCACACTAAAGAGCAAATAAGCTATGATCTTAAGTGTGGCTCAGGGTTACAGGGAGCAAATGATTTTTGGAGCACAACTGGAAAGATATTTAACATTTTCAAAGGCAGTTCATAAAAGGAATCAGCATAGTGTCCACCACATTGATTTATCTGGACTGTCTACCATCTCTTTAGCTCTGATTTTTTGAAGAGCCACCGCACAGAGTGACATCCAAAGTAACCCATCTGTCAGAGTCAGCAGTTAGGAGCCAGGCTTCTGTGGGTTGGTTTCTGTGAGCGCTGGTGAGAACAACATGGGATTCTGGGTGTGGCTCTGCAAGAAAACATAAAATGAAGATCTCACTACTTTAGGGTGGAGATGACAAGGTCCCAAGACTGGCTGGGGTTAGGGGAAAGCTCCTGATTATTCATATGTGTTCCATCCTTCACCTTCAAAAGTATTTCTTGCTAGGATTTGGTTTCCATCATGTCACATGCACAATATCCTTGTGCCATATTGCCCATGGGCTGAGTAACCCCCAGGCAACTGATATTCATGAAAACCCTCCAAGGTGAGGATGCACAGACTGATCAGGCAGCAAGTACCTTGCAGAATACCTAAGTTCACCCACCTGGAGCAGGTGAGGCCCGGATGTGTGAAAGGACCCACCCACGTCACAGTATTGGCAGGTGACCTGGCTCAGATCTCCCTTCTCTTAACCTCATATCTTATTGATCCCATATCTGGGTGACTTCCTCTACTTCTTTTCAAAGGAAGCAAATTCCAGAAGTGAATTCCATTTGGGAAAAGAGTTAACATTCACCTAGGGTCAAGTCTAGAATACTAGATAAACAGTCACAGGTGAAAGATGATGAGGTTAAATGAATCTTTCCTAATGACCTCCTTATGATCGGCCTATTCCCCACAACTTCACTCTGTAGATGTCACACTCAGACGCTTTGAGGTATCTAAAATGACCAATGCAAAATTGCTCTCAGGTTTGCTCTTCACTATCTTACCTGTCCTTCAGAGTCCTTGTTGCAAGGTGTCCCTCTCTCTTTCTCGCCTTGTTGTGCAGAGTCCAGACACTCCTTTTTGTTCATTTTCTCTCCTGAAACATTGCAAGTTTAAAGAGAGAGAATCGGAACCATGCAAAACTTTCTTGGCAGGTGGAATTGGGGAATGAGCTCTTCTTTGTCACATGGCCCAGTTAAAGTCCTTCCAATGGTGTTGGGAGGCACAAACTGAAGATTTCAGGGGTGCAGTGGGGAGGACTGGGGGATTTGTCACTGTAAACCCAAAAGAGAACCAGAATCTAAATCTAGGCATGTCTGCCTCTAAAACCAGTGCTTTTCACAACACCATGATTCTCCAAAGGAAAAACACAATCAGTAAAGTTAGCAAAAGGGTTAGCCTGAGGATAATGTCTGTTTCCTGGTGTTTCAGGAAGGGCGGATGCCCTGGAATGAAGCCTTATTTTTATGTTGTGTTTCCAAGCACGGCTGTTAACAATTTGGCCACTTTGAGTGGCTCTTCACCTTCCCCAAAATAGCTCTACATGTCTCTTCTATTAATTGCTGGAGGGGAAAATGAGAGTTGTCCTGTCTGCTGGATGTGGAAATTAAGCCAGATGGCTATTGAAACACTGTCAGTGCTGAGACAGTGAGTACCTCACACTTCTAGTCCTATGATTTCATTTGGACAAAGCAGAACTCCATTTCCTTGGAAGTATGTCATCAACATGTTTGACAAGCTAGTTTAGGATCCTGGCCTTCCACATATGCTGCACACATACGTGGCCTGGAGGCTGCAGACTATTTTGCCAAACTGAGGTCATAGAGACCCTACGGATGCTTCAGTTTGAACCTTTGCCACTGTAGGCTTCCTGTACTGTGGTGCCGTCTGTCACCATATGTGTTTACTAGCCCTTGTGTTCACATGGCAGTGTGTACCCCAAAGGCATGGACCAGCTCTTGCACATAAGAAATACCATAAGTAACAACTACAGAGAGCTTTTGTCCCAGATACCATTCTGATATGTCTTTGGTATTAATTTGCTTCTTCAGTGGAAAATAAAAAACAACTATGAAATAGTACCATTGTGAGCTGGCACAATTAGCACCCTCTGTTTTACAGATGAAATACTGAGGGGTGGAGAGGTCACTCTCCTAACACAGATAGTGGGGGGAAGAGTGGCAGAGCGGGGATGTAAAATCAGGCAGTCTGATCTAGAGGGTGGATCTTAATTGGTATTCTAGACTGTCTCTAAAAGTGGGTATGAACAAACGGCCGGGATTGCCATAGCCAATATCATCACACCAGCCCAAGCCTCACAATGATCTGCAAAACTATTTCTCAGCCCAAACTGTTCACAATCTGAGAAACTATTTACATTCTCTACTAAAACCCCTGGAGTAAGATTGAAGCTCATGGTGTGGGGATAATGGGGAAGAGGGACAGGGTGGAGAAGGGTGTGATGTTGCCAGCAAGGGGTTGGTAAATACCAAATGATGGGTTACCATCAACTATCCTCTACCCTTGCTCTGACTCAATTTCCCGACGTCTAAAGTGGAACAATAAGGACAGACTCAAAAGGGGGCTAACTCGAGCAGGATAAATACCAAGAAACCTACACCCTCCCACATCAAAGTGAAACAATAGTAAATCAAAGACAAAGAGAAAATATTTAAAGAAGCTACAGGAGGGAAAAGACACATTACCTTCAAGGGTACAATAATAAGACCAAGCATTGACTTCTCAACAGAAATGATGGAAACCAGAGGATGATGGAATTGTATCTTCAAAGTTCTGAAGGAAAATCAACTGCGGAACTAGAATTCTATATCCAGAAAAAATATCCTTCAAAAATAAAAGCAAAATAAGGATATTTTCAGGCAAACAAAAATAGGGAATTTATCAAAGCAGACTAACCACTAAAGGAAGTATTGATAGGTTTAGACAGAGAAAAATGATTCCAGATAGAAGCAGAGATGCAAAAGAAAAAAAGAATAAAAAGAAAAAAAATATAAGTAACCATAAACAACTCTTGACTATGGAAAGCAATAACAATAATGCCTTGGGGGTTTGAATAGGTATAAAATTGAAATGCATGACAATGCATAAGGCAGGAGGGGGAGATGGAATTAAGATTAATATCCTTCCAGGGACGCCTGGGTGGCTCAGTTGGTTAAGCAGCTGCCTTCGGCTCAGGTCATGATCCCTGCATCCTGGGATCGAGTCCCACATCGGGCTCCTTGCTTGGCGGGGAGCCTGCTTCTCCCTCTGCCTCTGCCTGCCATTCTGTCTGCCTGTGCTCACTCGCTCTCCTCTCTCTCTGACAAATAAATAAAAAATCTTAAAAAAAAAAAAGATTAATATCCTTCCATTATCTGAGAAGTGGTAAAGGTCTCAATCTATAGTTGACATTAATAAATCAGTGATATATGTTGCAAGCTCTAGGGTAACCATCAAAATTAGTAAAATGATATGTAATAAGCCACCTAATAAAGGGGAAAGAGCAAAATATTTTTAAAAATACTTAACTCAAAAGAAGACAAGAAAGGAGAGGACAAAGGAGGGTGGAACAGGCAGAATAAGTCAGAAGAAGTGGCAAAAGGGTAGTTATAAACCTAAATACATTGGCAAATGCAATAAGTGTAAATATAAAAAATACTTCAACTAAAAGACACAGATCATCGGGCTGGAGAAGTCTACAGCGCTTACAAAACACACACGTTGTATGATCCACAATGGCTGAAAGTGGAAGGATAGAAAATGATATGTAATGTAAGCACCAACAAAAGAATGCCGAGGTGGCTGCATTAACATCAGATTTTGAGGGAAGGAACAATATTAGAAATAAAGAGGAACATTTCATAATAAGAAAAATCTCACAAAGAAGATATAATAATCCTAAAATTTTACATCTAACCACACAGCCTCAAAATATACACAAGAAGAATTGACAGAACTCAAGCGAAAATAGGCAAATTCACAATCATAGTGGGAGATTTTACGTCTCCCAAAGTAACTGACAAAATAAGCAGAAAATAAAATCACTTAAAAAGGAGGAGGAGGAGATTGAACAACAGATTTTAAAAATGGCTCATTTGGCTAAAATAGAATATGGCCCTGGTATTTCAAGGCTGTTACCCACCATAAGCTACAAGGGAGGAGGTAAGAGAGTAGTTACAAGAATCTAGAAGTAGATAGTCCTGTAGAGAGGATCACTTTGAGAGAGGGGGCATGACCCTCAGTCAAGACACAAAACCCAAGGCAAGTGCAAGGAGGGACCTGGGGCAGTAAACAGCCCAGCTTCTTCCCTCTGATCTCCCAATGCTCCCCACTGACCAAGGACAACTGAAGACCATGGGTATAGTCCCTACAGATCCGCCTCCCTGGGCAGACAGCAGGTGGACAATGGCGAGCAGCATAGCTGGGGCTGGGGACAAGAGAAAGACATCCAGCACAGGTATGCAAGAATGAAACTTGTACATACTACAGCTCAGTTTAATTTTGACTCCTTAACCCCATTCTATCTTTTACAGACATTTAATCCTTTTGCTTTCCTATAAACTCAGAACACATGTAATTTCTTATCACTTAATGGTTTGAAATAGTTACATCAGGATTTTTCCTTTTTCAGGATTTTCCCCTTTCTTTTGGTTTCCTCTTGCTTTAGGAGTTGACACTGAACTTTGGGGTTTACAAGGCAGAGGAGAAGAAAGGTGGAAAGGACCATGTGCTTGGTGTCGATCTCTATTAGATCTGAGGTGACCTCTTGCTTTCAATAGGACACTCCCCACTTGGTCCGTGGCATAGCCAGTGAGTGATGCTTTCTTCGGTGACAGCTTGTCTGGTCTGCGGATGCTGACTCAATGCCCATGGCAGACTCTTGGTCCATCGCCATATCTCCAGACAGCGGGGATTTGTCCCAGCCAGGTTATTCTGTGTGTATTCTTTCATCTCAGCCACAAGAGTCTGTACAGACCCATCATAATCTGTCCATGTCTCTGTTTAACTTCCTGGTCTCACCAGGGACCCACTGAGAAATTGAAATGCTATATAAGAGCTTTATGAAACTAACGAATGTACTGGGAAAGAGGACCTATCCCTGACCCTGTCATATCAAGGTGTGATATACCCACACTTCTCTATTACCCCAGGACAACACAAGCAATATCACTAGCTCACTCTGAGGCTATGCTACCACAGTGGAATACAAGTTCTCTCTACCACCCATCCCCCAAACTCAGGGGGATGTGGAGGGTAGAACATCCCCCACATGCCCTGCTTTCCTCCACTTTAAACTCTCTTCCTTACTCAGTTTAGAGGGTCTTTGAATAGACTTGGGAAGGAACTAGAGAAACAGAAGACTGCATATTGTCTCCTTTCAAATGTTTTTAGCTTATACGCATAGCTAGCCTTTGGACCTAGAATCCAAGCTAGACCAAAGATGTATAGTATCAATTTGACAAGCCCTACTGGGGTTCAAGACAACCCCTTACCTCATAGTTGTGGAGCAGGAAAAAAGATGGCGAGTTTCTCATGAGAGTTCCCCTCACCAGTAGAGAGGTGTTCTGGCTCATGCGAAGAGTCAGTACCTCCTTGTGTTCTCAGTCTCATCCCCTCTCTCCTTCTAATGAGTTCTATTTCTTCCACCATCCCTTTTCTTTCCTACAGCATCAGTCATCCAACAGCGTACAAATGCTTAGTTTAAAACCAACCAAATTCCCTTGACTTTCCTCCTAATCTCCAGCTACTGTCTTGTTTCTCCACTCCCCTTATTAGCAAAACCTCTCAAAAAGACCATCTACACTGCTTCTTTACTCCTCTTCACCGGCCCTGGACTCTCCAACTCTCTCCAAGTGTGCATTCGTATTCATCGCCTTGTTGAAATTACTCTTGTCATGGTTACCAAAGACCAGCCTGGAGTCAAATTCCAAGATGTCTCCTCCCTCCTCTTCTTATTTACCCTGAACAGCAGTGGGTCACACCTCTTCCCTGGCACATGTGCCTCTCTCAGCCTCTGTTTAGCACACTCTCCTTGCTTCTCCGCTCTCCCCTTCTAAGGCTCATTGGCTTCTCTCTCCATCATACCCAATCCATGGACATTTTCACTTGAGGACCTTTTTGGTCTTTTTTCTATGATTGTTCTTATATTCTTTCTCCAAAGAAATCCCACCCCCCAACCAGCAGACTCCCCCATCCAGCTGCCTTCCTGACCTCTCCACTTGCATTTCCAGCTGACATCCGAAATTTAACAAGGGAGAAATAGAACTCTGGGCACGCCCTTCCCTGTAGACTACCTCTGAGACTCATCCATGTCCACAGCTTCTCTACCCCTTCACCCAGCTTACATGGGAGGTACACACGTTGAGTCCCTCTCCATAACATACTGCATCCAAACATCCTAACAGATCCCAGAGCCATCACCATTTGCCTCCATTGTGACCAGCCTGGTCCAAGTCACCACCACCTCTTGCTGGGACTATCTCAATACCCTCAACTTGTCTTCCAGTTCCTGCTCTTCTCCATCCAGCACCCCCCGTGATGCATAAGCACATCACAAATGTAACACATCTCATGTCATTTCCCACGTTAAATCCTTTAAGAGTATCCACTTAGTATAAAATTCAAACATGATGTTTTTTCCAGCTTTATTGAGAGCCAACTGGCATATAGCATTGCAGGAGGGGAAGGTGTAGAGCATGGGGATTTGATGCACGTGTATATTGCATGTATATTGCAAAATGATGACCACACATGATGCCAGCTCTTCTCTGTGATACTTCTTTTTCTATGGTGGTCAAAGCTTAAATTCTTGTTTTATCATATGTCAGGAACCAAAAATAAACAAATAAATAAGCCTCAACATACTCATGATGCATCTGAGTTTTAAAAACTTCACTACTGCCTATTTGTGATCTCCATCTGTCAAATAAATAAATAAAATATTTTAAAAAATTATTTAAAAAATTATTAAAAAAACTTCACTGATGAGCTTGAACAGGTATCTCTGAACACAAGAAGCAAATATGTTAAATCATTTGGATTTTAGTCAACCAAACCTTATCTAATATTAACATCGGCATCAAGTTTCACAAAATTAAAGATAAAGGGGGCATTTTCAACTACGTATTCACATCATCAACATCACCAACCCTTGCCCCCAAATTTCTCCTAAGAAGCAGAATGCCTGCAATAGGTAAGGTGCTTACTAGGCAACTATTAAATGCCAGTTTATGTGGGAAAGTTGAGGCTGAAAGGGCAGGTGACTTGTCTGAGGACACATAGCTAATGTGTGTCAGCAGAACTGGGACACAACCTCAGGGCTTCTACACTCTAATGCTGCTTTGCTCCTTGCCACATGACTGCCCATGAGATGCTGAAGCCGGTAATGGAAGTGGGTGCAGTCCCAGAGCTCTGCACTCCATAGTGGGCCATGCCACAAGCTTCACACCCACCACCCCACTCAGTCCCACAACAGTGCACTACAGGTGGTGTGTTCTCTAATCACACCATTTGCACACTGGGAACCAAAGATCCGGGTTCAGTGATTGCCCAAGTGAAACAGTGGTACACTGTCTGGCCGACATTTGAACCCAGGGCATTGTGATGCTATGACCCACACTCAGAGTCATAGTCCATCCTGGAGAAACCTCCCCCTGCTCGCGCACGCACGCGCGCGCGCACACACACACACACACACACACACACAAATACAGCTCTGGGACGTCAAAAGCAATAAGCTTGGTTCCCTAGGAGGAAGAGAATGTGTAGGATGGGCAGCAGGACTGGTGCCATGGACAGACTCTGGCCAACACTGGGGGGTGGAAGGATTTGGCTAGCCCAAGGATGGGCTGCAGCTCCCACCTGCTCAGATACCCTCTCTCATCAGGTTAGCTACAGGGAGATCCAGTGGGAATCCAGGACCAGAACCTTGATGGTTCAGGCTTTCCCATCCCATAGCTACTGCAAAGCACCGTATCTTGGGCGAAGCATTAGGTCATCATTTCTCAGCCCTCCCCTGAGGCAGACAGTCACTGTTCTAACTTGAGTCGGCCTCCCTGATGGAGCTGGCATGTGGTCTCCTGTCAGTTGGTGCAGGTGACTTCCCTCCATGATACCTGTATAGTGACAGGAAATCCCTTCAGAATCCAATGCTCCAGGCCATTCCTCCAGTATAAGAATGTCTGTCTGCTCTCTCACATATGTCCTGGCCCAGGGGGCTGAGAGTGAGCATCAGACAGCCAGTCAGGGCAGAACCTGAGGGTCAGACCCTCACGGCCACGGTCAGGCACGTGGGTTCCATCAGGGCCCCTAGGGGAGTACAGACCTGGAGAGGTCGGAGGAGATGAGAGAGGCCAGTCAGGACAGTCTGGAGTGGATGGGCAAGTCTTCATCTTCTTCCCAGGCTGGTGCCTGCCTCCCTGTGCCCAGCGTGCTGTTCCTCATTTCTCATGAGAAGAGTGTCATCTGCTTGTCATTAGTGCAATGACTCCCTGACATGCCATGTGCCTGCTTTCACCTGCCTCCTCATTTGTGAAGTGCAGGAGCTGACCAGTTCGCTCCTGCAGACCTTCCAGCCACACCTGACCTAATGTTCGCTCCTGAGGCCCTATTGCTTCTCTCCTGGAGAGACGTGGCGAGCACCAGACCCAGGAACTTGTAGGTGGGCAATGGACTGGAGTCATGGGATGCGGGAGTGGGATCAGAATCCTCACTGCCTGCTGAGTGGCTCCAGGCAGACCAGTGTCCCTCTCTGATCCCCATGGTAATTAGGTGATTTCTAAGGGAAAGCCTTTCCCGTCTTAAGATGAAGTGACCGATGAAATGTTACTTTGAAAACATCATGCTCCAATTCCTCTAGCCAAAGTGCTTTGAGCACCAAACCTAAAAGCTGTCGTCTGCTTCCTTGTCCTCTTTACTGCCCATGAGCTATGACAAATTGGCTACAATTGGAATGCTTCCTAGGTCTGTGCCCGGACAAACATGGGGACAAATTCCAAGCAGCCCACTATATTATTGTTGCTTTCTGATAACACCACACGGCTCTTAAAATAGTTCTCAAGTTGATGCTGTGACCTTCAAGCATGTCAAGGCCAAGGGGAAAGAGAGTGACACAAGTGGATAACAGGGGCTTCCTTCTGTGTCCTGCTCTGTCGGGGAAGGCCCACCAAGGAGGAGAGGCAGCAGCCACCCCTGCAGCCCGCAAGGGTTGCAGCTCCAAGCAGCTGCTAGGAAATGAAAGCTGCCAGCCCCGACCGGGACCCTCCCATGCGGCAAAGGCAGCGCTCATGCCTGAGCCTGATAGGGGCCCGTGCAGTGGCTGAGGTCCAGCCAGTCACCTGCTCGGGGCTGTCTCCAGCTAGCAGGCCTGGTGCTACCTTAGGGCATGCCCATACGTGGCCCCAGAGAGCCCATCTGTTTCCTACACAAGCTCTTGCCAACTCGTGGCCAGGCCCCCTCTGTGGAGCCTGGGAGAGTGGTCAGATTGGTAGAGTCCCTTCCTCTTTATCAGCACTGCATCTCCTGTTTTCTTGCTGACCAAGAGCTGCTCTTGGTGATGGGTTTGTGGAAATCCATGGATTTCTGCTGTTTCATGACATTCTCTTTTCACCAACCCTATGTGGCATGCAAAACATTTCCAAACATGCATGACTGCGTGCAGAACTTCTGACAAGATTGTTTTTCTGGGCATATTCCTTAACCTAACAAGGTCACTCTCTTTCTCTGATAGCATAGGAGGCTACCCTCTTGGTGACATTCTGTCTCCTACCCCTGGTCTGCAGAAAAAAGTTGGTGGGGCTTGGACTTGGCAGCCCACAGCTCTGTATGATCTTAATAGTAAGGTTAGGGTAGGGTTAGTAGTGTTCCATGACAATTTGTGGGTTAAGGGAGACATATGGAGCCCACTTCACAGGTCAGTAAGCAGAGGCTCAGCAACTGGCCCAGGAAAACACTAGGTCAGTTCCTGAGTCTAGGCCTATACAATGATCCCAGTCCTTTTTCACCATGAGAGATTATTCTAGGCTCTTATTCTTAGAAGACACCTTGTGGATGTGCATTTATTTTTTTTTCTTTTTTTTTTCTTTTTTTTTTTTAAGATTTTATTTATTTATTTGACAGAGAGAGATCACAAGTAGACGGAGAGGCAGGCAGAGAGAGAGAGAGAGGGAAGCAGGCTCCCTGCTGAGCAGAGAGCCCGATGTGGGACTCGATCCCAGGACCCTAAGATCATGACCTGAGCTGAAGGCAGCGTCTTAACCCACTGAGCCACCCAGGCGCCCCGCGGATGTGCATTTAAATGCTTATTTTCAACACAGGGAATTTTATATATATATATATATATATATATATTTGCATATATATATATTTGCATATATTTACATATATATGTAAATCAGGGGAATCCAAGAAAGATGCTAACAACTAGGACTCAGAAGACAGGAATCTGGGCAGTAGCAGCATCCATGCCCTCAGCAGGACATCTCTGACCTTCCCTCTGGAGCCCAGCTGTGGGCCCAGCACCAGCTTCTGCCCTTCTCTGAGTTCCTACAAAGAATATGATTAGGCACACTTGGTCAGCTGCCTACCCGTGGACCACAGAAGCAAGCTTGCCCTGGGGTATCAGTTCTATGTTCCTAGAGAAGAAAAAATTGTAGTAAGCTTGGTGATTGTGCCTATCTCAGCCCCCCAGAAGGGTCTGTTATGGTCAAAGGAAATAATTTCTAATGGGTAATAGCAGGAGAAGGTGAAAAGGGTGACTCAGGGATAGACATTTGGGGCATACCAAGCAGAATTATTTGGACTTTTCCTGGGTGCAATGAAGAGCCACTGGTGGGTTTGGGCAGAGGAGAGACTTGACAAGCTAATGTGCTCGTAATTGTTTGTTTCCCCCACAGCTCAGAGGCACTCCCAGCCGTGTCCCTGAAGGGTGTAACCTCTGAGGGAAGCCCCATGACCTGGACTTCTGTCCCGTCTGGAATGCTTGTGTCCCTAACCCTTTGCCCATGCTGGCGGATGTGCTAATCTGTATCACTAGCTTCCACAACCAGTCTGAGTTTCTGTTGCTTGAATGAAAGAAACCTAACTAATTCAGCCATCACTGTGACGTTGTCTAAGTGCCCACCCTCCCCATCCGTCCCATGCCCCACGGCTGCCTCTACTTGGAACTTCATCCCTGGAAGTCAACTCCTTGTGGGGGAGTTGTATCTAACCTTTAAGGTCTCAAATTCTGCCCCCTTCCTGAAGGTCTTTCTGATCTTCCCAAATGGATATGATGCCTCCCTAGACCCCCTTCTACCTACTATAGGGCACTTCCTTATTCGGTCTGGGGGGGGGTCTCAGGAAATTATCTTTTACCAACTCTCTTAACTAGAATTGCACGTTCTCTGTAGGCAGAATCTGGACTCCTTCTCTTAGTCTGCCACTGAGCCTCACCAGGCCTTCAACAGAAAATGTCCCGTGTTGGCATAACAGAATGGGGGTACAGAGGATGGGATCTGAGAAGAAGAAACAGAAATGAAGTTCGTAAGTGACCTGGCCAGCTCTGGCCAGTGCTAGGCAGAGGTGCAGATGCAGAATCAGGGTCCCATGGGAGACAGTGCTCAGTTCCACGTATGCACTGTGCATGGGCCCCCATGCCTGCCTGCGTAGGCTATGGGCCGTCTCTCTACTCCAGAGAAAACGCCCATGGGTGGCAACATCACAGGGAGCACCCAACCCTCCTGGGAGGATGGCAGGACTTAGTGGCCCCATCTGTCAAGAGTGACTAGAGCTCCAACCCCAGGACTGGGAGCTGTCCCGTGGGAACCCCTCCTGCCCACCATGTGGGCACTCCTGGGTGCCCTGTGCATGTGCTCAGGCCACAAGGGCCCATTCAACAAGCCACAGTCCTGGGTGGAGGCAGCATAAGGAACCTGAGAAAGTTCTCGGCAAACAAGCCTGAGCTAAGGACCCTCTTTCTCAGGAGAAAGTTCTAGAAACCCAGCTGCTGAAGTCTGAGGTAAAGAAGTAGGGTGTGCAGCCATTGGCTGTCAGGGAAAAGCACCATGTGGAAAAAAAGGAAGAGGATTTGCCCCCACACTGCTGCCTTGGAGGGCCAGCCTAGTCATCTGCAGCCTGGCTGAGTGCTGGGACCTGCTCCTGAGCCAGAGGTCCTGCCCCAGGCCCTCTACTGCGCCTTCCTGCCTTTCCCTCAGGAAATGCCTTTCCAGGAGGCCAAGGAGTCATTTTCCAAAAGGCATGAAGTACCAGATACCTTGGAGTGGCCTGCAGAGCTTCTGAGGGAGCAGCTCCTTTAGTCATAGGAGCAGAGCCATTTGGTTTAAAATCCCCATAAAAGCAGCAATGCTCATTTCCTGTATTGGGTCATATTTCCTAATTACTGTCCCAGAGGAAAACCTAGCAAGCAGGAGAGAGAAGCAGCCAGCCCCACGGCCTTCATTTGTACATTTAAATAAAGTGTGATTAAAAAGCATACCCTGCACATTTCCCTGAAACACACCTTCCTTTGGTGGACATTTCTGATGAACACAAAATGGAATCACTTGAAAAAATTATTAGTTCATCTTGAAAGTAATTGCCACTTATTTTGTTGATAAGGCAGGCTCTGCTGGTGACATCAGATTAGACTTAACTGCATCCTGTTTTGATGCTAACTAATATTTGCCCTAATACTAAGCATAAATAAGTAGGAATTTCTCCTGAGACGCCGCAGATATTACATCTTTAATGGGACCTAATAGTCAGAAGCAAGCCAATTGCCCTGCTGTGGGATCATAATTACGTGCTCTCTTTTTCCCCCTTTTAAATTTCACGATCTGAAAGGAGCACTCGAAGCCATTAGGCTTTCTCGAGAAATGTGGGGTAAAAATAAAACCACCCATGTGCAAACTCCATGTCGTCCATTCCGGAAGGTGACAGTGTTCCCGACGCTCCCTCAAATGCACTTGCTTTTCCCGGGCTGCTCACTAAGTGTCCGGTGCCCCGGGGCTGCCCACAGGAGGTGGGGCATTTGGAAGGAGATACATGCACACTGGGGCCGGGCACCTGACCTTGGGGTGACCTCTGCCTCCCAAGAGAGGCTCCTGCCACCTCCTAGGGTGTCTCAGGCTTTTGCCCCCACTCCCCAGACCTCTGCAGGGAAAACATCTTCTGGCTTTATGTAGGAATGATGCTGTTGCCTTTTTTTTTTTTTTTTTTCTTCTCTGAGAGGACATTTGGTGGTGAGAACTCAGAGTCCTGCCTGGAAGGACACTGGGACCACGGGGAAACATAGAGCCCTAAATAAGAGTGCGATCAAGCTGCTAGCCCAAGGCCTGTCCCCTGCCCCTGTCCTATCACACTGTTGAGAACCCGGGGCTCGGAGACAAGAGACGTCGTGAGCACTTTGAGAACAAGGACTGCAGAGCCCTTTGTGAGGCTAGAGGCAGAAGGGGGACTCTAGATGACACAGAAAGAGAATGTGGGAACATGCAGGGTTGGGAGTCTCACCCACATGGACTTGGAACAAGAGGCTGAGAAGCAGTGTGCAGGCGGGCGGGCCAGGAGGCTACAGGGACAGGCAGACTCCGAGCTGGAGGCAGGAGAGGGTCAGAACAAGGCAGCCAGACTCCGGGGTGCTTTGCTTTTCAGGACCTGTCCCATAGGCAGGAAAGTGGAGCCAGGGAGAGAGAGGTGGGATGATGCTGGCATCTCTCTGTTTATTTCTCCCTGTCATTGGAGTCCAGGACCCTTGGTGGGTCAGCATGGGGTGTCACGAGAGCCTTTTTACAGCTACTGGCCATCTCCCAATCCTACCCCTTTCTAGATATCTAAAAGGGACCTCTTCCGGATTCCCCACCTTGGCTTCCCCAGTGGTCTCAAGTAGTGAGACCTCTTCTGTGTGGCTCTTTGGAGCCCAAGGAATTCCACAGGCCGAGGAAGCCCATCGTTAGCCATCACTTGATACCTGGGAATTTGCCAACCCTTTTCCGGCTTCTCGTCTTTCTGGCTCTCCATCAAACTAATGGCTTTGGTTGATAACTCTGTCTGCACCTGCCATCAAGGTACTCCATAAGCAGTAGCTATTACTTTATTATTATTTTATAGTAGGTATGCAAGAAATGCGTGGGACCTGGATAATATATGACACAGGAACTCAGAGGGAAGACAGATCACTGAGCACAAGGGGAGGCTCACAGAAGAGCTGATGGGAGTCAGGAGAGGGGCGAGGGCATTCCAGGACAGGGTCCCAGGGTCGCCCCCAACAAAGACCCAGAGAGGGGAGGTCTGCCGTATGTTTGGGAAACACTGTGTAGACTGCTTGGTCCTAGGAAAAAGATCTTGTTGGGAGATGGATGGGGATTGAGAAAGGGAAGGAGAGGGATGGAGAGGGGGTGAAGGCACGAGGGTTGGGCTTGGTTTCTAGAAAGTACCAAAGATATTTCGATTTTGTCCCACCCTCAATAAGTGACCACAGAGAATCTTTCTACCAAGGGTTGGCAGATGTGCAGTGGCATTTAGGAAGGCTGTCTGGAATCCTATATACCGTGGATTGGAGGGAGATCGGAGGGGAGAAGAGGGGACAGCCATGAGGAGAGATAGCATCACAGCACACAGAGATGTCTGTCTCTGGGGAAGGAGGCAGGAGAAGAAGGCATCGGAGAGACTAGGGCTTTCCCACCAGCAAAAGGGCAGACAGGTTTATATCAGGAGAGGGGCTCATGATGGTCTCAGACTGCAGGAGCCCATTAGCAACCCAGGAGATGCCTCCTCCGAGAAGAGCTGCCAGTCAGGGCAGAGCCTTATCCCTCAAGGGACCTGCTGTGCCTGTCTTTCAGGACAAGTGTTTGCTGCTACTGAGCAAGGTCTTACCCTTTTTTTTTTTTTTTTAAATTTTTGGTATAAGAAAATAAATATACATACAGGAAAATACCAAAAAAAAAAAAAAAAAAAAAAAAAAACCCGCAATGAAATAGGGTGTTTCAGGCACTTAAAATTAACCATTGCGACTATTTCAAGTATACTTCCTCTCCATCTTTTTCTGAACTGAAATACTGATTTAAAAATTCCACAAGTACCAAAAAAAGATTGCACAAGTGTTATACTAATTCTCTTCTTTTTCTTTTTTCATCAGTGGTCACCTCTGTGTAGAATTTAATGTTGCTTTCAACTCATTTTTTAGAATTTTATATAGATAGATTCATATATATATATATATATATATATATCCATAAAAGATAAATAATTTTGTGTGGCATGTTTCTATTTGGTAAGTGACATGAACATGGATTATTCTGTACTTGGATTTTTTTTGATCAACATTAGGTCTTTAAGATTTGTCTGCATTAGGGGCGCCTGGATGGCTCAGTCATTTAGCATCTGCCTTGGGCTCAGGTCCCAGGATCGAGCCCTGCATTGGGCTCCCTGTTTGGTGGGAAGCCTGCTTTTTCCTCTCTCACTCCCGATGCCTATATCCCCTCTCTCTCTATCTGTCAAATAAATAAATAAAAATTTTAAAAAATAAAAAGATTTGTCTGCATTAATTCAGATAACTCACACCCATGACTTCTGTGTGTTGTGTCATGTTCTCATATTTGCATGGGTTACATTTAATTTACCCTTTCCCCTGCTCTCACTACCCTCAGGTTTGTCATTACTGCAGACATTGCTGCCATGGATATCCTTGTATAACTCTCCCAGATTCTACCTTTAAACTGACACACCAAATCCCTTCTGTCTTCAAGGCTAGGGAAAACATTATCCCAAGAAAGATCATTATTTCACTGGGGTTAATACCAAAGTGGAATTGTCGAGCGATAGGGGATGTGCATTTTAATTCCCTTCTTTTCTATGAAGGGATTTAACTGGCCACATACATTCCCAAAATAAACCTCTCAGCCTTTGGAAACTTCAGCCCACTCTCAAGAGGAGCAATAAAGAGACTATTTGGGAAACGAGATTAAAAAACTTCCACATGGATAATGCCATTTGGCCTCAGCTTACTGCTGATGTTGATGTCAACTTTTATTCTTATATATTTATATTTTTAATTACCAGTATAACATTACATCGAGGGTGGGAGGAGATAAAGTGCCATTCACGTAGAATGAGAAGTCGCAGTTTTGTCCTTTTAAGACAATGAATCTAGGTAATCCTTATCAATGATTGCAAGTCCATTACATGGAAGGTGGACAGGGACCTTTCTTTTTTTTTTTTTTTTTAAAGATTTTACTTATTTATTTGACAGAGAGAGAGGGATCACCAGTAGGCAGAGATAATGGAGAAAGCAGGCTCCCCACCAAGCAGAGAGCCTGATGTGGGGCTCAATCCCAGGACCCTGGGATCATGACCTGAGCTGAAGGCAGAGGCTTAACCCAATGAGCCACCCAGGTGCCCAACAGGGACCCTTCTAATAGCAGAAGCTGACATCACCCCTCAGTGGGGACTGATCAACAGTACTCCGTGATTCCAGCTATGACGCTTCCTAAGTGATAGGATGTGTTGCAAAAGGGAGAACACAACATCATCTAGCAAGGGTTCCTCCTGAAACAAAACAAAACTGAACCAGAACATGAGCGAGTATCTAGTTGTAATTGCTGGTTAAAGGAAATCCGGGGGCTAGACAAACACATTAAGTGATCTCTATAGGATAAAATCAGCCACATCCACAAGGGGGAAGACCCACAGGACAGATCATCAGTTATCCCACAAATAAGGGATGGAAAGGGGGTGCTATTAAGGATTATGTAAATAGCTTTAACAGACTTACCACCAAACAAAAACCGTGAAATTTATCTGGATCCTGATTAGAATAAGTCAACTGTAAAAAGACATGTTATAGAACATTGGGGGAAATTGAATACAAACAGAGTATTAGACAATGTGAAGAAATTGTCACTGGTAGCCAAGATGATAGTAACGAATAAATCTAAATCTCCTGACATAACCTGCAAAAGGAAAGAAAGAAGGGAGGGAGGGAGGAGGGAAAAATAAAACTACACAAAACTACACAAAACCCATACTGTCCACATAATTGGAAGACAGAAACTTCAAATTACTTGATTGAACAATAAGCAAAATATTGTAGGCAATGGGAACTAAATCTGTTAGAGTCCGAGATAAGAGTTACAGATATGGGAAAGTGAGAAAGATAAATGAAAACTGTGCTGTTGGATTGGAATTAGAGGTATCCATGTACACTTATGTACAGGTGTGTGTGTGTGTGTGTGTGATACCTATGTAGATGTAAAGACATGCATGTATATGGGTGTATGTGTGGATGTGGGTGTGTGTACATACATATATTTCCTAGGTTGGCCCATTGAAAGCCTAGAAGAAGTGATATCCGAAAGCAATGAGCACACCTAGCACCCAGATCCTAGCTTCTAAATGCCGTCTCTCGTAAAAGGAACCACCTCTCCTTGGTAAAATAGCTATTTCCAAGGCTGGACTATGAAGAGCCCAAGATCAAAGTGCAATATACTCTTATGTTAGAAAGTTAGAAAGTGCTCACAAGACTACAATGATGTCAGAAGGACACAGGATTTAGCATGAAGGACTTTCAGTGGCCAAATATAGGACAATTAGAACATCAAAATAAGGGACACATGAGAGGTTTGGTGGGTTAAGCACGTCTGACTCTTGATTTTGGCTCAGGTCATGATCTCGGGGTCGTGAGATCGAGCACTACATCTGCGGGGCATGGCGCCTTCTTAAGCCTCTCTCTATCCTCCTCTCTCTCTCTCTCTCTCTCTCAAAAAAAAAAAAAAAAAAAAGAACATCAAAATAACGACAGAATGGATAATAACCCACTGAATAAATTAAGCATCTACAAATTCATGCTGATGTCAATCAATCGATCAATCAATAGAAAAAGATCTTCCTTACAGCAGAAAGCCAACTAATAAATGGAGGAGAAAATTTGAAATTAAACAAGTCAACCCTGGGCACTCATTGCAGAGATCACATACCTCTGATTGTCTGTAAATTTCCTGGTTGTAAACTGTGAGCTCAGTTATGCAAGATGATGTCTCTGTTTTTAACAAGTACTGTCTGTAGTAGTTTGGGATAAAGGGAATTCGTGTCTGCAACTTATTCTCAAACGGTGCTATAGACTGAATGTTTGTGTCCCTCCAAATTCATATGTTGAAACCTCATCCCCAACATGATGGCATTTGGAGGTGGGTCCTTTGGGAGGTGAGTAGGTCATGAATGTAGAGCCCTGGTGAATGAGATTCGTGCCTTTATCAAAGAGACCCCGGATTGCCCCCTTACCCCCTCTACCATGTAAGAACTTAGGAAGAACTGTCTGTGAACCAGAAAATGGATCCTCACCAGACATTGAATCTGCTGGCACCTTGACCTTAGACTTCCCAGCATACAGAACTGTGCTAAATTACTTTGTTTAAGCTGCCAGTCTATGGTATTTTTGTCATAGCAGCCTGAGCAGACTTAGGTGAATGATTTAGGGGGAAAAAAACTATGTGTGTGTGTGTGTGTGTGTGTGTGTGTGTGTGCGTGTGTGTGCGCGCACGCGCACGCGTGTGTGGAGGGGAAGGACTACTAGAACAAATGAGTATAAAGTTGACATTCAAAGATGCTGGAATAAGGGTCTACATCAACATTTTAAAAAAGATATACACACAAAAGAAATTTTTTTACTTTGATGGTTGTGACAACGGTGTGTGGGTTAAGCTTTTTAAAAAAAAAACATTGTCTATTAGGGATTTTTTAAACATAAATGAAGCAAATATTACAAAATGTTACTAACTGTGAAATCGAGGAGCTGAGTGTAGGAGAGCTTATTACCTTCTCTGCCTCCATGTGTGTTTTAAATTTTTCATAATATAAATATTTAAGTCATTTTTTAAATCATTTTTAATTCCATTGTGCATCACTCCAAAGACTGGAAAGGAATTTCGAATACTTCCATCTAATCTTCAGAGTGATGCATATAGTTTGTCATGCAAATTATTCCAATCCTGCCCATTTTGTCTTCCCAACTGGCTCTCCAGTGGCTGCATGTTAGTTCACAGCCAGATGCTTTATTCAATCATTCCCCTGTTGCTGACCTTGCCCTTGTTTATACACGGGACTCAGACATGTGGTGCCTTTCCACCTATGGGATCCTTTCCCAGGAAAGATTTCCAGAGGTGGAATTTCTGGATCTTAGACATGATAATGTTTTTGAATCTTGAAACATTTTGCCAGACTGCTTTCCGAAAAGTGGTACCAATTTACAGTCTGTGAGACGAGGCATTGGGACTTGGCATTGACTTTTTAACTAGTGCTAGGTGTTTGTTACTTGCATCTTTCTGTTTCCTCTTTTGTGAGTTGTTCTGTCTCCAAGCCTCTGTTGGGGCCTTAACGTTCTTCAAAATCTGCATGAGCTCTTTGAGTAATAAAGATATTACCTTTCATATCATGTTTACCTCAAATGTTTTTCCTGAAAAACTCACTTCAAATGGGAGGATAATGTCCTAGGAACTAGACAGCCGTGATGCACACCACCTACCACATTCTCTCTAAGAAGAGCTCCACATCCTGGCAAGGCAGCCGTCTGTTTAGAAAACAAGATGGTTATATCTATCTAGAACATAAAATATTACGAAAGACTGTCTCCTGAGATAATTTTCCAAATACTACAAAACAGACCAAAGATCCTGGCTATGCCTTCATGATCAAAATAACGAGCTTTAAAAATAGCTGATGTAGTCGTTGTCCTGTTTTCTTAACAACCAAATTAACAGTCCCATGACTAGTAAAAGTAAGACATACTGGTGACCACATAAGTCTAACCTACTTTTTAAAAAAAAGGTGACACAACTTCTGTTTCCACAAGAAAAAAGACCTATTCTCTGATTTCTTCGGGGATGGGTTTCTACATAAATTGCAAAGAGAAACAGAAAAGAACACCAGGGTCTGACACCCACATTGTCCCAATAACCTGTCCATGCTGAGGCACCTGGGTGGTACAGTCCAGTAAAGCATTTGACTCTTGGTTTTGGCTCAGGTCGTGATCTCAGAGTTGTGAGATCAAACCCTACATCCAGCCCCATGCTGAACATGGAGTATGCCTAAAACTCTCTCTCCCTCTTCCTCTGCCCCAACCCCCTCTCAAATAAATAAAAATTTTTTTTTTTTTTAAATCCATCCATGTTGATCAAGTAGGTCATGCATGGTTAGACCTCACCACCATCAAGTGGGGTGACCCTCCCTCCCCTGGCACCCAGGTCTCCCACTCCAAGGACCATTGTCCCCAGCTCACTTTTCTTCTACATTTCTCATTTCTCCAATACATACTAGGCAATCCTGGACTAATGTGTAACAATTAGTGCCGATGGGGAATGCAGAGCTTTCCTCTGAAAGGGTGTCTCCAGGGGGCTTCTGTGATGGGCAGTGAGAAGAGCCTTCGTGACTTAAACAGCAACAGCAGGGCCTTCCAGAAACTGAAGTAGACATCTGCCATTAGGATCCCAGTGTTGGTCTGGCTCAGGGTCAGCTGAACGTTATCTTCAGAATATCCTGAGCACCAAGGGCTTGCATAGTCACCACTTCCTGCTAGGAGCCTTATGTTGGCTGCCCCAAGTACAGCTTCCATGTTCACCCTTCACTGACTCTGAAGCACTACTCAGCAATTTCTTGCTTTCATCATAAGGAATCTTTCCACACCAGAAGCATCTTGTTAGGCGAACAGAGCCACAGTTGAAGGCTTTCTATCAGTCATGCCTCTGTTCCTCGGAGTCACATTTCAATAGCTAGTCAGCTCTATCTTTCTTGCTCTCCCTCCCCCACCTCCATCCTATCCCTCCAATACTCCCAAGGCCCAGCTACCTGGTCTATTGAAAGAGCCACGCCCATCCATTTGCCTCCTGGTGTAGACTGCTGTTGACTTACAATAGCAGAGTTGAGGAACCCAGATGCACTGAATGAGCTACAAAGCCTAAAATACTTACTAGGGGGCCTTAAGAAAAAGTGTGCCAACTCTGCTCTAAATCTCTTCTGTCACTACCTCCCATTCCTAGACTGTCCTTAGAACTGCTCAATTTGCCACTCCTTCCTTAGTAAAGAGAGCAATTTACTGTTTTCTGGTTTCTGCCTTGAAGCTTACACACCCAAATCAATACTGTACTCAAGCCCATGGAAGCCATTATCCAGAGCTGATAACTGTTCGCGCTCTGCAAACAGAAGGGCTTCCAGTGAACACACCCATGCTTCTTAGAAGGCACCAAGGGGCTATATATAAGAAAAGAGCACTTCAGTTTGCTGCAACATACATTATTGCATATAATCTGTTTATAGATACGCTAAGCCCTTACTAGAATGACTTTATGGCTCAGCACGATAGAACTGGATTTTCTGACATCAGCCAATGGGCTCCAGCCACCCTGAGCTCTGCAAGGAGCCCTGGGAAAGCCAGGGTAGGGTGCGGTAGAAAAATCCCAAAGCAGGTGGAGGGGCACGATGGCCACTGAAGGAGAGGACCGCAGGAGAGAGCTGGGCTGTGGGCCCACTGCAGATACAGGGGATGCTGACTTTACCCAGCCAGCTGACTAGAGGTTCTAGACAAATGATCTCCATGGAAAAAACAATGAAGGGAGAAGTTGTGTCTCTCCGCCAAGCCCACTCTCCAACTCTAGGCATTGCCCCTACTCTTGACTTTTCTAACAAAGAGAAACAGAATTTAGCTGCAGCCAAATACTCCAGCCCAGATTTTAACAGCAACAGACACGAAAATATGTTTGACATCATTAGCTATTACAGAAATGCAAATCAAAACCACAGTGAGATACTCGCTTCATACCCACTAGGATGGCTGGAAACAAGAACAGTTGTCAAGGATGTAGAGAACTTAGAACCCTCATACACTGCTGATGGGAATATCCAGTGATGCAGCCCCTCTGGAAAACAGATAGGCAGTTCCTCAAGTGATTAAACACAGAATTACCATAGGACTCAGCAATTCCACTTCTAGGGGTATACCCAGGAGAAATAAAGTCATATGCCCACACAAACACCTGTACATGAATGGTCATAACAACATTATTCATAAGAGTCAAAAAGTGGAAACAGCCCAAATGTCCATGAACTGATCAATGAGTCAATGAAATCTGGTACATCCATATGATGGAATATTATTTAGCCATAAAAATGAACAAGGACTGATATGGGCCACGACATGGAAGACCCTTGAAAACATCACCCTAAGTGAAATAAGCCAGTTGCAAAGGAGGACATATTATGTGATCCATTCATATGAATGTCCAAAATAGAGAATTCTAGCAAGATAGAAAGTAAATTAATGGTTGCTTAGGATGGAGAATGGAGACAGGGAAGTAGGGGAATAATAGCTAAAAACCATGGGCCTTTTTTTGAGGTGAGGAAAATGTTCTGAAACGGAGTGTCGTGATGCTTGCACACGTCTGTGAATACATCCTTTAAATGAGTGAATCACATGGTATGTGAATTATATCCAATAAAGCCTTCTTTAAAGATTTTACTCATTTATTTAGTTGAGAGAGAGAACAAGACAGCACAAGCAAGGGGAGCGGCAGGCAGAGGGAGAAGCAGGCTCCCCGCTAAGCAAGGAGTCTGATGCGGGACTTGATCCCAGGCAGATGCTTAACCAACTGAGCCACCCAGGTGCCCCAAATAAAGCTGTTTAAACAAAAAATAGAGATAACTTCAGATATAGATGTGATCAGGAAAGGGAAGAGAGAGAAGAGAACATCTGTCCTTTAACAATATGAAAGGCTATAAACCATCTGTAATTGTTCCCTCCAGGAAATTATATAGTGAGGGTGTTTGCTTCATTTTTCCTCCAGCTTGTTTTATTTCCCCCAAATTTGTGACTGTAGACAAAAGCAGGAGATGAGAAGTGTGAAGGGTCTCACATTGTGAAAAGTCATTAGGACTTGTTAAGAAGTGGCTAGTGACCGGGAACAGACTGCTCCCTCAGAGGTAATTAAAAGGAGGAAATAGACCCAATTATCCTGACTATGATAGTTAATTTTATGTGTTAACCTGACTGGGCCACGGTGCCTAGCTACTTGGCCAAACATTATTCTGAATGTTTCTGTAAGGGCGTTTCTGGATGAGATTTATATTTAAACAAGTGGACTTTGAATAACACAGATTGACCTCCATACTGTTGGTGGGCCTCATCAAATTAGTTGAAGGCCTAAACAGACCAAAACACTGACTTCGCCTGAGCAAAAGGGAATTCTGCCAGCAGATAGCTTTTAGACTCGAACTGCAACATTGGCTCTTCTTGGGTCTTTAGCCTAACAGCCTTCAGCTTTTAAATGCAGCATCAGCTCTTCAGTGGGTCCCTAGCCTACCAGCTCACCCTGACAGATTTGGGACTTATCAGCCTTTGTGATCATATTAGCCAATCTCTAGAATAAACAAACACATGTATATGTACACACACACACACACACACATACACAGAGACATCTTACAGAATATACCCTCACTCCAGCCTACCTTAACACCATTAAAGTCTATCTAAGTAGAAGACAAGGACTAGGGAGGAGGAACACATATATCACTGGCCTTAAGAGGAATCTTCTAGAAGCCAAGTGAATCCTCCAAGTGAATGAGCGGATCTCCTGGGGATTTAGGTGCCTACAAAGAAGGAAAATTAACCTCCCATTTCTTCTCATCTGTTTGGGATTGCTTATCTATGCTACACCTCCCTGAGTCAGAGAAAAGGGCATGAGAGGAAGGAAAGATGGACAAGAGAAGGATGACAGTCAAGCAACCCACACTCTTGTCACCTGAGTAGTAAGAATGTATGAGTTTTCTGTGGGTTAAGCAAATTCTCAGAAGATAACTAGACTTAAGCTATCTGGCTGATGCATTACCCAGGAACTTGGCCCACCATGAAGAGGGATGGCCATAGCAAGAGGCTACTGGGGGACATGGAGGAAACCATAGTTGCAGGAGCTAAAGGAGGGGATGAAGGAGGCTATACCAGACTTGGGTTTCCTATCTCAGGAAGAGAGAGGATCCCAAAGAATTCATGTACACCAGCAGCAGACACTGATCACACCAACTGCATCAAAAGTGATTCAACACTAGCCAGAGAAGCAAAAACAATGCCGACGGAGGGCACACTGCCCATCACTTATATAGAAAATCTTGGCCCCTGTCCTTAGCTATCTGTTTTCTCCCCAATTCCAAAGGAAGCAGAACCAAAGGAGGGTGGGAGAGGAGAGGTGAAAGACAGCAGACCATCCCCTCCTACCAAGATGGAACCTGGCTGTGCGGTGGGCTTACGCCTGCAGGCGTAAGAGGGTACCTGGGGCCCAGGCTGAGTCCTCATTGACTTCTGTTGCAGCCTGGGTGGTCGGGTCTCTACCTGGGGCTGCTGTTTACCAGCTCCAAGTTGTATCCTCAGTAGGAGGAAGATGAAAACTGCATCAGACCAATGTCTACCTCTTTCTCTCTTGGCCTTCTTCAGCCCACCAGAGAGGAAGGGGTGAGCTTTTTGCTTCCTTTTCCTGTATAGCAGAAACTGTGATTGTATTATTTCATGAGTTTCCATACCCCACATATTTTTGTTACCTCCATTTTCACGTTGGTCCAGCCTGGCTGCTAACATGTTAATGGGAGCTTCAGGGACTTATAAGAAGCTTTCTTTCTTTACAAATCCTGGATTTTAAGACTATTGTCCTGTTAGAGACTTTTAAAAAACATTTCATCTGAAAAGCCATAGCTGAGTAGTGACATGATATTCTACCTAATATCTGCCTTCTGTGGGAAGTATTGAAACCCACTGTTACAACATAGCCACTCAGCCAACTTGGTCCTCACAGACTTCCCATTCTGTAGAGTCCACAACTGAGACACCACATCTCCTGATAGAGCTCCACAGACAACTTAGCATCTTGAAGCTGATGTATCCCCTCAAGATTTGGAAAATGAAGTGAGCAACAAGAGGCTCTGGCCACACAATAGGACATGGTATCTTCCAGAATATTTGATTGTGGAAGCAACTGGCTCTTCTCAGCTGCTGAAGGGTTTTCAGTGCCTAGTGTCGAAGGTGTTGAGCATGCGTGGTGGTAGCAGTGGTATTTTGCTAGAACATTCCTGCGTAAGCCTGGGCAATTTTCCTGGCTGTGTGGCAGCCAAGTTCATTCCCTGGTTTCCCGGGAGATCCCATAGGCAAACTAATGTGATTTTAAAATCCCCTTTCTGATTAAACCAACTAGTATGGGTTTTATTGTCTGCTGGTAAGAACTCTGTCCAACACAGGTGGGGAGCCCAGGGCATGAAGAGTTACTGGGTATGAAAATACTTCAAAAATATTGTCCCCTTTAAACATGTTCTCTGAATGCAAGCCAAGCAAATTTACAAGCATCTTGCTGAAATTGTGAGGAAGAGATATCAAAAGTTTCTAGAGAGAAAGGGATGGTAAATGGTAATTAATTATAAACTTCCTGCTATTACAAATTTATGATCCAGAAGAGGCCAATGCTTTTTTCTTTATTTAGTATGCTGCCTTTGTTTTATTGTATTGAAGGTTTAAGAAAATGTATGTATGTTGCTTCGTGGATTCATTTATGACCTCAGACCTCAGCCTTACTTTTCTCAAAAGCTTCTCAGCAATGGTTTCCCCCTGCTGCTGAGGCTTCGAGAACACTCACCATTAGGCTGAGCATGAATTCCTAGCCACACATGGTAGGGACCATACATCCAGTAACTAATCAGGACCTGGTCATTGCAGCTGTTGTCTTGAGCCACCAGAAGACGTTAAGATTATTTGCAGCCACAGCAGTTTACAACTCATAAATACATTTCTAGATGGAAGTCTTGTTTCCTCTGACCAGACTGCAGGCTCCTAGCTGACTATGATAGACTTCTTAGAATGTTCTGTGATTCCCACACAGATGGTCTATGCCAGCATCCCAGAAGCAGGGCCAGGGACCCACAGTTGTCTGCCACAGCTCGGAGATGAGGGAGTATTTTGGTAGGTAGCCCAGGTCCTCCAGACCACCAGGAAGAGAAGAAAGATGGCTAACCCTCCACCACCATTCTGTGGGCAAGTCCCACAAAGGGAGGCAGGACAAGACCATCATGTGCAGTGGGTGGAGCCTCTCGGGATATGGAGTCAGCCCTGGCTCTGGCGCTTGGGAACTGAAGAATGTACACAGACTTCTAGATTTCACTGAGCCACTTGGACATTTCTGAGAATTAATAGGTGATCATGGACGTGAGGACTTTGCAAAGGCCATCCCTGAAGTGATAATCATGGTTTGGTGGCCAAGGGTTTAGGTGAGAAGCCACCCATCCGAAAGGCTTTCCTCACTGGGCCTTCGGTTCCAGACATGCTTTAAGTGGCTGGTCTATTCAGACTGGGTGTCTTATAAACAGCAAACACTTATCCCCAGAGTTGTGGTTGGGAAATCCAAGATCAAAACAGCAGCAGACTGGATGTCTGATGAGGGCCTGCTTCCTGGTCCTTAGATGACCATGTTCTCACTATGTCCACACATGGCAGAAGAAACAAGGGAGTTCTCTGGTTGTCTCTCACAAAAGCACTAATCACTTCCCAAAGACCCCACCTCCAGATACCATTGGAACTGAGGTTTCAACATATGAATGGTGGGGCACAAACATTCAGTCACGATTACCACTAAAAAACAACAAACAAACAAAAAAAAACTTGGGACTTCTTAGAGCTGAGTGATAAGCAATCTGATGGAAATGGGTTCTCCGCTTCTTGTCTGTTACAGGCGTGGTGATGCACAGAGCAACCTGAAGGATCTGCTTGGAGGAGTTCCATGGACAATAAAATCCTACCTCTCACACTGGGGGTCAGGGCTCCTTGTGAGCTGCTCCTGCTGTCCTCACCCAGCTCTTCTCCTTACCATTTTCTCCCTTCCTCCAGCCGCAGTACTCTTCTCAGTTCCTTAGGCATTCGAAGTTGTCCCTTCCCCAGGGCCTTTGCACATTCCATTCCCTCCCTCAATTCCACAATTTGCCCTGCTCGTTGCCAGATCAGTGTTCCTTCACACTTTGTCTCTCTTGTACATTGCCAAATCTTTCACTCCTAAAACTGTGCCTGACTCATAGTAGATGCTTAGTTACTTGCTATTAATGAAAAAACTGACTGAAGAACAGCGTGTATTCTAACTAGCATAATTTATTACTGTGAAGTGGAAATGGTAGTAATTCCAGCTTTCCCCTTTTCTTTACCTGTCCACTCCTAGGCTCCCAAGCTAAAAGCAGAAACTATACAGAGTCCAAATGGGTTTCTTAGATCCAACACTTTTCTTTTTAACATTTCCCATGGATTTGCCTGTGTCTTCCTTGAGGCTAAAGTCCATCCACACCTAGACAATAATCAGAGATGTAGCACTAACAAGTTTTTAGCCTCTGTTTTATGCTGCGTGCTCTCCATCGAATACTTCTGATCCTCACAACAGCCACCTTGGCTTTTCTGTCCCTACCTGATGATCAAGGACCCCAAGCTTCAGGAGCATTAAAAATTTGCTCACAGTCACACTTTCTCTAAGTCGTACAACCAGATCTTGACTCCAAAGCCAGTGCTCTTCCCTTCATGCCACAGTAGGTCATACGTTGAGAGCACTCCATGAGCATCGCTGGTGATAAATTACAGCAATCCCTTGCAAGGGACCTCACTAGGGAATTGGGGTGGGCTGGGCTGGATGACGGGGGTGTAAGAAATGAAATCGGCAGCTAGCTTCAGGGTCAAAGGCAGAGCAGCCAGCCCGCATGGTGTGGTCAGAGCAACCAGCCACCTGCTTTGGGTAACCCTGGGCAAGGCCACTGGCCTCTCCTGACCTCGTGAACCTCATTTCCAGGTGGGAGAACATGTCGACCCAAGTCCGCTGACAGCTCCGAGTGCTGGGAGAATTAACTAATAAATGATTGGGAAGCACTTGGCCAATGTAAAGTGCTATGTAAATGCTTAATAGTAACAACCATCCTGTCAGGCATCCAAGGTTGCTTTTGAGCCCTGTGGTCCCTGTGTAATGAGACTGAACCCTACAAAGTGCTTTACAAATAGTAAATAATTCATTCTCAGGGCACCCCAGGGAAGCGAGAAAGTATTCCTCTTCCTTGAGAGGAATTGAGTTCCAGCAATGGCTGGGGCTGCTCAGTCAGGAGTCCTTGCAAAGCCAAGTTTGAATCGCCATGGCCCTCTGTGTTGGGCCAGGTGGGGCCCAGCTGCTCAGGGCTGAGAAAGAGCCTCCGCTCCCTGGGCCTGTGGTGGGACATTTGTCTGTCAGGCTCTGGAGCTGGAGGCTGTGGCTTCGGAGAGTGAAAGGCACCGGAACATGAGTAAACATAGCTTGAAATGCAAACAGAGTGTCTTCTCATCGTCAAGGCACTAGGTTTGAGGAGGATGGGTACCTCAAAGGCCTCAGAGATGGGGAAGCAGCCAAGGAAGGGAGATCATAGTGCAGGGTGGCTGGAGGAAGAGGTCACTGAACTCAACCATGCCCACATAAGGTCCAAGGACTTTCCCACCTCAGGGGCGGTGTTGAGTCCACTGGGCCTCAGAGGAAGCCCTCTCAAGCCGGGCTTCAGATGCTGGCCTTGGCAGGAAACAGGAAAGGCCTAACTTCCCAGGTGTCAGGGCAGGAACCCACCCTTCAGAGAGGTTCCTGCATGGAGCTCAGGCCCAGAGCCTGAGGCAGGGTGTTCTGGACAGATAAGGCCTGGAGAGGCAGGGCCTTAGGACACTCCTTGCCCTCGGGGTTCTGACTGAGAGACCCAGGAATTGTGACTCCCATCTCTTCATTCCAGTTTTGGCACTGTCTTCCTCTTCCAAAACCTCAGAGAACCCAAGGATCAGGTCTGGCTTTCTTGATCCTGAGAGGGGGGATCAAAAGGCCTGTCCACCATCTTCCCCACAAAATGTGTTATAAGTGGCTGAAGGTCCCTTCACCATTTGTGATGCCGCAGACCCAGGTAAGAAATCCTAGACGAGATAAGGGGCTTGGCTTTTCCGAAGTAGGCTCTGAGTTAATTGAAGGTATTAATAACTTTCACTCCCCGCCCGCGAACTCACTGCGGGACACAAGACGAACCCTTCACCTCATTCCCAATGAGAGAATGTGCACAACCATCACTGTCGCTTTGCCCTGCTGTGTGAGGGCAGAAGCCCTGACAAGCTAACAGGCTCATGAGTCATGGCACCGCAGGATCAGGTCAATCCCTGCTGCTAGGACAGCACTTCCATCCCTCTTCCCAGGCCCAGAGGCGACACTTGGCACGTCGATCAGCCAACAGTCCCAAGACCACCTGCCCACCCCAGGTCAGTTAGCTACCTTCTGGCAGCGGTATGTTTATGGTTGTTTTCCCCTAAAGCGTGGACTGGAAGGCAGTAGGGAGTGTCACCTTTGTGTGGGGACAGTGCCCTACACATATCACCTTCTTCATCCTCACAGTAGATGAGGAACCCAAGGCCTAGAAGAGTTCAAAAGTGTCCCCAAGATCTCTCAGAGGCTCGAGACCTGCTCACCTACTCTGAGCCCAGAGCTCCTTCTGCCCTGTCCTCCCACCTGCAGGATGCAGTGACAGCAGCGCAGAGCCAACAAGCCAAGGAGAGCAAACGGGAGTGGATGGTGGGGCTCGTTCCAGGAGCCAAACCCCACTCTGCCACCAGGGACCAGGGCAGGAAGAGGAAAGGAAGCAGGAGGGATCAGAGTCTTTCCAGATGAAATAAAGTTTGAGGTTAAAAACAACAACAACAAAAACCCTATTGAACTATTGAACCTGTCCAAGAGGGCCATTTGTTTTCCATTCCTCCACGACGTGTCTTCTAGTACATCGCCTGGGGCAGACACCGCGCTGGGCACAGGAAGAAGGTGGTCACATGTCAGCAGCACCGGCGTCTCAGGACCCATAAGGAGTAAAGGGCAGACAGGCAATGAGAAACAAGACCAGGGACAGATGAGGGCATCACAAATGTCAGGGGGTGTTCTGCAGAAAACAGAGGGTACACACCTCCAAGAAAGCTGTCCTAGAAGGGAGCATTACAGTGGACAAAAGACCCCATTCAGACTAGATACATAACACCCATGAAACTTCACCTGCAGAAGAGCAGACCATAGCAGATAGAAAGCACCGAAAGGAATACAGAAATAATGGAAAGAAAAATCATTGCGGTAGATTTTAATGTGCATCTTTGAATCTTCAAAAAACCAAGCAGCTAACTATATGTTAATTAGTTAAATTTTAATTTTAAAAATGTTTTAAAATTAAAAAAAAAAAAAAGCAAGCCGCCGAAAACGAGGGACATAGAAATGAGAATTACAATTAATGAGATTGGATTAGCAGGCAGAATTTAGACTTTGTGCCTTATTAATCAGGTTCTCCCGGGACATTTATGAAAGAAGACACAAACACTTAAAAAGCAGAATAATTTGATAATTAATCAGAATCATTAGACAACAGTCTAAAACAAAATACAGCAAGACCAGGAGTTGATAACAAAGTTTAAACGACCAAATGAAAAGTAGCCCCATGGAAAAAAAAAAAAAGGGAGCTCTTCACTAACTTGAATCATAGAGGTCACATCTGCAATTACAGATTCTTGGGGGGAACAAAACAATAAAAACAAGATCACTGAATTTCAAAGAATATAATGTGGCCCAAAATGGAAGCAGAAATAAGTTTACAATCTTAAGTGTTCTCATTATATATTTTTTATATTTTTATATATTTTAAATATATATATATTTTAATGAATAATAGTCAGAAGCATGAGAGCAGGGGTGGGGGGGAAAGACCTAATTAGGATAGGTAGATGGAAACTATAGGGATAAAAGCAGAAATCAATTCTGCAAATAAAACAGAGAAGTAGAAAGTCTGTCATCCTTAGAGGAAGTAAATAATAAATCCTTCTCAAATTGGCTATTTGTGTGCGGGTATGGTGGTGGTAAAAATCACTATAACAGAAAAATAATAATAAATGTCTAGTAAATCTAATCAAGAAAAGAGAGGTAGGCGAATAAGTATAATTAGTTACATGAGATGAGATATAACAAAGGTAAGGAAATTACAAAAATTTTTATTGAATCTCACACTGAAATTTATTCCAAAGAGTACAACCATATAGATAAATTTGATCCATTTTCTGTGGGGGTGGGGGGAATGGATGATTACAATTGGCTTTAGAAAACCAGGAAATCTGGAGGGGAGGGGAAGAGAGACAATATTCATGTTGAAATTTTTTTAATACTTCAACATAACTCCTCAGGAATGCTCTACAGCCAGATGACCACGCCTGTGTGTCCCCTTCACATTTTCAAGAACAGTTGCTCCCCATGCTATATACACCCCACAGGAACACAAAAAAATATGGGAGCTACCCTACTCATTTTCCAAAATGAACAGGAACCTGGTATCAAAACTTGACCCAGAGAGCACAGAAAAGCAACCATGGACCAATTTCAATCTGGTGTGTAAATAGAAAAGCAAAAACCAGGGCCAGCTTCATGGTCATACAAACTGTGCATAACACAGGGCACTGTGCTCTCAGTAGGGCCCATGGTTGATTTAATGCTGTCACCCGCTTGAGATTCTTAATACTTTTTCAACAATGGACCCCACATTTTCACTTTATACTGGGACTCCGTATGCAAATTATATAGCAAGTCCTGGCAGAAACGTTAGCAAATTGTATATGCTAGTACAACAAAACAATCCCTACCTTAATCAGGGCTATTTTTATCTGAGGATCCAAGGAGGATTCAACCTTAGGAAATCTACTAGCCTACCTCCACGACGTGCCATAAGATAATGGTGTTACAGATACTGAACTGACATTTGAGAAAATGCACTATTATTTTAAAAGTCGAATGGTATGCTCTTGAATGGTAAAAGCTAACCTTAAGCCAAAACAATACTTAATTCATTAATATGCAGCTTCATTGCCTTTGAAATGAAGCACATTAAAAGAGGCTTGAGACCAGCAGGACGGAGGGAGCCCTGGGAAGTTCTGGCTGCTACTATAGGCATGAAGGCTGAAAAGTGGAAGGTCTCCAGGAAAATGCAGCATTATGCAGCATTATGTTATTCACAGACAATACGGTTATAAACTAAGAAGACTCAAGAGAGTTGACCAAAAAACTGTTTAAATCAATAAGATCATTGGGTGCAAAATAAACAAACATAAATCAAGAACATCACTAAATACTAGTGATACTTACTAAAAAGGAGTAATAAGAAACTGACATCTTCATAATAGATTTTTTAAGTAACCATAAATAACTGTTACAATACATGTATAGTCAACGTGAAGGTTTACTGAAATACATAAAGTATTATATTCATAAATGGAGAAAAATTTCAAGTATATTGCAAAGTTGCCATAGGGTTCCATAACCAGGCATTAATTAGCTAATCAATTAGTTCATTAATATTATTTTCCAATTCAATGGTTAATACAATTACTATCAATACATCAGTAGAATTTTTGAATGGAATGAATATTTATAAAATAATTCTGAACATTATCTGAAAAATAAACAAGTGAGAAAGGTTGGAAGCATTTTTAAGAAGCAGAGGAAACCGTTCTGCCAAATTTTAAAGCATATTCTAAGGTTCCAACAATTAAGTGTTTTATTGGCGGAAGACTTTCAAACAGATCGATGCAACAGGCAAAGTAAGCACAGAAAGAAATCTCGAAATTAGATAAGAATCGAGAAGTTGAGGAAAGGGAACATCACACCCAAGGGAAAAAAAATGGATTAGTCATCAAATGGAATTTTTATTCATAACGAAACCTTAGAAAAAAAGAAGGGAATACATGCCAACAATTACTGGTATTTGAATGGGGAAGCACTTCCAAGATCAGCAGTAACAAATACCACAAAGGAGGGGCACCAGGTGGCTCAGCTAGTTCAGCATCTGATTTTGATTTCAGCTCAGGTGGTGGTCTCAGGGTTGTGCAGTGGAGCCCTGTGTCAGGCTCCACGCTCAGCAAGGAGTCCGCTTGAGATTCTCTCTCTCCCTGTGCCCCTCCCCCACTCATACACTCACTCTCTCTCTCTCAAATAAATAAATAAAACCTTTAAAAAAACACAAAGGAAAATATTGATAAATTAAACTGCATAATCTATGTTTGTACGTTCATATATAGGTCATATCAGAAGTGCCATATTTAAGGGCACCTGGGTGGCTCAATTGGTTACGCATCTGTCTTCAGCTCAGGTCATGATCCCAGGGTCCTGGGATCGAGTCCCACTTCAGGCTCCCTGCTCCATGGGGAGCCTGCTTCTCCCTCTCCCTCTGCCTGCCACTTCCCTGCTTTTGCTTGCTCGCTCTCTCTCACTCTGTCAAATAAATAAATAAAATCTAAATATATATATATAATTTTTTAAGTGCTGCATTAAAAAAATAAAATGCCAAGACAAGCTGAAAAGGAATGCTTTCAAAAAGCTTAATATTATAATATAAAGAACTCTTTAAAAAATCAGAAAGGAAAATTTATCAAGATCCCAATGGAAATATGAGTTAAGTATGAAGGCAAATGGCCAATAAGCCATCACTATGTGAAACATGTTCGTGTCACCAGTAATCAATGGAATGAGTGAGAATTAAAGCAGTGACATATTGTCTAGTGCCTGTGGAATTGGTGATGAGGACAGGACTAATTTTTGTTCTTGCTTTTAACATTGAAAGAGACCGTTAATACCATGATGGGCACAAAACAAACTCTGAGGGGTGCCTAAAAGGTGCACCTTTTCTGGAAGCAACTTCAAAATATGTAGTAGGAGCCTTGAAAAAATTATGTCTCTTGATTCAATAACTCCATTTCTGCAAATCTATACTAAGAAAAAAGTCATTAAAGAAGCACAAGATATAAGGAGAGGAACAACCAATACAGTATAATCTTTTCCCCAAATACTTTCACCTTTAATCAGGTAAAACATCCTTTACCCTGATTTACATTTTTTTAGTTAGACAATTTTATTTTTTTTAACTTTCTTTAACTTTTTTTAACTTTCTCTTTGATATAGCTGAGATCCCCCATGCAGTCATCAGAAGGTAGGATAGAGGGATCCAGTGTGCCTTTCACCCAGTTCCCCCCACAGCAACACCCTGTATAATCGTAGTAGAATGTCACAACCAGGAAACTGGCATAGACCCAACATCATTATTCATATTGCCCCCTGCGTCACTGGCTCAGTTGCGTGTGCACGTGTGTGTAATTCTATGCAATTTCATCTCACGTTAGATTAGTGAGCACCACAGAACCAAGGCACCAGCCATTCTGTCTGCGGATACCTTGCATTTTTATGCCCATACCCCTTCCTCCCACCATGGCCCCTAGCCCCAATTACTACTCTGTCCTCCAACACTATCACTTTGTCATTGCAAGAATGTATAATCAGAATGGAATCAGACAGTGTTTAACCTCTGGGGATTGGCTTTTTTTTTTTTTTCATTCAGAGTAATTCCCTTGAGATCATCTAAGCTGTGGCCTGTGTTATGATTTTATTCCTGGCTGAGTAGGATTCCATGTTATGGATGGGCCACAGTTTTGTTTAATGGTTCACCTGCTGGAGGACATTTGGGTTGCCTCCTGGTTAGGGCTGCTCTGAATGAACATTTATGTACAGGTTTTGCAGTATTATTCTTAAAAGCAAAAATAAATAAATAATATAAACAAAAACAACATGAATTCAAAAGTCCAACAGCATGGAAATAACTAAATAAATTATGGCTCACTGAATATTTCAATGTCATTTAAAAATACATATAATTGGGGATTCTGGGTGGCTCAGTGCATTGAGCATCTGACTCTTGGTTTTGGCTCAGGTCATGATCTCAGGGTCACGAGATCGAGCCCTGTGTCCAGCTCCATGTTCAGGACAAAGTCTGCTTGAGATTCTCTCCCACTCCCTCTCTATCGGCCCCTGCCCCTACTCGCGTGCCCCCTCTCTCTCCCTCTCTTTCTCTAAAATAAAAGAAAATCTTTTTAAAAATACATATAATAGATGTATTTAATGAGCTAAACCCAAAGGTATAAACAGAACATGACCTTCTCCCCTCAACCACTGCATTGAGGAAGGGAAGGTCTGATTTCCCTTGCTCAACCCAGACAACACTGACCATACCCCTTTGCCCTTCATTCATCTGGGATGTGATCATTTGGTTTTCAGGTAGATCAGAATCAAAAGCTCCAACTCTCATCCATGGAAAATCTCCTCCCTTCCACCCAGTGGGAAATGAGGCATGGAGCAGTCCTTCTTGCCTAGGCTCCTGCACCCCTCTGTCTGTGTCCGCATCCTCCAGGGCTCAGGAGAAGGAGAACAGGGTGCCTTCCCCCTACTGTGGGGTTCCCTCACCGCCTCTTGACACCCTCCCCTCCTGTCAGCTGTGCAGTGCGTGTGCTCTCCCTCTCTCTGTCTCTGTCTCCCTCTCTCTTCATGCCTGCCCCCTTTCCACTGTTCTCTATGTGTCCTACCCCAGGCCCTCATGGACACTCAAGCGAAGATCTCCTAAGCCATCCCCTGCCCTAGTCAAGAATCCTTACTCTGAGCCATTCCAGCCTTGGCCAGCATTGCCAGGTGCCAGAAGTATGAGAGTCCGGAAGCCACCCCTTGGCTCTAGGCTGGAACAGCTGTAAGATGGAACTAATAGTCCAGAATCCCCTGGAATCATGCTGAGGCTAAGTGCTGTGGGATTTTTCTTGAAATCACACCACACCAGCCTCCTTACTTTCCCTGCCTTCACCCTACTCCCTCAGCACTGTTCCTTGGGAGCACTTCCTTAGCAAACACTCATCTCAGGGTCTGCCCCATGGAGATCCTGACCTGACGTTTTCAAGCAGAGGTCATTAAGCCCATGCTTTGGGGATGTCAAAAAATGCCTCCTTGCATTACCTAGAAGGTTAGGATAAGGGGATCCCCTGTTCCATGAGGGTGTTCATCACACAGCATCTCATTCAACCTGCCCAACAACCCAAAGCATATGAACTGTGTTGCCATTTTACAGATAAGGAGGGTGGGGTTTACCTTGAAGGTAAGTACTTTCCCTAGACTACGGCTTCTCAGAGAAGGTCTGCCAGATTAATAGCAATGGCAGCATTGTGGCAAGAACCATGCTGGGCACTGTTCTCAAGACAGTCCTGCAAGGTAAGGGTCATGATCTCCCTTTGGCAGACTAGGAACGGGTTCGCTGCCTTCAAGGCCAGCATCAATATCATTGTTGGATTTGAACCCCAGACTTTCTGGCTCCCAAGCTGTACCACTCCCACTAACCCATGCTGCTCAGCAAGAGCGGCCCCTTTCAGCAGCCCCTGAAACTTTCTTATGGTAATAGGACCCAGGCAGACCAGAAGTGCCCCCCAAATCTCTGACTGATTGGCCCTGCCACCCATGCTTAGAAAACCACAATGGGGCCATCTGTCAGAAGAAGACCCATCACAGTGACTTTGTCTCCTGGAAGAATGTCCATGCCTCTGTGTGCTGGCTGAGCACTATATCAAGAACCCCTGGGAACAAGGACAGCCTTGTCTCTATAGACTCCGCCCTCACAGGAGGAGGTGCGCCAGAAACAGTTGCTAAATGAGCAAGAGCCTAGCTCTACGCCAGCCCTGTGCTTAACGCTTGGGATATGGTGGAATCCTGTGACAGAGAGAGTGACTCTTTACCCCAACCATCATCCTCTTTTCCTCCTTAGTTATAGAGCCCTGGTGTTTTAGCTGGGAGAAAATACACCAACAAAAATCTTTATTTCCTCCTCTCCCTTGCTGTTAAATGTAGTCTGTGACTGATTCTGGCCCATGGGGTAGAAATGAGTGTTCTATGGGAATGCGAGAAAACCTATTTAACTGTGCAGAGCAGCCTTCACTCCCCCCGCTTCCCCCACCTTCCTTCCCATTGCCAACCGGAAATACTGATGTGATGGCTAGAACTTTGCAACCAGTTTGCACCATGAGGGACCCTTAAGGCTGAAAACTAACGTATCAGGTGCACCACGATGACACCGTGGGACTGCCTTTCTACTTCAGGGCTGTCTGGCTCCAGACTTCCTTAAATCACTAAGATTTTTTCTTTTTTCTTGACAGACAAAAAGAGAGAGAGAGGGGGTAGAAGCAGAGGTAGAGAGATAGAATCCCAAGCAGACTCCACACTCAGCGCAGAGTCCAATGAAGGGCTCAGTCTCACGACCCAGTGATCACAACCTCAGCTGAAACCAAGAGTCAGACACTTAACCAACTGAGCCAAACAGGCACCCCTAAACCACCCAGATTTTTTATTTCCTTATTCTATTACAGTTGAACTTAATGCAAAATATTATAAATCCTCTCAATAATTTAGAAAGGTAGACTAGAAAACGTCAGAGTTGATTGCTGAATTTTCCACTCCCCTGAAATGATGCCATTTGTATGGCTTACAATAAAGGCAGATTGAATCTTCAGGGACCACAGAGCATCCTCAAGTGTCCGGAAAAGGCTCTTCCCCCACAGTGGGAAACGATGGCTGACCATCAAGAATTGGGGTCTGTGAATAGTGTCTCACTGACATGTTCTTCATGCCCTCTCTCTGCTATTTGGTTCAACAAATAGCAGAAGGCTACCTAGGCTTAACTTTGAAGGCAGAAAGAAAAGATATTTAAATATTTCCTTCAGCAGACTGCTTTCAGCTCCTGAAGAATTAACCACCATTAACTATGATGGTGATAATTATACAATGCATAAAATACACTATGTAGGTAAAGTATGCAATTAAATAATTACCGTTTTTCATGAGCTCTTACGGGATCATTCCAGGATAATGAGCAGGGTTAATAATGTTGTCAAATGAAATCTACCTTGTTTCCATGCCCATTGCCCAGTCATTTACCTTCTCAGACCTCAGTGTCCTCATCTTTAAGATGAGGGGCTTGACTGAGCGAGATGTTCTCGGAAGCCTTTGGATCTCCTCAATCTGGCAGGTAACGTGTGGCTGTTCTGGGCCCTGGCAGAAAGAAGGCCATTTCCTTTGGGACATGGGATTTGACTTGGAAAACTGAAAAAGAGATTTACCACAATGTGGAAGTAATTTTGCCTCTTTTTTGGAGAGGCCTGGCACTATTTGCTTCCAATAGCCACATCTCGCAGCAAAATGACTTACATGGTGCAACCCGATCTTTTCTAGGTTATGGCACACATATAACGTGGAAATAAAAAGAAGAGGCTGCCTGTGGTTGGAGATGCCCAGCTGCCCCTCCCCGCACCTCCCACCATCCCCAGCGCTGAGGGGAGCAACACGTTCGTACTTCTGTAACCTAGGCATGGTCCTCTGAGGGGCGCTGAATTCAAGGACCAGAAAATCAAGAAAAGTAAACATTTCTGACATATTTGTCCTGCTATCAGATTTACTTTTTGCTTTTGTTCTCCCTAAAGGGGCTAAGACCTTGTAATAAACTACCCAAAGACACGTGAGGGGGACTTGCCTGAAAGTCCAGGACTGTGTGTCCACAGACTCTGTCCTCTTTGCCAGGACCCCAGGCCCAGGCAGCCCCTTGCACTGACCAAAGCTGCTGAGTCAGAGTATGGACATTAGGCCCACCCTTCATGGGGTGGGGAGGATTCTCAAACTCAAGGCCAAGTTTGCTCGGCTTGCTGGACAAGCCTCTGTCCTTCCTCTTGAGACCATGATGATCTCCCACCCGAAGGCTAGCCTAGGTTGGGGATTCAGAGAAAAGCCTTGAAAGAGAGAAAACCTGGTTACCTTCTCTGGGCATTGAAAGTTGAACTTCATCTTGTTTGTCCCATGGGCCTGAAGACCATCACCGAGATGTCCTCTATCATGAACGTCACTGTTCAGGAGTAGAGATAGGAGGTAGTGGCCAGGGTGAGGATTCTGTTAGGGCCATTCTTTCTAAATCTAATTCCATCATTTGCTTTACTTTCCTGTGGCTTGGTATTTTCTGGGTGAAACGGGAATATTCTGTCTACATTAACAAGTATCTATTAAAAACCTACTTTGTACAACTTACTATGGTAGAATCAAGGGAGATTATGATTAACAAAGCTCAGAGGATGTTGCCATGTGCCATCCAGAATCCTCCTCAAAGAAGGACTTGCTGCCCCCATTATAGGGAAGCTGTGGGGGGAAGGGGTGGCTCAGTTGTCAGCCCCTTTGCAGATCGTGTCAGGACAGAACAATCTGACACCAGGTCCCATCTTTCTCAGGACAGCTCCCATCCAATGACTGACCAAAGCCCAAGGATAAAGAACCCGCCACCTCGGGGCGCCTGGGTGGCTCAGTGGGTTAAGCCTCTGCCTTCGGCTCAGGTCATGATCTCAGGGTCCTGGGATTGAGCCCCGCATCGGGCTCTCTGCTCAGCAGGGAGCCTGCTTCTCCCCCTCTCTCTCTGCCTGCTTGTGATCTCTCTCTCTCCATCAAATAAATAAAAAAAATAAATAAAAAATAAAAAAAAAAAGAACCCGCCACCTCAACCTAACTGAGGACGCTCAGAAGGTCTACTTCAGCCCAAAGCTCCCAAAGATGTTGGCCAGGATGGAAGCTTGATTGTCTCTCCAGCCACACCTGCTTCTAGCCCCTCCCTTCCACAGGACCGGGTCCCAGGGGCCCTCATTAATAGACATCCCGCCTGCTAAACCCCATCTCCAAGTCTGCTTCCCCAAGAAACCCAACCCGCAGCAGAAACAACCTTCCCCTTCCCAAGCAACCAGCTTTTGCGGGGGAGAAATGTTGAAGCAATTCTGTGAGGACTGTCGAGAAGAGCAAACAAGATGTGTGGGAGAGCATTGCCGAAGCTCTGGGCAACTTTTACTTCTAGTGGTTTGAAGTGAGTCGAGTTGCCATGTGAAAACCTCTCTGATTGCTTGGAAGGAAAATCTGCCAACCCCTCCCCCCCCCCAACCACACACACACACACACACACACACACACTTCTTCCCTATCTTCAAGATTCTCATTCTCATTCTCAACAGCCTGAAAGAGCTCAAGCACCCAGACAGGTGGGGCATTGTCTGGGTCCCCTCTGGGGACAGGAGCTGAGGCTACTTCAGGCATTCCAAAGAGATCTCTTGGCTCATGCCCGTTAGGTACCTTTCGCTAGCAAGAGTCCAATTCCAGAAGCCACAAAAAGGAGAGGACCGGCTGACAACTTTCCAAGTTCAACAGTGCTGCAACCGGCTCTGCAGAAGCAGAATCCTCGGCTCAAACCACTAATGAACTCCTTCTAGCTCCAGGTTTAATTAGTTTTCATTACAATATTAATGATCCTAACAAACCATTTCAACTTTCCTGTTGCACAGCTGGAATTCTTTTATTTGGCATTTGGTCTCTTTATAAGAAAATCCCACATGCCTCCTCCTCTCTGCCTGCCCCATCGAGAGGGAATACGATCACATTCTTACTTTGCTTATCACTTTGGCCAGCCCAGGGACAGTAGCTTTAATAATTTTGAAACTGAGAACATTAAACACATCACAAACTGCCATGCAAATAACATATAATATAACTCCAGGATTTTAATTACAGTGACTAATATATGTACCAATCCTAAAATCTCTATGGCACCATTAAGGCACAGGCACGGACATTATGGGGAGGCTTAAAATTTGCACAAGGTATGTCATTAGTTGATTCAAGACCTTCTAGATCTAGAGTTCTCACCTGGGACTCAGAATTCATTCGTTGGGCACTTTGGACTACCCAGTCAGGGGCAGAGCTATTTTCATTAGTGACTATGAAAAATGATAAACATTGCTACCAGTGCGGGTCGGCTGGTGTTGAGAACAGGTATGGCAGCACGGCAGAACAATTAGGCATTTGCTGGTGGATTCCGGTGCCCCCTCTATTTTCTCTGCCTCTCCAAAGGAAGACAGAAGCAACAGCAAACTGATGTGTGATGGGTTCACGCCCCACCTATTTCCAGAAATTCTCCAGCCCAGCCTCGAGAGAAATTGATCTGGATTTATATGAGAATCCACGGAATTGTCAGCACGGTGTTCCCAGAGGCAGAGACTTGGATTTGGGTGGGACTGCTGGGTGATGACTGACAGAAATTGAGTGAGGTCTCCCACTAGGCATCTTCGAAGAAAGGTCAACATCCCCAAAGTTCAAGGACACATGATGAACTCAGTCTCAGCACTGCCAGCATCAGCACTGAGAGGCCACGCTGTGTGGGGTCACAATGCTCACCTCGTGGTGACAGTCCACGCTCAGATATACAGCCAGTGTGGCTCAGTCCCAGCAGACACCCAGAGAAGGAATAGGGGACCAGGGAGGCAAACCGGCCACATAGATGGGGGCTTGGGAAAGAGGCAATCCTAATCACACTGGGGAGAGAAAGCAAACCATTAGAGTCTGTTCCCTAGTAGGAAACGATCTCTTCCTGTCCTTCCAACACCTAGAGAGGGAAGGCCTTCAGTGCCCAGTGGCTGGGAGAGCAAATTCTGTCAGGATCACAGACATAGGTTACCTAGGGAGAGGCCCGTCCCCCCACTACAAAGTCATCCGGTCTGGGATCAGTCCTGTGACAACACTCCCCAAACCAGTGTCCTCTAGCATGGCCCCATTCCCTATGCTTCTGAACACACACACTATGGCCAGAAGATCTTTTTCCCAAACTCAGATCAGATCATGTCCCTTTCCTGCTTACACCTCCTTGAAATCCATAAGTGCTATCAGCTAGGCTGACAAAGGGGAAGCTCAGAACGACCAGACCCATTTCCAACTTCATCTATGAGGCCAGTGGGCCACCTCCCAGAGGCTACTATCCCTCCTCTCAAAGCCAGGCCCTTCAGCAAGATGAAAATATCACCTGCATCCTCAAGACTTCCTTTCTTCCCTGGTCATGGGAGTCCCTGAATGACAGGTGCAGGGTTCTGTCTGATACCAGCCCTACCAGACTGGTGGTGGCTTTCTGGTGCAGCTGGGTCAGTCAGGAGCCTTTGAGAGGAGACTCGCCATGCTCCTTGTGAGCTCCCTGGTTCTATGACTTACCTGTCTCTTTCCTGCTGGCTCTGTTCTTGCACTGGCCCCTTAGAAATGGTGTCTCACAATCACCATCTGGACTTGATGCCTCCAGTCACTGACCGGGATTCTGGTCTCTGCTGAACTCACCTTGGCTGGACCCAGTGCCCAGTCTGTCTCTCCCTGCCTCACCAGCTCCATACTCACTTCATTACCCTGGTACCGATGGCACCAAGGGGACACCCCTACTAAGAGGCACTAGGGGCTTCGACTGTGGTATTCAGTCAACCCTTGGTAAATCCTTCTTTGTGATCTTCTGGGGTGGTCCCAGCAGAGACCAAGTCAAAAGGTTGAGGCAGGTAGTGGATTTGGGAAGAATCCCAGGGATACGGAGCGTAGGACTGGGGACCAGCCAGAGACAGGGTGAGAGGCAATTCAAGGATGTGTTACAGGTGACCCGCTGCTGGGGGGATGGGGCTGCCTCAGGCCAGACCTTTCAGAAGAGCGTTTTGAAACAGCTCTCAGAATTATCCTCCTGGGGTTCAAACAAGGAGCAGCACATCTTTTTTCTGTCCTCCTCCCACAGGGCAAAGGTAACCCAGTATACACACCCCTGTGCTTCGGGACCTCACCTGTAGGAGTGCGCAGTGGGTCCCCACAGGTGTCCCCACATGTCCTGAGGGAAACCCTGAGACAGGAAGTGAGAGGTGTGCTGTGTGGGGTCCAGAAAGGGGGAGGAACAGTCCCCAGAAGGCTTGTTAGTCACAGATGGAGGCCGCAGCCACCAAGAAAAAGGGATGTAGACCATCAGATTGACAAGGCGCTCAAAAGGTATCCAAAGCCATGGAACCAGGGGCTGCCAGGCCCTGGAAGGTATGGACAACCACGACCCACTCCTGTCCCAGACTAGCTCATGGCCTCTCAAGCAAGGCTGTTGCTATATTCAGTGTCCCTGCTGGTGAGGCACCCTTGTCTCTTCATCGCACCCACATTTCCCTTATCAAATGGAGTCATGATCAGTTGTCTTCTCCGACTCCCCCACCCCCCACCCAATGACAGAAAGCACTCATACAGACTAACACGCACTGTGGTCCTCTGTGGATATTAACTCACAGCAACCCAAGACACAGACACTTCATGGCTGACAAAAATGAGGCCCAGGGAGGTAAAGCGATTTGCCCAAGGTCGGGCGGGCAGTTCAGGTTCGGATGTTCTGGCCCCAGAGCTG